>NW_028277175.1:25525625-25872500 GCF_051122295.1 Plectrocnemia conspersa
AATACCATGCGGGTGCCACACTCACATTACTTACATTTTTTTCATCCTTCAGGACACCCCCATTTTGCCCGCACAATCAAAGAGCGTCTCTAATCGAATGGGAAATGTCCTTGGTTCTGGTGTAAGGATTCCTCCTTGCGTTTACTTGAAAGTTTTTTATTATTACTTTTATTTGAAAAGATAGTACGCACTTAGAAATATAAATAGGATGGATTTGATATTGCTTGGCAAATGTTACAAGAAGCTTATTTAATAAAGCTGGATGTTATGTTTCAGAATATTGTTATATTACACATATAAATGTATTCCCTTTTCTTATCTATAACGGATAGATAGAAAGGACGAAAACTAAGAAATCAAGTTTTCGTTAATGAGACGCTCTCTTTCGCATATGTATTGTTCACTTATTGGTATTGGTCCCTTTTTCAAAATACGTATAAAATTATGTTGCGTGTAAAACTATCATTATATATGGCTCTTAATTAAATTTATACTTAAATATAATTATCTAAAAATAAATCAATATTTATTGCCATATAATTATGTATGCACCGATTAGCTTAAGTAATCGGTGCTTATTATGAAATTTTGCAAAATTCAATAATAATGTTCACTTTCTATATTTTATTACATTTTAAATAATCTTCGTATAGCAAGTGTACATTGTAATTGTTTTGTCAGATCAAAAATAAATAGAATAAACAATAAGGATCCAAAGTGAGACCCCTGAGGAATACCCAAGGTAATACAAACTGGTATGAATTCATATTCGTTTACTTTACTTTTCTTGAAACATATGATTCTAGTAATTTAAAAATGTTATCATGAATTTCAGTTATGATATTTAATGGTTGACTCTGTCGAATATAAAAATAGTTTATCCAAACATTTATATTGATATACAATTGATTTAAAAATATTGTTTCAATATGAAAGAATACTTATTGATCTCTATTTTTATACAAATGACTAAAAATTGCTGTTATTTAAACAATCTAAACCATTCTTGTGATATTCTTGGGAAATTTTAATTAAAATTGAAAGTTGATCAGCCCAATTTCTTATAAAAACTAGTGAGATTTTACCCTTTACTTATACTCGAAACTTTTAATTTTATTTGAATGTTCTCTTTCTTCTCATTAATATAAATCTGATATAAAATATCGAGCTAGAACTACACAGATATTTCCTCGGTATATTGAAGCCCAGACACCTCTGATCGGACAAGTCCTGATTTTACGACGCGATATATACTCCCCAAGGATAATTGTGTCAATAACTAGCTATTTTCATCTTTCGCCTGAAGATTAAAGTATCATAAACCGGATCCCCGAAGGGTTGTTTACACATTACCCTGATAATCCCCCGCCGGCTATCCGATCAATAAAGTTGTATGAATAGGTTTTCGGCTATTGTGCTCTCCTGAAACACGCGCTCTCCCGGCAAATAAAACCCACGGTATAAATCACAGATTATGTTTACTATAAATCTAAAAGCAAAAAACTAAAAACGCGACTTTTGGGTCCGTTTTTCAAAGTAGTGCTTTATTCTTTGTCTGCGCCTATTTTTATGTTTCCATTTTAAAGTTGTTCGTTGTAGCGCTCAATTGTACTTATTGTTTTTGAAAATAAACGGTGCATTATTTTCTTGGAAAATAAGCTTAATATTATTCATCAAAACAATGCGAGAATAAATTTTCATTGTGCTGACGTTTGGCTCCAAACAAATATTTATTTTATTGTATTGTGTTTGTATATGTATTGTTTGATTTGTTTTTAATTGCTTTTAAATAAGAATATTTGCTTACTTTATTTAATATACGCGTGCATCAAAAGAGCATTTTATTTTATATACAAAACCATACATAATTAGGGTAATGCTACAAATTCAATGTCAGATTGGCTTACAGCTGTCAAATAAAATTTTAAATTATACTCTACAACATAATGTGTATATTGTATATATTTTAAACTGAAAATTGAATTGAAAACTTAAATCAACAAAAAATGCTTCTAAAACTTGTAGTATTCAAAACATATTGCATATTTTTAATTGTATTATCCTGATGAATCATATTTAATTCTATCAAATTTTAGTAGTTGAGATAAAATTAAGTGATTATTATATCATTTTATTTTCGTTCTTTGAGGCTTATCTAGATTTTCATAATCTCACGGATAAATATAGTGAAGAATAATTGAAATCAAGCCAGGTCGTACTAATGTATGGAAAATTCTCTAATAATGAGCTAAAGCTGATAAAAAATGTATGCAACTTCTTTATATATTTTCTTTATATATTATACAGAAGATATCCAACGACTAGTAGAATTTATCTAATATGGTTCTCGAATGAGGTAATTACAATTCTTAGAAAGAAACATGTCATACATAAAATCTGGAAACGAACACGAAATTCTCTCATCTATGAAGAATTTCGTACTCTGCGATCGCGTGCAAAATTGATAATTTGCGATTGCCATCGGAACTATATTGGAGACTGTGAAAAGTCGATAATTTTAGATCCGAAAAAATTTTGGAAATTCGTTAACTCAAAACGCGATGGACAATCCTTACTGTCATCGATGAGTTGGAACAACATCAATTTTGAAGGTTCTGAAGAGATTGCAGATGGATTTGCTAGGTATTTTCAAACCGTATACAATAATGATGGGTCACATTTAGAGTTTAATTCTAATTACGATGAGACTCATCGTTCATGGTCATCTTTGTTATCAATCAAAACCTTTAGTTTGGTTGATATGGAATATAGATTTAGCAGACTAAAGTCCATTTTTACCTCGGGACCAGATTTTATTCCAGACTACATTCTGAAAGGATGCAAGTCTGGTATTTTACAGCCTCTAAAATTTATATTTAATTTAATTTTGAGATCCTCTTGTTTTCCAGAATTGTGGAAATGTTCAAAAGTCACTCCGATTCATAAAAAGGGTCCCAAATCTCAGATTGACAATTACAGGCCAATAGCTTTGATCTCATCACCTGCAAAATTATTTGAAATTGTTTTGCATAAATACATTTTTAATCATTGCAGGTGTATGCTTCTCGACCAACAACACGGTTTCCGTAAATCTCGATCCACTGTCACTAATCTAATGGTTTTGTCTAACTATGTTTCAAAATCATTGGACTCTGGTGTACAAGTGGACGTCATATACACAGACTTTGAAAAAACATTTGATAACGTTAACCATGCTTTACTTGTAAAAAAGCTATCTAATTTTGGGTTAACTTCCGACTATCGTGACGCATTAGGTTTGCCTGTCAGGTCACGATGGTTATAATTTTAATAAATAAATAAATAAAAAAAAACTAAATAAAATGCATTATACTGCAGATAATTATCATAACATATAAGATTTTCCAAAATAATCTCTCTTCCACAGTTAAATAGCATTATGAATAATTAAAATCGAGCTAGATTGTGCATAGTGATATGTTCTTTTTTTGTAATAATAGTTCATAATTAATAAAATAAATATCACTGGTTTACAGATTTTGATTTCAGTATGGTGTCCCACTATTTACTTAGTAGTTATTGATTGTTTACCACGTAATAACCCATTGGGCTAGCGCCTGTCATATTGCAACGAAAAATATACAATAAAAGAATATCTTGTATTTTTTGTTGTGATTATTAAGTGATCATCATAACCACTACTTGGACGACAGAAAGAGAAATCTCTTACACTATAAAATTATTGACACGTTTACGAAAATTAGGATCTAACACATCACATAACGGAAGAAAGATCTTAGTACTATTAACAATAGAAAATTTCGCACAGACGCCTAATAGCATAACCCTTTGAATGAAACAATACTTTCGAACCTGCGTCTATTACCATTGTTCTCCGAACTCCCTGATTACCGAGACGTTAACGACTCACTATCACTGCCAATGAAAACATTTGTATGAAAAAACGCGCGTTTGACCCTGCATCTTTTATCATTGACCGAATAACATTGGTAATAAACGCATGTTAAAGTATATATCCGGTTAAAAAATTCTCTATCATTTTAATAAAATTGAAATTACCTCAGGCCAGTATGCTAGGACTAATACTGTACTCAATATACATAGCAAACATGTCAACTACAAATTTGATTTCTTGCGAAACCTTTGCTAACGACACAATTATTATGGCTTTATGAGGAGAACTTAGATACAGCGTCTACTTATTTCTACAAATCTTTAAAAAATTCAAGAATAGCTGCGTATTTTGGGAATAAATACAAACGAGGTAATGTTTGTCCGTTACCAAAATATGTGTCTTACAATAACAAATTCAATAATCGGATGGTGCAAAGAATTTGCGTAAAGCCCATATTTGGAATAAAATAAAACAACTAGAACTCAATCTGAAAAAATGTTACTGGCTAATAGGCAATACTCTCAGCTGACAGTTGAGAATAAGCTGTTTTTATACAAATCCATCCTCAAGTCAAATTAAATGTATGGTATTCAACTCAACAAGCAATTTTAGCATCTAAAATAAAATTATAAAATACTGTCAAAACTCTTAAGTAGCCTAAAACTATTATACGTAGACGACTTAAAGCTCTCAAAACAGCTACATAAATATATAATATAAAGTTTAAGATTAAAATAAGCTCTAAGGGACCAGGACCACTTTGCTTTGACAGTGATACTGCAATAAAAGCTGCTTAGCTCAGAAAATATAGTGGCGGAGGACAATCTTGGATCGACATCTAAGCGATCTCTGATCATGATTAGACTTTTGTACATGTTTCTGCAATTAGATTTATTTACGCAGACAAGTTTTAACCACGGATCAGAGTTTGATGACGCTCGAACTATTTGTGGAGGCGTTTGCCAATTTGCAATGCACATAGTACATAGTTGTCGCAGTGTCCGAGGGGTGTACACAAATTGCGGATTGGCACATCCCGCGGATTATCCTTAACGTCCCGATGGCAAATAAGCGCGCCAATGCAAACATTTGCCGAGCGCGCGGCGAATATGAGCAGCAGTAATGCGAAAGCGGCTGAGAATACCGCAACTAGCTTGTTGTTAATGCTCAAAGGGGATGGGGCAGGTCGTTGATTTTACTTCAAGGACAGACAAATATAAACTGATTTATTTCAGAATTTAAAAACGTAAGTATCGAAATATTTAGCTAAATGGAGAAAAATGCTTCGCTAGGGTATTAAGTAGAAATCTAAAATTTATTGTATACATATAAAAAGTCATATAATTATATAAACCAGACCAGATAGATCAATGTGCAATGCCAGCATATTAACTATTTAATGACTGACTTTTTTCGCAATTTTTTTAATAAAATCCCTGACGTTTTCTGAATTAAAATAGCCATAGCCACAAAGGTTGAGCTTGGGGGAGAGTCCAGAAAAGGCTTAAAACCAATTTTTATTAAAAAAAATACTATTTGTTACAAGATCAATAAATTTTATTCGTTTGTCTTCGTACTAGTTGATGTATCTGCTTTGACCGAAATTCGTAGAATTTGTTTATCGCAACCTCAGAAAGGCCTTATATCAAAGGCAATAGTAACATAAATATATTTATCTTAAAAACAGACGTGCATTCCTATTTTTCTAAATATTTAGTGTTTATAATCGATTTTCCCTGTAGCAGAAATATGAAATAACCTATAGCCCCAAAAACATGTTTTAATAGTAAATTAACTTTTATCTTAATACGTATAAATATAATACAAACTATTATTTGTACTAAAAATTCTACAATATCATCTACCAAATTATGAAAAATAAAATGCTATCTTGTTTTCGGCAAAGTTGAATTTTGATAAATTCCAAGAATCAAATTGAAAGCAAGATATAATAATTTGTATGAAAATAATATATTGAAATGTCCTCTTTTATACGGTTTAACTACATATTGATAATATAAATCAAACCCGTTTAATTCTCAACGTCGAAGTGCATTCTGGAGGTACAGTAATTAAGCAATCTAACATATGGATTAATTAACGCGCATCTGATAACGCTCTTGAATAGAATATAAGCATTCGAACTGTAGTATATAATCGAACAAATCAGATCTGCCAGAGAAACGGAAATGGTTAACGCGTGATCTCACAAGACACGGGAGACATCCACACAATTCGATGTTATTATTGATTCCCCGTCTACATGAGGGATTCAGTTAATGGACGATTAATTATATATCAAGCGATTATTGCCCAAAGCCGGTGTTTCTGTGATTATGCAAAATTGAGATATGTTACGAAGGTAAAGTGCGAGAGAGAGAGACAACATGCAGAACCGTGAGTATATATATTTCCTGAATATATACATATATTTCGGGCATGTTCGATTAATAGTATAATATGACTAATATAGCGCATGTTCTAAGTCAACCATACGATAAATTTTGATCGACTTCAAATCAGTTTTTATCATCATGAAATATTTAAAAGGCTCACATGTTCAATTAAACCAATCTAAGCATCGGACATTAGAGAAGAGTGGCCATGAAACAAATAAAAATATAGACGCTAATTAGAAGAAGATAAAGCCCAGTGATGATAATTGCAGAGAAGCATTGATTGAGAGATTATTTAAAACGTAAATGTTATTTAAGTTTGAAAGAGAGAGAGAGAATGTAATATTTTGTCTCTGTCTAGTGAGCATACGGAATAAAGTTTCAGGCGTGTCGAATGTCGAACTTTGGGGACGATAGTTATGTGTGTCCCTTCGGCAAAGTGTAGCAAAACGAAAAGGGATTTTAGATTACTTTAGCGGTAATCGAGGTCTCCAAATACGCAACTTGTTCAATAAATATTTGATTAAGAACAAAATTGCTAGCAGGATACTTCCGTATGTGCATATACGAAACTTCCGGGAAGTATTATATATGTTCGAGGATAATATTATATAATAACTGCACTTAGCTATGCTATAGAAAGCTTTTATTTAATTTAAAAAGTTGTATGTCAGGAAAATAAATGCACTATGTTATCCATTATAGATTCTGTGAATAGTTATTTTGAAATATTATATACAAAATTTTTAAATATTTAACTATTTTTTTTTTAAATACTGTATATTTTTTAATACTTGTACTACAACAATTGCACTAAAATAATTTTATGTTGGTTATGTATCTGCATACGCGCATAATAAAGGTAAAAAATAAAGTATAGTGCCTTACGATGTTAGAGTGAATATGAAATATATGGCACGTTACAATTTAATTGAACAAGTAGACTGATTCTTAAGCGTGAAGCAAGCACAGAAAACATTGTAAATTATATTTTTATTGTTCAGTTCGTGTGAAGCATATTTTTTATTATTTATTTGTTGTTTTAACTTTTTTTTTATAATTCTGATTACAGGTAATGCCTTTATTTATATTGTCAATAATAACTAAAGAAAGGCGCTTACTATTTGTATTTATATTTTAAATAATTATATGAGAAATTATACTGTGATCAAGTCTGTGGAAATTTAAATCAGTTTGACAAAAAACTTAAAAGTCTTTCGAACAAATTTAAAATTATATAATTCGTTCGAAAGTATTTTTATAACAATGGAAGAGAGATTAATTGCGTAAATAATTGTAAATATTTTACGGAACATCTAAAAGCACATCGGTTTCAAAAAGTATATCACTCGTAATTACCTATAAATACCGAAAAAACTACCCTTTTTCGAAAGAAGGATGCGCAATGTACAATGCGTTCTACCCAGCGCAAGAGAACTATTGCTATTTTTACCCCTCTGTTAACGATCGCTGGAGCGGCCATCTATACGTTTCACTTTTCGAGAGTGTCCAAGATGTAATGGAATTAGTCCGCTAATATCTTTATCTGCGATTCGTCTGAGATGTCTCAGACGCGCACAAAAACCAACCCCAAGGAGTCTCAGTACGATGCACATCAGCGGATAGTTCAGCATCATCACAATATCACATCACGATTGATCACAGGCAAACATAAGAATACTCTCTGACACATTTAATGTGTGTGTCTGAGTCTTAACTGTAGCGATGCAATTGTCTCGCCAATATCTTCATCTGTGATTCGCCAAAGCTATCTTAAATCAGCAATATAAAGCAGAGACGCGCCTATCTGCTTCCGAGAAATATCCAGAACAAGGATCACACCACAGCCGATAATATCAGACTCTAGCAAGGACTCTTCGACTGTCAAGACCAGCTATTATGACTCCACAACTTGATAACATATCTACATTTACATATATTATATATGTGGTATTTTATTTATTTTTATTAAAATACATTATTACCAGCTTTTTCTATTTGGCTACAAAGTTACACCCCGTTTTCAGTTTCTAAAAATATTAAGTAAAAATACACAAATATATGATAATCTCACGAAATTATTTATTTTACAAACAACATCTTATTATTTTAGATACTGTTATAAATTTGTGAGCCTTGATGAAGCTTACAAATATTTTTTTAAGGTTTTTTATGTATATAGGAGTATATTTAAAGATTTTTAGGTCGTGATAAATTTATTGGTCAGATATAAAATAATTGTTATTCTTACGATCTTGCTAAGATTCGTGTGAATATCAATATTATCAGTATTCTGATAGACCATATGGTATGGAGTGTCTATTAAAAAAAATTCTCTATTTATAATTTATTCTAATTAAAAAAATATATTGTCATTAACCACAGTAAAATCATTTTTGGGTAGAGAGCAGTTAAAAATTTCATATTTCAATTCAATTGAATTTAATTGAAATATTATATATACATGAAATTTTCATTAGAAATAATATATCTTCAATTTAAAGAACAAAAACAGAAATTATTGTATTTGTTTATCAACCTAATAGATTAATTTAATGTATTAAAATATGTCTTCTTATTATTGTAACAAATACATAATGAATGAAACGACATGTATACTAATAATATATTAAATTCATATCCGAAAATTCATGCCCATTTATAAGGGTCTTGTTAGATTACACCCCAAAACAAATTTGGGGTACATGGTAGGCATTCCTATGTCGATATTCCAAACCCTAACACGTTGCTTTTTCCCAATTATATTTACTACGATCTCACGGCGTGCATCAAAGCATACGTGCTATATATTTGTATGTAGATATGAAAAGTGCACAAAAGATATTTAATTATTATGTAGCAACGAGAAATACCTAATCGCTAGGCATTCGCCGAGTGACATTCTTTGCTCTACCGTGTTACTATAATAATACACACCGTGGAATGTAGCCAATTTAAATGTCACTGGCATACATTGGCTCCACATGACAAATTATAGTATGTAATTCTGCGGCAATGTGACAAACAGATCAAATTGTAAAACATACTTATTCATGCCACGTCATATGCGGTAATTTATTGGCAAGCTTTTGGAGTAGCAAACTATACACAATACACTCTACATCATGGCAAGCAAAGTTTACGATCGTAAATTTGCTTAAATATATAAATAAAATATGTGTAAGTCTGTATATATTTTCTATAAAATTATCACGTTATTTATGAGTTTAAATTCGCAAAACTGAATTATTAAAATATTGTTGTTCTGGAAATATATTATAAGTTCCGAGTTATTAATATTCTAAGAAGTGTTTTATACTGGATTTGTACCGTTCAGTAAAATTATTTAAAAAAAAAATTATGTAAAATTATTATGAAAGATAGCAGAAGACGTATCTCTGCATAGATATTATATATAGATAAAAGTTCTTGAAAAATATTCCCGCTGAATTATAATAGACAACTTAATATATCATGTTGTACATATTTTGAGCAGACAATTTTCCGCTTTGTCTTAAATTTACACTTATCTTTATCATGATGCTGCAACATCTATGTAATGCTTTTACCGTTATATAAGCTTTAAAATTATTTAATGTTTAGTCGTCGATCGATAAGTACATTGTACAGTCCGACGCCTGTTTGCAAAATCTGCGCTGTCCATTTTACTATATACTATTTACGTGATTTTCCCAGCATAATTTATATTAAAAGCTTTATATTGATCAGTCGTGCCTTCAAAGTGCGTTCATAGAAAGCTCTAAAATGTTTGTTTGTTCAATACTCGAGCGCCTAAGTTCGACAAACGTTCCTTGGGCGCGTAAGTGAAGGGCAAACAGGGTCCGAGTCCCGCTTTTTGTCGATTGTTGCCCCCGACGTTTCAATTGGACGAATGCGGGCAAACATACCTAGGTATACAAATTTATGTATATAGGTACAGTCCCTCGTTCCGGGCCAATTCACCGCCGGCGGACAGCAGTCAACCTGGAACAGTGACACATTTTTGCATAGCCTCTGTCATGGCCAGATTTAATAATATTCAATTTTGCCTCGTGCCTGTTTAGGAGTTCGGTACGAATTTTATTGTTCGCTGGACTGTTCGACAAAAAGCTGATTCTCTTCTGAGGACAAAACATTCGTCCAAGCAGACAAAGGATTGCCGATAGCCTTACTATGGAACTGAAAACTTCTATGGTCATACAAATTTACCAATAAAGTTCATGGACTATTTTATATAAAATGAAGGTATGTACCAAAACAAAGATTTTTCTTCACTAAATACATGTTAAAAGATGTCGAAATAAAACCTGATTCTACATGTCATTCAAACTTATGTATTTCAAATATTAGTCACCGACTTAAGCTACTGATCTATTCCGCTAATTAACAATTGATTAAAATTATTAATTAAGGATCTTTTCTAAACAGACTGAACAATAAAAAATCTACAAAACCAAAAATACTAAATGAATTTAAATAAATTTGTAGAAGAGTCATACAGAAATACAACTAACGAGAATCATCACATCACAAATTAAAAAAATGATTAAGATAAAGTCTGTATTGCCTACATTGACTCACAGGAGGCAAAAAATATTCCTTTTTCTCTACAATAGTCCGTGAACATTTTCGTCATACAGTATGAATGATTTCAAGTATTAAATTAACTGTGTAAGCTTTACTTTTGTGTGTTGGTTCTATTCTTCATTCGGACTCATTTCGCTCGCGGTAGGATCAACCCGATTGTTAATTAATCATTTATTTGCGAAAGTTGAAACCATTTTCTGTTAAAATACTATATTTGTGCGAATGTTTTGCTTGGCAAAATAATTAATTTCAATAATAAACGGACGAGGTGTTCCCTTGTTTGTTTGAAGTATTGTTTCATTTATTTTAAATTGAAATATATGAAAATTACTTAGTTCAGTATTTACCTTGAAATGTTGATATACGTAAATATAGATATATATGATACATGATATATTATAGTTGAGCTCAACAAACCAGGGCAGCGTTTGCGTTTCTGTTATATTAAATCATGTTTAAATAATTTGAGAAAAATTCGAAAAAATCTTAAATGTATATCAAATAAAAACTTGATTATCAAAGTAAAGTTACAAGTGATGTTTATTTTTATTTCTATTTTATTTATTGGTGTTTAGGCTTACCATTATTATCAAGCTCTAAACCGGAACAGATAAAAAAATTGGTCATCTCAGAAATGTTCAATTTGCTGAGAGAGCTAAAAGAATATCATTTCGGAAACTTTTGTGGGATGCAAAATCATAAATGAACAAAATTTTGTTCATATATCTGTCAAGGCCTAAATTGGGTATAGTCCACATTATTTTTCCATAAGAATTTAATGCAGTTTTTTCTGTAAATTAATACATATAATTTTAGCAAGATGGGTTGATTAACACTGTGAGACAGACGTTTACCAATCGTGTGATTTCTATAAATTGGGACATTTTTTGACTTTTTGAGTCATGATGGAAAAGATGCGTCGTATAATAAGTAATATATGAAGAGGAACATTATGAATTCTATATATTTTATATATCTTAAATAAGAGATTTGAATGTAGTCGTAATATATCCTCAATCCATCAAAATGAATATAATCCATATTTATCTATATAAGAAAAGGGGAAAAATACTGTCTTTTCAAACTTTGCATATACGTCATATACAATAAGATCTAAAATAAAGTGTGAACGAGCGGCTAGATTGATGGACGAAGTGAAGAATGCCACATGAAGAGAAAACGACGTGGAATAATAATCTTAGAATATCATATATTACAAATTCCTCTACAAAACGTCACCTAGATTCCACCCTTAACAAAACCTTCATAACGAAACCCGTCAAGTTTATCGCGACACGGGTCAATCTCCCTCGAGAAGATCTCATCATCAATAAAAAGCCCCGTTTTTCGCGAGAAATCCCGCTAAAATGGCGCGCGTGCGTCCCGCTCATATAAATCATAGAGACGTTGCGTGATCGCGATAAGCTCCGGGAGTAGTGTGCCCGTTTCGGTTTATTTGTATCATTTAAATGTGCTAGACGCCGCCGCGGTGGATGTGCGGTCGCAGAGGTATCACAGATGTAAGCCCACGTGTGCTCGTGCATAAATGAGCAGGGGTAGTTTGCGGTGGTGCGAGACCCAGCTAGGCGCCGCACCCCTAACCGCTGCCACCTGACGAGGCACGGAGGACCAAAATGCAAAACTAGTATTTTTATACTGAATTTAGCTCTCAAATTCATCGCGTTACCTTTTGGCAACATACCGAATTTCTCTCGAATATTCTTTATCTTGACACACTATGTAGATAATTGGCTATAAACAGTGAATAAAGTATTCATATTCAAGATGTTATCATATAAGAGATTCATTGCATTAGAAAAAAAGTGTGGTAAGCCAAAATAAAATTCCCGTTAACAAAGAAATGCTTTTGGTTTAAGTATTGTTGAGGAACGTATGTTTCAATGGTGATTAAATAGAAATTTCTGAGCGTTTGCGTTTCATAATTACGTCAATAAAAAAAACGAATAAATTATGAAAATATTTAATTTTTAGAATCGCATTACAATCCCAAGGCATGCGCTGCATCTACCGCATGTATGGACCGCACGCCACTGTATTGTACTGATTTAACAGTTACGCGTTTAATTTTTTAGAACGAATGTATTAGTATTATAAATTAAATTTCAATTATACAGTTTGTATAATATACCCTTATGGTAAAATGCAGTCGCCTCCAAAAATCAGATTGAACTCTGGATTTCGGATTTTGTGGGAAGCGGCTGATTACTCTATTTCTAGCCCGGTAAATCTTAGGCGTAGCTCTGCTATTTGCGAGTTTGGATGGACTTTCATGTGTCTTAATTCCAGGGAGCGTTTCAGCTTTTTCCAGGCAAGAGAAAAAATTGGCAAGTCAGTGGCCGTTTTTTAATATTTCTATTTTATTAAAATTCATAGTATTTTATTACTATGAATTCATAGTTTTAATCAGTTTGGGTATTTAAATTAGTAAACACATTAATTGTTCACCACAGCGTGTCGTAAAAATTATATTCGCTCTTTTAGTTTCACTTAAATCGCGTTTTTCTAGCATTTTTTAAATGTTTATTCAATATTTAAAAAAAATATTACGAAATAGATAGGCTAAAATCACGCAACTGTATCTACATAACGCTCGCATAGGCGAGATTGAACAATAAGACTTTCAATCTCATTATAAAACTCCTAATAGTAGTTAGTAATGTTTGGAATGAATTTAATATACATACAGATTGGATCCGTATCGGTCTTTGTTTAGCGCGGATTTGCATATAAATTTTAACTAATTTGAACTACTAAACTGATGAAAATAAAATCTTCGCGAGTACAGCTTACGCTTATGACGATGTAAATATATAACGCAGCACAAAACCAGCCTAGATTCATTTGACTTTGATACGCCTCGCCGCTCAAAAAATTCTGTTTTTTAAATATCTTTCGGAAGTCGAAATCGAATCTTAAAACAATAATGGAAAAAGATTACAATAAATAATATTGTAAGATTTACAATATTTGACAAAATATCATTTTTCTCCATAACTTTCTTTCAATATCGCCCCAGTATATCTAGGCAGTATAATTTGGATGATAAAAATAGACATAAATTTTTGTGGTTTTTAAGAAAAATATTAAAAATAATCACTAAAATCGAATAATAAAATGTTTTGCTACCAAATAAATACACTTACATAACAACTGATCAAGCACTAACATTATGAAACATTGCTCAATGAAAAGATGAAATCTCTTAAAAAGATTTACCAAACTCCAATTGACAATTTTGCATTAATTCCAGTGGAAGACAAAAAATGTAATTTCTTATTACAAAACCCGATACCTTGAAAATATGAAAATACTGTTATTACCTAATGATATTAGAAATTAAAACCATATTTGGACATACCAAAATATTTAGGAATTTCTTAAAACAGTTTTAAAAAAATAATTAAATTGATCATAAAAAATGATTACATTAAAAGATTATTCTAAAACTTGAAACATGTACATGATTTAAAATTGCTAGAAATAGTAATTAGCATGAAAGTGTTTAAAGCTGATGTCGAACGTTCGTTCAGGTCGTTGAATCGCATTAAATACATATGAGAAATTTGATTTCCTACGATGTACTAAATGCCCTTGCTGCACTATCATTTCAGAAAGTGTATAAAATAAATCAAATTAAAAATTTAAATTAAAATTATATTTAAAAATTTTTGAATTTACAATTTTAAAAGGGGACCATATATAAACTTGTTTTAGAAACAATATTTTTATTAACTTACAAATAATAATAATAAACTATTATTCTAATCTCTTTAAAGGCTTTATTAAACAGAGAGTGAAGCGAAGGCGTGGCGAAAGCGTGACGATATTTTATTTTTGACTGTTTTATTATTAAAAAATAAGAAAATTCGCAAAGAATTTGCTGTTTCGCCGCGAAAACGCATCGGAACGCTTCGCGTTCGCTTTCTGTGTGACGAGACTCGAAGGACTCGGTGTATTACAAAATAAAAATGCCTCGCCACTAGGGATTCCAATCCCGGGCCAAAATTTTGATCCCGGGATTTCGGTATTGCAATTAGTCGATCCCGGGATCCCGGGACCAGTCCCGGGATAATTTTCATGTTATTTTATCGATAAAAATAATTTAAAATGAAAAATACACATGAAGTAACATCAAAGCATCAAGCGTTTCATCATTTAGCCTTGATCTGATTTTGGTTCCTAAACAGCCTGCAGCTGAAATAGCACGTTCAGACTCACAGCCTCAAAGATTCACAGATGACACGTGCAACTCGCGCAAGTTTGTATACGAAATATAACGATTTTGTCAATAATAATTCGATTGTGCTTGATAAATCAATCAATCCAAAAAAATCGGGATTATGTTTTATAATCCCGGGACTCATCGGGTATTGAAAATCGTTCGGGATCCCGGGATCCCGGGATTGGAATCCCTACTCGCCACGCCTTCGCTTCGCTCTGTTTGGAAAGGCCTTTAGTAAATTGATTAATATTTTTATAAATCGATATATTATTCTATAGTTTCGGGTATCTGGACAGTAAATGGATCTCTTGGTGCAGTATTAAGTTAACAATATTTACTTGGCGCACCATACCAATTAATTGTCATAATATTTAAGATTATAATAAGATTCGTATTCATTATTTGCATCAAATATTGATTATATAGTGGTTAGATATCATTCATACTACTGTTACTGTCACAGTAATAATAACACGGTTAATATCAAATTCATCGTCACTTCCTTAAACATCCATTATTATATCGTCATTCGTAATTATGTGGATAATTTGTAAAAATGAATCAATATATGTATTTATAAATAAAAAAAAAATACAGATTATTTATTTACTAGCTCGAAAAGAGTAATATAATATTATTATTTGAGTTGCTGCTAAAAATGTCGATGGTTGTCAATCGCTGATTTGAATAGTGCGAGCGAGATGGCGAGCTCTGCTTGCATCTCGCCCTTTTTTTTCTAATCGTTTTTATTTGATAACAGACACACAATATTAATTAAGAATTATGCACAATTAGAGCATATAATCCCGTTTCATCCCATATCATAAAAATATAGATACCCTTTGAAGGAAAAAATCACTTTAACACCGTACAACTGTCAAGTATCGGTCTTAACACCACGAGTGTACGACCATGTTCCGATGAAAAATTTTACAATAAACTTACACTCGTAAATTCAACATTATTGACTCGACGTAAGAGTGCAACGCTCGGAATACACTCGGATGTTGACACATTGTCGACTTACTAGCACAAAGGGTTAACTATATTCGAAAGACAGAAAATTACAAAGATACCTTGTCAACCGCATGATTGTTAATAGCCTCGCGCCTTCGGCGTCACTCTCGCGAGGCCCGCGAAAGTAGAGACGCTTCGGATATGGACGCCGCGCCGTGGACACTCGCAACACTAATTTCAATTATACACTGCTTAATTCTAACACTTACACTAAATAACACTATCATTTTATAATTAAAAACATCGAAAGAGATATTATTATAAACGAAAACACTTATTCGACAAAAATGTAACGAAACAGTTTACGCGCCGGATGTCGCATAGCTACTGATTTTTTTTTAAATATTCCGAAATGCATAAACAAGTTCAAACGGGTTCAAGGTTATGCTTCATGCATAATAAATCAAGTATCAGTCTTAACACCAAAAGTGTACGACCATGTTCCGATGAAAAATTTTACAATAAACTTACACTACTAAAATGTGTTTTAAATTGAAATTAATAAATGCATTGAAAGTTTTAAGAGTGTAACGCTTGGACTTACGAGCACAAAGGGTTAACTATATTCGAAAGACAGAAAATTTAAAGAAGAGACATTACCCCGTCGGAAGAGTAGCGGGGGCGCGGGGCGCGGGGCGTCGGCGTCGGTTATGGCCCCGGCTCCGCGCCGCTGCAACGGCCTTGCATAGGCCCACGTATAAACACTATTATAAACACTGCTTAATTCTAACACATACACTAAATTACACTATCACTTTATAATTAAAAACATCGAAAGGGATATTATTATAAAAACACTTATTCGACAAAAATCTAACACGACCGTTAATGACCATTGTCATGCAGCTACTGAATTTTTTTTAATATTTCGAGATGCATAAACAAGTCCAAAGAAGTTCAAGGTTATGCTTCATGTTATGTTCATATAAACCATAACGATTAAAATGTCGTGCATCTCAGATTACAAAAAAATATTTTTTATCAATGGTTGACAATATGTCAATTTTTAAAATATTTATCTCTAATTCGAATTATTTTAATGCAAGTTATTTATTTATTTTTATAATATATATCTCTCGTTCGATTTATTTTAATGCGAGAGTGACACGAAGGTCACCTTTGTTGTTGTCGACCGACTAAAAGCATAATGTCGATGACTTGAAGTTTATTTATATGAAAAATATTATTTAAATCTAATTTATATGTGCCAAATTTACGACATTTTCAAATGACGTTCTTCCGTTGAAAATAGTAAAAAATAATATATTTTTACTACATGTTGATAATATGGGAATCCTCCTTCTTACAAAAGTCAACAATAACCGCATCATATAATATATTGTCTTTCTTTAATTTGTCTTAAAGTTTTTTCGATTGATATTAACCCTTTGCGCTCGTAAGTCGACTATGTGTCGACATCGTATTCCAAGCGTTGCACTCAAACGTCGACAATATGTCGACAAAACTTTGAATGCATTTATTGGCTTTGTGTTCAAGCAAATTTTGCCGATTTAAATTTATTAATAGTTAAAAGACTTCTGTTAAACACATTTCAGTAATATTGAATTTTTAACTTAAGCAAATAACTCAATAATCTTAAATTTACAAGTGTAAGTTTATTGCAAAATTTTTCATCGGAACATGGTCGAAGCGCGCGGTGTTAGGACGGCATCGCACTAGACTTGACAGATTTAGGTTGTCAATTATTGCTCTAAAACTGATTTTTTCCTTCAAAGGGCATCTATATTTTTATGATATGGGATGAAACGGGATCATATGCTCTAATTGTGCATAATTATTACTTTATATTGTGTGTATGTTATGAAATAAAAATAAAATTTGTAAAACGGAAAAAAGAGCGAGATGCCGTTATGCAAGCAGAGCTCGCTTATTCGCTCGCACTAATAAAATGAGCGATTGACAACTATCGACCAGGGTACCCAACTCAAATGATAATATTAGTCTCGACATATTTAATGTATTTTCGAGCTAGTAAATTACTAAATTATGTAAAACAGAATTAGTTATCTGTGTTTTAATTATTTATAAATACATATATTGATTTTCTTTTAAAATGTATTCATATAATTACGAATGACGATATAATAATGGATTTTTAAGGACGTGACGATGAATTTGATATCAACCGTGATATTTTTACTGTGACAGTAATAGTATGCGTTTATGCTAAGACTATTTCTACCAATTTTAAATCTTGTACAACTATTTAAAGTTTCAAGTAAAACTAAACTTTTAAAATCATTTTTTATGATCAATTTATTTATATTTTTAAAAACTGTTTTAATAAATTCAAAACTTAAAAATTCAAAAATATAGTCACGAGGCCAAACTACGCTGGTTAAGAACGCCTGCCATTCCAAAACAGATCCCCACAAAAAAACAATGTAATATTTATCATTTCTGCCTCAAATGGGCATACGAAAAACTTGTAGAATATTTGTCTAAATATAAAATTTTATCATTTTCACAAAATATAATAAAACTTTACTGGCCCCACCTAATTTTTATTATGTACAAAAAATTTGGGCGGGGCCTGGCCCCAATTGCATTTAGATTATCACCACAGCTGATATTTTTGAGCGCCATTTCGAAATTTGGTAATATGTGGGGCACCTATTCATGCCATATTTTTAAAAATATTATGGTTTAAATAATTCAAGTGATTTACAGCCTTAAATTATACTAAAAAGTTATTTTATTAGGCTCAAATGTTTACGGCACCTTTAAATGTCCAATGAGTACTGGCGATTTTCTTGATGACACCCATAGAAGTCATCCGCGGTGAAAGGGTTAAAAGTCTTGAAAGACATCTTTTTTCAGTATATTTTAGGATTGTATTGTACTTATATAAATTTAGCCATATTTAACACTCTACAGGTGGATCACTCAAATATGCTTCATTAAAAAACTATTGTTAAAAGCCGTTTATGCACAACATAATCAACACTTATACGTTTAATTGGATAAGATTTAAAACACAGATTGTAAATTAGTGATATCTATTATATATTGTTAGCTATAATTACAGCTTACTATCAATAGATGTCGCTTAGCAGCTAGGGCCTAATTTTAATAATAATTCCAAAAATTTCTTAAGCCGAAGGAACCCAAAAACCAACCGCGACGCTGTGAAAATTAAATATTATATTTTATTTATCGCATATAATTGAAAAAATGTTTTCGAAAAAAATCATACGATATTTTTACTTGCTATTTAATTATATTAAAAACGAGGATTATTCCAAGAAATTAATTAATTTTATAGTGCAGGTTTTTGCTCCACAATGGTAATAAAAAAACCATTGATTTTAAAGTTCATGTGGTCAATATAAAAAAAATCTACAACAGTACGTCTCTTTTGATAAATTTGATAAAATACTATTATTTCTTATAGAATATTTGTGGATACTTGATAGTTATTGCCTTACTGCTAGGTTTTAAAGGAGGATTTAAGAAGTATTGCTACTTCTTGTGTTTATGTGATAGCAGAGTAACACATGAACATTATAAAAAATAACAAGGCCTCAGAGTACAGAATTTGTGCTTTGGAAAGACAATGTTAAATTTAAGCTACTTGTAAATTCAGAGAAAGTTTTCTTAACATAAAGCTTGGTCCCATAAAAAATTCTGTGAAAGCGTTAGACAAAAAGGGCACAGGTTTTCAATATCTTTTGTAAGGCCACAAATACATGTTCAAAGACTAATTGAAAATTTTAGTTAGATCAGAACTAATCACAATTCGAGAGTTTACCTAAAACAGCGTAAGATTACTTTTAAAAATCTTAATAAGTGAGTTTCGCATTGAAAAACCAAAACTCGCTGTTATTGAGTTTGTCCTGCGCTTTTTTACACAATCTAAACGATTTTTTAATCAGATATTTTAGTATGATTATTGCAATGTTTTGTAATTTTTTATATTAGTAATCTGCTAGGAAGATTTTTAAATTTAGTATAGAAATATGTTTTTTAAATTTAGTATAAAAAATTACATTAATCGCTTAAATTTGAATGACTTAAAAAAATAAACTACTAGAGTTACTCCACATCCAGCAAGCGTATATTATTAGCAATCTTATTAAGTATTTATATAGTTGAATATTGTTTTACTTGCAAATTTTTTTTTTCTATAAAACATTGTATGTAGAACATTTTCTGTAAAATACTAATTGGTGTTTCTTAATAAATTTAATTTGTTATTAAGTCTACTGTATTTTAGTGTTTGACTTGCGAGTATTTACTAAGATATTCATAGATTATGCTTTTGCACATTGCTAGTTAAGAAAATAATAAATTGTTTAGTTAGATTTATTTTGAAACTATTTTAACTGACTGATATAAAAAGTAAAGAAACATAGTCAGACAAAGTAAAACAATGACATAATCTTAAATGATTTAAAGACAAAATTTTAATATAAAATATAAGAAAAATGCAATAAATTTTTAGGTTTGTTAGCTAAATAATAGTTTTTTTATAATACATTCATAAACCTTACATTTCCAAAACAGCAAGTAATCCTTAAAAACTTCTTAAGTAAATATAAAAATTCCATTGTCACTGAAAACAAAATAGCATTTTGCTTGCAGATCTGTCAAAAAAGTAAGAGCACGTAGATGAACTTGTAAATGTTTTGGTAATAAAATAACCAGATTAATTCAGAAAATCCTATTACTTCATTTCTGTAAAGTGATAAATTAAATAGTCGACTTACACTTTTTTATTTGTAATAAGTTTACAAAAATACTAGTTTAAATTTATTTTCACCCTACTGTGTCACTGGTGGCTCGCCATTACGAATTGCCGATATTTTTTGTCACGCGCCGAATAATTCACCACGACGAGTGAGTGTGAATGTGGAGAATGGCAAAAAAAATGGAGGATCACGTAAGACTAATGCTCGGTGTGTTGTGTTGCCCTAATGCATGCGTTATATCTCCTTTTGCCCGCCCGTCGAACGCGAACTCGGGGCTGGGTGGTAAATAAACAAATTACACCCCAAAACGGGTGGATATGGGTGGTAGTGGGCGGCGAGAAGAAGTAGAGCGAGAAGATGTATTTATTTATTTTTTCCGTTCACTGAAATTTCGAACGATATGCTAAATATTGTCGCTGGGGCTATATCAACATTATAAATAAAATATTACTCAATAATAATAATTATAATTTCAATCTGATTTTTATGGGCTTTACATCGGTAATGTATTTATTTGCCTCGTTAATAATATTTATATAGTGTAAACCATTGGTAATCTATTTAGTGCTATATAAAAAACATAATATAAGTTTGATAATAACATATTTTTGGAAAACTTTATCATATTAATATATTTTATTTATCGAAGTATTTGGCAATTGAAAAAAAAACATAAGGAAATTGAAGTCACTTTCAGTGAAGTTATATTATGTACAAACCAGAGAAACATACTAAAGTTCAGTTTTTACCAAATTTTTTTTATTACGTCAAGATTAATTGCTACAAATAAAAAAAATCGGTTATTCCCAAATGATTTTTTTCTAAATAACTAAATACCAGAATCCTAAAAATATTACGCAATAAATATCTGTCTAATATACAATAAAAAAAGTTCGCAAAATCTGTTTTGATACTATTAGAGTACTAGTTAATATTAGTTTCAATATTATTAAAATGCATATTTTACTGCTATAATTTTAAAAAATAAATTAAATTATTATTTAAAATTTGTCAAAACTAAAAAATAAGAGTTTACAACTGTATATTAAAACAGTAAGTTTGTTTAAAAATTACTACTAAATTAAGTAAATGAATAACACAAAAATCTATGCAGGGACGCAGTAATTTTGGTGTATTTTTTTTAATGTATATAATTATTTATTTCATATAAAAAATAATATTTTATGTTACACTCCTTGGACGGAAATAAATTTTAGGGTTAAAACTATTTGACTAAGTAAACATTAAACTAATCCAATAAAAAAAAATCGAAGCATCCGCGGTTGATAGTACATCAAATAACAAAAATGTTCAACCTAAAATTCTGTATATTATTGCAAAATTCAAAATTAAAAACGTTACGGTATATGCAGATAAAATAGATAACATACGAACATTTTCACCGGATGATTGTATTTTGATATTTCCTCACCATTTGAAAACCTCAATTATTTACAGATTAAGGAACCAGGGGAAAAACTACAATTTAGATTAATTATTGAAGTATTAGCTATAAATAAAATATTTGAAAAAAATAATATTTTTGCGCTTAAAAGATGAATAAAATCATGAACGAATAAATATGTTTTTTTAATTCCTAAAATTTCGTGTAAATTTAAAATGCTTGCAATGTTTTTATACATTTTTGTATAAACGATTTATAAATAAAATAATATAATTTGCACTCACCAAATTTTTCGGCGTCCATTTTCTGCGTACAACTGTCACAAACACATTTATTTTCATAATTACACTTATAAACTACACTATATCCTTATTTATATTTATTTTTATTATTTACACTTTTTTATTTATTTAAATATATAAGAATTTTGAGTGATACATGTAAAAACATTCATAAATATGAAGAAGAATTTCACAACTTCTGCACATGTATGCTGTATCTTTCATTATTACATGTGCAGAATAAACACAACACTTTCTTTTCACATATTTATCACCACTTTTTTATTTTTATTGGCTGATGATTTTTTAAGCTTATCTGAAAGCTTTTCTGGTGAATCGACAGCACGGGCACGGCAATTTGTTAAAAACCGGTGAAATGTCTTCAGAATCGATAGATTTTACTGAATTATGCATCGCTCCTGAAGCCTTACTTAAAAGAAAATATAGTACTAGTATTTATATTTTGATTGACGCGGAACGAATTATACAACGAGCGTTGAAATAAATAATTAAACAATGGAATGAAAAAAAAATATTTTTTATTTATTCCATTGTTTTTCAAAATAATATATACATATGTGTATTGCCCATTATACACTGAGACTTATATATGGTATGGCTGGTCGTTTTGGTCTAAAAACATATATAATTTATATGTTTATAAAATTATTTAAAATATTTAAATAATTTTTTTATTAAAAAAAGTTTAGATGTTATTATTGACAAGTAGATAATTTTGAATTTTACTTAAAATATATTTAATTAATATTTCTTTATATACAATCAAACCAATGATATTCAAACAAACCGTTGACTGCGATTTGTGTTTATGGTTTCAAGTATAAACGTGACGTCACGATTCACCCTCATGGCCCTGCGAGTCGATAAAGCCTTCAACGTCCCCTGACCCCATTCTTCGTAAAGATGAGCAAAAGAAAAAAAAACAAGGGTGAGGCCATCCACAGTCCCTTCACGTAGCGTCGCGCTCCTTACTTCCACGGCCCATGTAAAAGCGCAGTCAAAGGGGTTGGACAACAAATTCAGATTAAAAAAACTTAATTTTCTTCAAGATTGATAGGAAAAGTAATTTGAAAGCGAGCACTTTTTACTAAGTCGCTTTGTCGGCTATAATACGCTGGGAAATTGAATAGATGAAAATATGTAATACATATATTAAAATTTGTTTCGGCAGCTACGAACCCTTGGAAGAATTTGATTGAATCAGGCGAACGTATTCAAATTGAAAACTACGCCTTTGAAATTAAATTTTATTTACTTTATATTTTTTCGAAGGTAAAGCTAATAATAAATAAGTTGGGCGACGAACTATTACGTATAAATGAAATGTCAAATGCATATATTATGAGATATTAGTTTATAAATATTTTTATAGAATTGATTCTCGATCCTCTCTTCTAAACATATATAATTTCAGCATTGTCTGTATTTTCTTTTTACAATCATATAACCATTGTATTTCCCGGTGAATGTACATATATTATAATTAAATACACTCGTGTCGAGCCAATGATTACAGGAAAGCTCTTAGCGTTCTTGTTGCGCCTCAACGACACGTCTCGCCATATATCAAACTTATTCTGCCCACCGTGACAAGCATAAAGCATATCATACAAAACACAGGCTCGAGGCCCATGTGTGTATGTAATACACCTGTTTAGTATGGCTAGGTATCTATTCGGCAGGTGTGTGTGTGGGTGGGTGAAATGAGCTCGCTAAATGGCGGTTCTCGCCCAAGGCGGTTGCAACAACTTCCTCCGGCGGTGTATAATTGGTTCCGGGGGTTAAAAGCCCACCGCAACCGCCTTGGTTAACCGGTGTAACCTGCCAGGTGACTTTCCTCAAACTTCTCATTGGAACACCCACACCCACCAGTTCTCGTAACTTACCGTCGGCGATCTAGCGTGATTGTCGACGGAGGTGGTTATCAACGTTTTTCAGGTGAAAACCTATGAATGTAAAAGCATAAGCCAAAAATAAAATTTAGACGATATTTACATTCCTTGATATTCAGAATGCACATTATTTTTTTTTTTTAAAACTGATCTTTTTTATGACAAACAATCAATTTTACACTATGATTAATAATTTACGTTTTTAAACATTATGTTCACTCATTAGCACAATATCACCAATCGTAAATTAGTTTCAGTAATGATAACTAGACCAGTTCGAAGCGCTTAGCTGTCTTTTCAAGTTGTCCACATTGAGGATTTTGCTGCCTTGATGTTGACGTGCTGTTGAAGCCTCGCTTCATGTTTAGCAGCAAAACGTTTTATACCACTCTTCGACACCTCGGTCATCTACTTATGTTTGTATTCTTTCAAGTGAAACGACTTATCTACAAGTGTTTTTGAAATGATGTTTGTAAATAAAACTAATCATGTTTTTTTATAATAAGATCTATCTTAGAAAAAATCGAAAAAAGATTTATTTTAAAATACATAACGTTGAAAAAATTTAATTTTTTTTAATGTTTCTAAGTAACCCTATTAAATTATATTAACATATGTTGCGACAAACTATTTTGGCCAAATTCGTTATTGTCTGAGTGGTGGTGGTGAATCTGGCAGCGGGATGTGTATGTTGTCCGCGGGCGAGCAGTCGAGGCGGAGGCCAATTTACCGGAGTCTGCAATTATCTGAGTGTGCACCAGTAGCCGCAAAGCTTGTTGACAAGTCAAGCCAATAGATGTACTGAAATGGGTATATGCTTTTAGAAAGCGACATTTGCATGATGGGCATTGTCCAAGGTTGTATTATATCTTTACAGATTTTTCAAAGACGTCGTTAACGTGTAGATAAAATCTCAACTTGTTCTTAAACCTTATTTCTTTAGCTATAACTTTTTTACTGAGATTGTATGAATTTTCTAATGGTGAATGAGATTGGAAAAATACATATTATATCATTTTCCGACACTAAAGAGCAAACGGTTGCCAAAAGACAATATCCATATTAAATATAAATCATTAAAGGTATAGAGAAAATGAGTCTGTAACAGATCGAATGCATCTAAACAATTTTAAATTATTGACATACAAAATAAAATTAAAATTCATAACTGCCATATTTGTGTCATTATTTAATAACGAGAAAATAATGACTCAAATAAGTGTAGATACAAAATTTAGGAAAAAAATGTATAATATATTGGTAATTATAATATAACACTTATTTTTTAATTATGCAATGTTTACAATACAAAAAATATTTTAATATGTATAAAATACCGATGTAATAATTTGCGAAATATAATAAACAAACGGCGCTTTAATTGTTTTCATAACATATAATTTATAAGAACATTTATATTAATAAAAATATTTTATAATATATGTTTAAAACAACAATGAGTAATGAAAGTATTGTGTGTATTATAGATACACGATTCCTAAAATACAAATTGTCTATGTAATATAGTCATAAAACAAGTTGTGTTTATTTATACATCTACATAACCTTAAAAATTTGCTTTTGTATACACAAATAAATATATATATGTATATAAAAATGTATCATAATGGATAAATAATATTGAAAATCCTAATTCTCAAGTAAGCCCTTAATCAGATCACTTCATCACTCCCTAAGATTTCCCATGAGACAACATTTCAACACGTCTCATCACTCTTGATTTCTGTAAGCCAACGGGAATTCAATTACATATATTATAAAATAGCAAGAGTGTCTTATAATATCAAAAATATAATATGTATCTAATTATACTGCCTTTATGCAATAGGTGTAAATTACATAACGGAAAATAAATTAAATATCATATTTAATTCAAAGATTAAATATTATAAACTATATGTTACAGTTTTATTTATTAAAATTAAGAGTAGGAATAAAATTCAAATAAAAAACTTATGCAATCGAAAATATATTCATAAAAAACATATTATTAAAAAAATAATTTATGCTTGTATGAGTTGCAGAATACAAATTTAAGTAAATTTAATAAAAGTAAAATATTTATTTTTAATTTGTATATAGTACATATCGATGTAGGGAACAATACATTTATTATTACATTATTATTAATGTGAAGTGCTTTGAAATACTATCGATAACTAAACATAGCTTATAACGATTTTTTTCATAAATTTTATAAATATTATAATAATTTAAGGTCATGATTAAAGACTAAAAATAAAATTAGGTTCGTTTAGCTTTTCTTCGCTAATGACAGCATAGAACAAAAAATAGACATGTATTTTATAGCATATTCATTTGCATTATTATAAGGGTGAAATGTCTATAAAACTATTTATCATTGTATTAAATTCCATTTGTAGCAAATATCCAAACAATTTGACGTTTACCTTAACGTAAACACATCAAACTGAAGCTAACAATCATCGCTAATATAATATGTATGCCATAAATAACATATGAGTATTTTTATGGTAAAACACTAGATTCATGTAATATTCGCCAGCACACTAATAATAGAAATACTGCTTTATTGCCCTTATTTAACTGTGAATTTTGATTGTATGTTTCATCAAAATTATAATCAACAATACATACGTAGTTTGCGTTAATAAATTCGGCTCACGTGTATTTAGCTTCCTTTATTATCAAATTCAATGTATACCTGAAACAAAATACACATGTCATTAGTTAAATAATACAAAATCAGTTCAATACTTATTGTTCGTATTTAACACTTTGCCTGAATATTATTTTTTAAGCGACCTTTATTTACAATATTTTTTTTTTTAAATTAAATAACATATTATATATTTTGTACAGAGGTATAAAAACGTATAATATAACTCAATAAATACATGCTTGATTAAAATTATAATGAGCAATGTTTTTTTCAATACCAGCTAAATATCATAGTTATAAAATAAAACATAGAATAAATTCTCTCGTAATATTCTAATTAATATTAAATTAAATTTCATATATACAAAATTGAGTCAGTAGTAAGTAAAATAATACACATTTTATTTATAATTTAATAACTTTTAATAGTCATAGTACACCTTAATATAATTACACTGACACGCTGTCAGATATAAAGTCTCCAATTACTCGAACCATGAACTACTCGAGTATCGAATATTAAAATTTTAAAATACTCGAGTACTCGAGTACTTTCGAGTATTCACCAAATGTACCAAAATAGCTATTATTCAAATTCGTGCACATATAAATCAATAAATAAAATACTTAGTATGTTAATTTTTACAATTATTTTAACTTCACGAACATACTTTTTAAAAACAATAATGCAAAAAGTGTCTCGAATTTAATATTACTGCTAACCTTAGGTTTTATTATTCCCGTTATGGAAAAAACCCTTTCCGTTGCTGTTGATGTTGGTCTTATTGTCATTAACGCGTTGGATAAGGCTTCTAATTTATATCTGTTCGCTTTTTATAGATATAAAATTTTTTGAACTCTCTTTTTATGTTCTCTTCTTTCATTCCCTTCTCTGCTTTTCTCTTATTTCCTTCGACTATTGACAAAATAGCATTTTGTAATTCTTCTTGATTAGATTTTTTTTTTTAACAATATACAATATTCTACTCCTTCTGATTAATGCGAAGAATTTAAATCTATATCCTTCGAAGATGTATTTGGGTGAATCCCTTTCACTCTAGAGCTAAACGGTTCGCAAAGAACTGACTTTACTTTAAATGCCTTTAAAACACACAATTGTTTTGATTTATATTTTAAGCTGAGGGATCAGTATAAACAATTTACAATACTTTACGCTATAACTGCATAGTCATAAAACCTAATTTTTTTTTTTTGATATTTCATATTGTTCATTGCCATAAATTAGATAAGTCGGGACTGTCGAACAGAAAACACAAAAGAAATTTCTCCGTCGTACCCACTAACATAGCCGACGACCGGAACTATGCAACTATGGAACTATGAAAAAATTATACCTGATAGTAACCGCTCTAACTCGGGACTTCAGGCATAAACGCCAAATAAAAGCAAGACGTTAACCTTTACCGGACCGAGTTAAAGTTATTTTTGTTTCTGAAATATTTCAAAATTTTTAATTTCGAGTATTAATCGAGTAATTTTCAAAATACTCGATTATCAAGTACTTGAAAAATAGACAAGTATACTCGAGTATCGAGTACTCGATTACTCGAATTGGAGACTAGTCAGATAGTATTAAAAAAAACTTTATATTCCTAATCACCTATTTGGCAGAAATTATATTTTTATTTAATGCATGTTCATCTTATGATCATTAATACAGATGTATGTAACTCTCCTCTCCTTAATGTAAAATTAAGATTTAGCAATCGTAGTTATAGATTTAAATTAATTTAATTAAAGTTAAATATAATGTTCAAATGAATAACTGCTGTGTTAATTAATGTCTTTTATATATAAATATAATATATGAGCTATAAACGTTATAAAACGTGATTATCGAATCATAGGTACAGACAACACTCCAAAAAAATTCAATATGTTAATGAGCCTTTGATAAAAGATATCATTTGGATCAAATATCGTCTCATTAGTGTAATATATTCACATAGTAAAAGTATAAACAAATAATTAAATTTTTGCAAAATGATTTAATAGACTAAATAAACACATTTCTGAAATTTTAATATGATATAAAGTATATTAAACAAAAACAAATAATTTGTGAAGTGGTTGTATTTACTAATAATTTATTAACAAATACAACCACTACTTGGTGACAACGCCACGCTGTCTAATTAATCACAGAAAACATAATAGACGTCACGTGACATTTCAGTGCTCAGAGGTCCGTAAAAAGCGAATTAGTCGCGATAGTGCCGCCATTTTAACTAGATAAAAAACCATATAGGGCAGCCCGCCGTCGCTTTGATTCGTGACCATATTTCATTGTGTATTGCCTCACACAAAGCGCGTCGGATGTATAAATCAACGACGGACAAAAGGGCACGGTGAGATGGGGGCCCGAAAGAGAGGGGAGGCGGTATGGGGTGGGCTGGGGCAAAGTCCGAGGTGGCGGGAAGTCGCCACTTGCGAGGCCTTTTTGCAGGACTCGAGGGCCCCCGGAAGAGGCGTGTATTGTTTTCGCGTATTGATTACCACTCCAAGACGATAATCAATCCGTCGACAATGAGCCCAATTTTAGACATACGCGAGGAGCGCTTTAAAAGTACTGATATTGTTGTGACCTTTAAAAATAAACTGTAGTGATTACTAAAATACATACTTATATTTAAACATTTTTCTGTAACAATGACATGATCTTGTCTATATTCAAGTTGTCATTTACCTTACAACGGACACACAGCACCAGTTGCTGATGCAGTCCAGCAAACACAGTCGTTTACCAAAGTTAGCTAGTGTGGAAATCATAGCAGGGCTTATGTAATATTGTAAACTATTTTTTAAATAAAAGTTATTACTGTTGGTATAATAAAAACTTTTAACCTTATTCACCAGCATTAAAAAAATATATTACTTCAACAGCTTTAAATAAAAATAAAATAATAACGATTGTGATGTCGTCGGTAAAAACGTTCAATTTGTGTTTTGTTGCTGTCTGGCTTTTAAGAATAGAGAGAGAGAGAGAGAGAGAGAGAGACCGTCTCGCGTTAACAAGCCATTGTTGGTGCAATCTCGACAGACTCGGCTGTATATTCTTCGCTCGCAGTGGTATTCGAGGATAAGCCAAACTTCGAAGATATTCGATTACATGAAAACAATTTATAAATTTGAACCTAGATTTTTTCAAATAAAATATCGCCGAAAAATCAGAATTTATGAATAGAATGTAATATGTATTTGAGTTACAACCACAAAAGATTTATTACCCTAGATTTAATTTTAGGGCGCTTTTCTTTAATACAAAGAGTGACTATAATTCCATAATCCCAGAACGCCGCATTTCGTCACGTTTTTATATGTATTAATAGAAGATAAATATGTAATTTTTTAATTATAAAACGGGTTAAATTTTACATCAGTAAAATATTAAATATTAATGAAGACAATATATAAAGATAAAATGACGTAGTTCGTAAGATTTAGACTGGTAACCCAGAGGTCTCGGGCTCGAGCTACGGCAACAGCAATAAATGATTATTTATTAAAAAGCTGAACTTAACTGAGAAATTATTTGAAATATACCCAATAATTTATAGTTATTTTATGTCACCGATTCCCAGATAGATCTTGTGAATAATACCCACTTGGAAATATTCATTATGTCTGATTAATTTATAAATACCTCATTAGGTAAATTAGACATAAAGTAATTAATATGAGCTGGTACAGTTATACTCCATTGTAACGCATTTGATTTACAACTGTCAGGTTAGAATGAGAGAACAAATAAAATAAGCTACAATGATCTACCAATTGCAGTTGAATAAAAATGTTTGCATTTTGCTTTTATCATAAATTTTAACTCAAATATATGTTTTGTTTAAAGAAATATTAATTGCATATATTTTATATAAACATCTAATTAGCTTTGTATTAAGAGTGAATATATGAATTTTTGGTAATATAATTATAAAACAAATATTATCGTATTTCATATTTTCTTACCTTGAATTTCTATTTTCTTGATTATTTCGACAATCTTGTTTTAGCAACAGTATTTTTATTATAAATGAATTTTCTCTTGTTATTAGTCAAATGAAAACTAATATTATAAAAATATTAAGAATAAATTTAATTTAATAGATTAAAGGTTAAACTTTTCGCGGCACCCTTGGAGCTTGCTAAAATTAGTTCAAGAGCACACTATGGTTGAGTGATTCTTGTATACAATAAGATCTAACATAATATAATAAAACAAATTTTGTATTCTAAATCAGATATTCCATATTAAATTATACATAGCAACGCATTAAATTGTACATAACGACGCATAACATATAAGGCATTTGTTATTCAGAAAGCAATTTTACGACAATATTCAACGGAAATTTGTATTTTGTTAAATATCATTTCAAAAAGCAGCAAATATTTCAAAAAAAATATCATAGCCATTTTCTGTTAAAAATCAAATTTGTACAAACATTTTTAATTGATTTACTACGGCTGCATTCTTTTATACCGCAGCATAAATAATGGCAGGCTTTTGCCAGAAATTTTCGACTCATTTTTAAGAAAGGTCTGTGACCGGAAAGTGGTTAAGACCTTTCGAAAAAATTTTTCAAATATTTGCCATTTTATATCTTGAATGGATCTTTTTATCTTGCATTTAATTTTTGATATTTTCAAATATGAATCCGTGCAGATTCGGCCCACCTGGCAGATGCGCCCCCACCGGCAACAATAAGAAACAAACCTTTGAGGATATTCCACGGACATCATCTCTCCGCCGGCTTTTCCGCCACTACTCGGAGAATAACGATACTCGCCCATCATAGTTATATCAATATATGTAATATAATCTAATAAATTATTACCAGTTTTCACTTGTGTCTTTCTGGCTGCGAAGGCAAACCAATTATGGTTACTAAATCTTAAAATTGCAGATTTTTTATTTATTTTAAAATATCATGAACTTTATAGACTATATGAAGAACACGATCTCGTCGAATCCAGCGTCTCAGATGGGTTTGACATATTTTTGCATTGAAGAAGAACAAAACTTGGATGACTAAATGGAATTCTCACTGATCTAAGGATGCTGGGTTTGTAGTACTGGAACGGCAGGCGAGAGACCAAGACGGCTGGAAAAGAATTATCGCTGTGTCCAAGGTTGGCTGTAACACGGATAAAAAAAGATGTTTAACCTTTGGAACACATTATTTATTTCGTGGCGAAAACTGGATAATTTATATATAGTATATATTTATATCTTGATTTTCAGTCGATTAAATTTAATAAATGATTTTATTTATTAAAAATACTTATAATGTATATTATCATACTATAAATAATAATATAAATTAGTAGCTCCTCACTAATTTATTAATTTTTTCATTTCTCATTACATATAACGTCAAAATGTTGTGTGATTTTTTTTAATTGGCAATCACTTTTTTTTTAAATGAAAATAAACTGTAACTCATTCGTACACTTAATATATAAATAAAGCATTAACACGCCTTCATTGTGCGTATTTAATGAAATTCAGAGAGCGTCGCATTTACGTAGGCGTAAGTCGATTACCGTCGCAAGTAACCACACGTTAAACGGTCCCGTAAAATTATGAAATTGCGGTCGCCCTAATTGGCCGTATTATATGCGTCGCGTTGCGTACGTCGTCGCATAATTGGCTATGGCGATAAATTTCCCCGGAAAATTTTCACGGCGTATTTTACGAAGGGCGCACCCGATACAATTTCTGGAGAGGGTCGATCGGGTTTTCATTAGCCGATTGCCGATATATATATATGGGGCGTGGATCGCGTGTCGTTATTTTTAGACGTTTATATCTGACGGTAGTTTATTAGAGAGCGTCTTAATCTGATAAGATATCATCGAGTTGAGTTATTATATGAAAAAAAATGGGAAAATAGAAATACAAAGTCAAGAAAATATTTATAATAAAAGTGACCTATAATATCATTAGAGCACTCTTGTTTTTATTTTTATTTAGTCAACCTAGACATGCATTCATTCAACTTTACAAAAGGAGGACCCTGATAAACTTTATTTATGTATTAAACTGATTTTAAAAAAAATACCACATTTAATAATATATATATTACAATTTACTTGAGTACACAAAAATACACATATTGTTCAATAGATTAAGAAAACTAATACCGGATATACAAGACCCAGCTCCAGAGCTTTACACGTTGCAAAAGAACATGAAAGCTACAAAATTCTATGAAGTGATCGAGTAGTCTGTTCAACCCAAAATTCTGCAAATATTTCTACACACGACCTCTGATCTGACAAACTAACAATCTCGTTGGCATACTAAGCGGTAAGAGTATTTAATTTATTTTTTTATTTTTACAAAAACATTCATCTGATGCATTAGAAAAATAAGTTTAAAATCTGATTTTATGCGAAGATTATTCTTTCATTATCATCAACAATATATTATATTTCTGAATATAAAAAATAAAGACATATTTTTATTATTTTATTATTAGTAAATTATATGTAGTTTAAATAATATTATTAATTTACATTTATATTAGAAAAAAATATGTGAAAATCAATTAAAATAAGTTAAATAACAAACGACGGATTGTGAGTGAATCGATAGTTCATTAGAATAGGAAATATCTTTGCGAGTAAAACGAAAAAGTTTTTTGGCGCCCTGTGCGACAAACAGATTTAGCGTTACTCCCCTATTTTACATCCCTATTTTGGCAATTAGGAATAGTTTTACGCTTTGTCAACACTTTGAAAAAGAGAGAGAGAAGAAGATAGAGGAAAACTTTGCTTTGCTTGGTTACGTAATGTATAATTATTATAATATCATCGCAAGTGACGTAATATATCTTATGAAAATACATGTATTTAAAAAATATGTAAGCGATACATATAAATATATTTACAACACAAAAATAAAGCTCATATTTGCAATGTTAGTTGTAGAAATAACATACAACTAATATAATTTTAGACCAGCTTTCTAAATTATTGCTAAAAAATCATACAGCTACTATAATGAAGCAATACACATAAATTGTTTTTACTCGTTAAAAATATATATTTATATTTTAATAGTACGTATAATAACTTCATATAATTTGCTATTTTGTAAACTTCAATTAGCTTAATATATGCATGTTTTGTAAAAGCAACATATGGTACATGTAAAAGTATAATAAATCACATTATTTGGCGGTTGGTTCTATTTAAACGGTTTTGATGCTAAATATATGCGTTTTTACTAAATATAATCATATTAATATACTTAAAATTAAATTAAGATCACAGCTTGCTAGTAGAAAGGCATCTGCTATACAACACATAGCAGTAGACAGTACTTAATAAGCTATCTGTATTTATAATCATTGTATGGACAAATTAAATAGCATAGGATTTTTCTAGTAAAAAGACATGTGCCACACGACGCATTGCAGTGAAGAATTTTTAAAATAATGAACGGTAAATTTTCGTAACATTGAAACTATGTATCAGTTCGATTAGTTTCTCTGTCAAATTAAGCACATGGTAATAATTTCCGAGTTTTTATTTAAATTCACTTACAGGCATAGCTTTGGAGTTATTTTTTTCCCCAATAATACAAGATCTCACAACCAATCATTATAATTTTTGACATAAGTCCGACTCACGTTATAGGCGCTGTGTAAATCGAGTGATGGTTTATGTAAAGTTTTGACAATAATAATCAGTCTTTAAACAATATGGATTTGAACCCTTTGAGTAGTAAATTAATATTAATAACACATTTGTTATTTTGTTAGTAGACACTTGAGAGTGAGTTAATTTTACGTATTTTTCCATAATTATTTTTTTGTTATTTATTTATATTGCATTTATATTAAATAATTATAGAAATAAATCCGTGTTTATTTATTTATTTTACTACTTTTCTTGTATTTGTTTGTTGTAATAATTTATTTTAAGATTTTTCTAATATATTTATAACTTTTTTATATATTTTTTATCTTTTGTGAAATCTTTTTATATTTATTCAGAGGCTTGCAATATTTTTTTATAAAATTAATAAAACATATTTTTGTTTTTGTTATTGGTATTATTTTCTATAAAATTCATCAAATAAAAGATTTTTTTATATAAATATAAGGCTTTTTATTTATTATTTTTTCAGTTACATGTATATGTAAACATATAAATAGATGAGGTATCTCAAAACAGTGAAATATCGACTGCCGTACATGTACGGCGATACCGCTCAAACGGTTAATAAACTTTTTAAATTCAACTGAATAAATATATACGTGAAAAAATCGAAAAGAAATGTTTTAACCGTGTTTTCATATTTAAGTTGACGATTGAAAGACTTCTGGAGCTTGGTTTCCAAATGTTTTTTTTTATATTTATTTAATATTTTTATTTATTTTTTATTTATTGTTCACTTTAAGTGAATCACCTAACAGAAAAACAATCTTAAATCTATAAAAAAAAATATATAGGTGATATAAAACTTTACTCTTTAATATCAATACAAATGTCTTTCGCTTTAAAATGAAATTCGTCCGTTTTATATGTATAAAATACTACTTTAAAGTTAACCGTGGTCCATTGTAGTCTTCCAAGTGCGACACGACCTCGTCCCCTGATTTAAAGTACCATAAAATTACCATACAGTGGATTAAGTGCTTTCGAAATTATTTTAGTCGGCTTAATAATAGTTGATAGTGCAATTGATTGCAGAAGTACAAAATGGGCTTTGGCGTGTAGCCAGCATAGGCAAATCTCTAATGAACTTGTTATCAATGCATGCATATTAAAAATCAATGCTCTATATAAATTAAACACTACAATATTTCTATTGTATAGTAAAAAACCACAATGAAATTCTATTTAATTGTAGTTGAATGCAAGACAGCTATTTAATTAACGTTAAAAATAGGTAATAAAATTAAAGTAAACACTAATAAATATATATGTTTTGAAACTCAAGCCAACTATTAGTGACTCAAAAGTGGCGTCTGAGCTAAACCAAAATTTAATGATATTGCCGATTGAAGTGAAAAGGCTACTTGCATACTATTCAATGGAGATTGAATATATAGTCACGTACTTGTTACATTGTTAACTTAAATGACTATGAACTCAAAATTATTGTGAGAGAGGTTAACACTCAAGAAAACAAAGTTTTGATGAAAGTGACTACTCTGATTCGGAAAAAAATGTTTTAGAAATATTTTTTTGCGATTACATAAATTCAGCATGGTTTTTTCGTTTGGTAGTCCTCACATTCTCACAAAACGACTACTTAACGTTCGGATGATGTATAAAAAAACAAGTGTAAGTATTCTTACACGTCACGCAGACCCTAACAAAAACTGAAGTGTTGACATTTAAGTCAAAATAATCGATTTTATTTGTATATTTACTGAGCCGACTGTGCTTCCTAATAATTCCAAAACAAAGTTTCGATAGTAATTATATTTTTACTAGATAATCTGTACTTATACATATATAGACGTCCGGCGCAAACAAAATAATTTCTTACGATATCAAAAGTCATAATTTAAACGACATAATTAAAGATAACGATAACGGCTCGGCGTTTACATAACAAAAGTCAATTAACGGGCGGTCGCCGCCGTTGCCGCGACTTATAACGCGATAAAAGTCCGGATGAAATTTTAATCATCACGCTTTTTTGCCGCCGGGAGATTTTCGTTAGTAACGGCGCGTTTTACGGCGGCCGTTACGCCGTTGCTTCTCTTACACACTCTCTCCTTCTCTCTTTCTCTATCCACTATAGAACCGCGATTACGGTCGTTGTTACCTTTTTATTATGGATCTTGAAATACGAAGACGAAAATGCTGAGAGAAGCGAGCCTTGAAAAAAGACGATTGTCTAAAGAAAAAAAAATATATGGGAAACTTTAAATCATCTATAAGACGTTAAACCTAGCAATACGTTTACCTTCTAATAGATGATCTTTTCTGTTCTCATCGGTCCTTTGTGAAGCTGGGACGAATGAAAGAAAAGCACAATTTGGATCCAATCGCGTTATATTTTATTTTTTTACATCCCTAATTAAAAATGTAATATCTATTACAAATGATACGTTGAACAATAACAATGTGTCTTAAGCTTAAAGTTTTTTTATATTGTAATATTGCCTTTAAAAGTATGTGTGGTTATTGTGCAACATTCTCAGCTGTTCCGAAATTTTTATTTCAACAGTGTTGAACAAGTCGTAAAAAAACAAATAATGTGTCCAGAAAAATCCAGGCATTCATTATATTTTCTAAGCGATGATCTCCTACCAACTTAAAATAATATATAATACCCAAATCTGTTTGTATTAAATAAAGCATATTGCTACTTATTTAATAATCAGATCAAAGTATTTCCTCGTTTTGAAATAGGTCATGAAATGCCAATTTTAATGCTGAATATCCTCTTACGTATAACAAATAACTTATCATTCCTATCTATTAGTGATTCAAAACTTTTCAAGTAATAATGCTATTCATAGCAGCAAGCATCAACGAAACTCATATACATTGAAGCCTCGTTGATATTGCTCGTACGAAACCGCACAGTGAATGCTCTGCGGTGTGACGTCACGGGCCATTTCGCGATGACGTCATAACCTATATTTCATGCACTCACACACTCTCGCTGCTCATCTCAAAAGCCAGGTACATAACACGTGTGCAGCAAAACTGATTTCGCTTTAATGAAATGTTGGTTCCAGTTAAACTTTGCTATCAAAAAATAATGAAGAGTGCTTTTGAGCCTTAGCATTTCTACCGTTCCTTATAAGAAATTTTGTCCTTAAACTTAATACAATAACGTCAGACGACGTGTCACGGGAAACGTTTTATTATTCAAAGCAACAATCGAAATTAATTGTCCCTTATTAAGAGCACGGCGTGGGAAACTCAGAACCATATATATTATAAATAATAAATTGTAATATACTCCAAATGAATATTAGCGCTGTGCTTTTGTAATACAATATTTTATTTGCTTATTTAAAATTATGTTTCATTTTTAATACACATATTGTGCCACTATTGTGTTTTTCAAATTTTCGAATCCGTCCATATAATCTAGAGCTTCCCAACCATTTTCGGACTACGGCATATTACTAAAAACATATAAATTAATATTGATTTACATACTTCTTAGTGTCAGATATCTTTCGTAGTTTATCGACAAAACACGTTAAGTGTTGTGAGTCGATCGACCCACCATACATACGCTTATAAGACTTGCAATATAGTTAAGGTCAGTGCAGGGCCCGACCCGAAGAGCAAGCAGTACAGGCGATCACCTGGGGCGCTAGATCTTGTGGGGCGCCATGTTACCAAATAAAGGCACAATATTTACTTAAAATTATCAAAATATATTGTTAAAGAATATAATCTGATATTATTTGCCGCGCTGGTGGGCTGACCTAAGCGATTCGCTGTAATGTTATTAAAACATGTATATATTATCTATATTTAATGTGAATTCAAGAAGGTGGAAGCCGTGAAGTCGGGCTGTTAAAAGATTACCAGTATGGAGAGGAGCCGCCAACGACGATCCTACATAGATAAAGTTCGCTATTAAAATGTTAAAAACTGCTGCAGTGACCGTGTCTTAAAAACAAATAATTGACAAAATGTGAAAAAATAAATTTTTAATTTTTATTTACCTTTAACTTTTAATATAAAATATTTTTACTCTTCTTACTTTTTTCTCTAAGATGTTTTTTAGCAAAGATACTATTTTTTTGATTTTTTGAATAGCCACTATTTTGAAACAAAATGGTGGATATAGCTGGCTAGCAAATATATCTGAGATGTTTACAAGGTCTATATTTTGGCAACCAAATTATGCTGATACAATAAAAGCAGCGGAAGTTGTCGGGATCAATTTTGAGTAAATTTATTATTTATAGGCTAAATGTGTTTTTATAAGGAATTAAGTTAGGTTGAGTTAGGGTATGCTACGATTTATCGTAGCATAACCTAACTATCGTAACATAGCCTAACTCATAAGATTTTTTTGTAACGGATGCAAGGTACCCAGGCTACATATTATGAGAGAGGTCCAATTTAAAAAAAACTGAACCATTTATAAAAATTTATAATTTAAATTGTTTTTTTTTAATTGACCATTCTTTCTATGAATTTATCTACATATAGGGGCAGTAACAAGGGCGGTGAACCAAGGTGCAAGGTATCAATATTTCACAGTATAAGAAACTACATTTAAAAAAAAAACTATTCAATTAAAAAAAAAAATTTTCAAATTTTTTTAAAAATATTAAAAAAAATTTTAACAAATTAAAAAAAAATTTTGAATTTTTTATAAAGATTAAAAATTTAAATTATTTTTTATAAAAATTTAATATATTTTTTTTTAATTGCAACTTCTTATACTGTGGAGCCTGTGACCTTGCACTTGTTGCACCGCTCTAGTAACTGCCCCTATATGTAGATAAATTTATAAAAAAATATTTAAATTAGTTATTTAAAAAAAAACAAATAAAATTATTAATTTTTATAAAAGATAAAAAATTTTTTTTTTAATTGGACCTTCTCATAATATGCAGGCTGGGTACCTTGCACCCATTGCATCGCCCTAGTGACCGCTCTATTTGTACCTAAAGGTATAAAATTAAGAACACGTATACATAAATTTTTATTTTCCCTGTAACAAAAATCTTTTAAGTTAGGCTATGTTGGGTTATGCTACGATAATTAGGTTATGCTATGATAAATCGTAGCATACCCTAACTCAACCTAACTTAATTCCTTATAAAAATACAAAATGCTTGAAAATAATAAATTTACTCAAAATTAAGGTTCCGATAACTTCCACTGCTTTTATTGTATCAGCATAATTTTTTTGCTAAAATATAGACCTTGTAAACATCTCAGATATATTAGTTAGCCAGCTATATCCACTATTTTGATTTAAAATAGCGGCTATTTAAAAAATTAAAAAAATTGTATCTTGATTAAAAAACATTTTAGAGAAAAACGTAAAGGGAGTAAATCTATTTAATATTAAAAATAAAAATGAAAATAAAAATTTAAAAAAAATTTTTTTTTCATGTTTGTCAATTGATTGTTTTTTTAAGACACGGTCGCTGCCACAGCATTTAACATTTTAAATAAATTTTGTATTTATTTTTGCTCAGTTTGTTATGCATGTTAGTTTTTTTCACTTTTTAAATGAAAATTGCGGCTCTTCTTATAATATGTAGCCTAGGTGCCTTGCTTTAATAATGGGGCATCCCTTAAAATGGTGTGTAACTCTTTACAAGTTGTTAGTCTGACCTAAAGTCCAGAGCATCGCCTTGTCGTAGGCTGCTAAATATTCACAAATATATCATTTTGTACTCTCACTTGGCATTTGACATTTCTCATTGTGAGTTTCACCAAGGATATTAGTTTTTTGGAACACCCTACTCTGTACTCTTTAAATTATTCCACTCGACGAGAAAAAAACTACAAATTCTTGAATAAATACACTTGCAAAAAAGAGTACGTTACAATAAAGAATTAGATTACTTTAACTAGAATTATATTTTTGAGCTCATATAATGAGTTATTAAAGTATTAATAATGGGGGGGGGGGGCAAAAATTTAGTTTTTGCCTGGGGTGCTAAGTAACCTAGGACCGGCCCTGGGTCAGTGTAAGCTTATTTATACATATTTAAAGTTCAATTTTTGTGACAGTATAGAATTCTTAAGCATACTGTATATGTTAGCTATCAAAATCCAATGTGTCATTTTTTTGCATAATGGCGACAAGTATAAAAACTTAAACACTCGTAACTCAGTAGGTTTGAATTTTAACAAGAATATCGCTATATATGAAACGTTTAAAAGCCTAAAATTCATCTAAATAAACTATAAAAAAATAGTTTTTTACTTCAAAACAAGCGATTTATCAGTTCGATCGGACTCCCATACGAGCCATTTTGAGACTTTCAGAAGAGTTAACGCTCTTAACTGCTTTGTTTTAAAGATTTAAAATTAAATTTGTAGTATCGTATAGAACTACTGAGCACCCCCTATACGTTCTGTATGAAAAAAATATAAGGGATAAAAAAAATTTCAAAGAAAAATTTTGCTGAAGAAATTTAAAAAAATAGAGAAAAAAGTAGGGAGCTAATACACGTTTACAAATTAATATTAAAATAAAAAACTTTTATTCTCTTATTTTGTCATTTATGTGCATTTTTATGGACACAACTGCCATAGCTTAAGTCAAATCGATATGAAACTTGTTCTAGATATAGATCTTGTGAATATCTATCTTGTTTCAAAATGGCAACTATTTAACAAAACACATAAATTATAGCTTGAAAAAGGAGGGATAAATAACGATTAAAAATTAAAATTAAAATTAAATAAATATTGAAAAAACACCATTTTTTGCCTTTATTAATAGTTTATTAAGAGTTGTAATCATATCGACATAACTTATTCTAAAAATAGAGCTAAATTTAGTTAATTTCTTTAATTAATTTTTAGACAGTTTTTTCCGTATATAATATTAAAAATAAGTTTGTAACTAAATTAAAAAAATTAAATCAAAAAAAATATTAAAATACATATAAAATACATATTAAAATAAAAAAAAACTGTATTGCAAAATATATTATTATTTTAAAAATTTCACCATTTCTGTAAGATAAAAAGCAAAATTGTAGACACAATAAATGCCATAGTTTTAATAAAATCGGCATTACTTATTCAAAAGTATTTCTTGTGAATATCTTAAGTTTGATATTTGATAGTCACACTGATCCATCATGTAGTTTTTAAAAATTTAGAAAAACCGTAACTCTGTTAAAACAATTTTATTAAAAAAACAATATTATAAGTATGAAAAGCTAAGAAATAAAATAAAAATTATATTTAAACTACAGAAAGTTGTATAAAAAAAGGTAAGGATATAAAAAAAAATTTTATATAAATTGCAAAATATTATAAAAAATAAAACAAAAACCTATTCTTTACACATTTTTATGTTATAACAATTTTCTCGAAATTTTTTTTTATATTTAAGACGTCATTGATGCAAGTAAAATTTATGTTGGCTCTTAATATGTGTTTATATTTAAATACCTAAAATAAAATAAAATTTTTAGAAATTAGTATATTAAAAATAGTATATTTATGATACTGCTTAAAAAAATCTAAACAAAATTACGTTTATAAAATAAAAATAAAAACATACAAAGAAATAGCATATAGTATCAATTATTGATCTATGCTTTATTACATTCTTTGTCTATTATCATTAATTAGTTGAATATTAATATATTTTTTTTAATATTAAAATATATATTTATCAATTTGTAATGTGAAAATGCTGCTACTTTAAAAATATTGCTTTTAATGTTTTTTTAGTATCTTAGCAAAACCTTTATTTGATGCTTTTTTACCAAAAAGTAGCTTACCGTAGGGAAAACACTAAACACGGAATATCTAAAACGCAATTGCTTAGGATTTGTGATGAAAAAACATCTGAAGCAATTATTTAACAAATTCTACAAACCACTATTTTGTATTATTCTGCAAATCTATTTGCAACGATTTTTCAAAGTTAGCTTACATAGTTCACTAAATAAAATCACTGAAGTGTGTTTTGTTGTTGTATAAACATACATTACGATGGATGTTTATACAACAAGCGAGATTTTGCTCTCCTTTCATGATTGAGAATACACTAATAGATATCTGAAAGATTCGTATTCTTTACTTTTACACGACAATTGAATTTCATTACGTGAACAAGCTGTAAAAAAAACCAACTTTATTTAAAATATAACTTAAAACCTTATTTTTATTAAAATATATATACAACTTATGTCACTTATTATTTTTATTGTATTCGATTCATATCATAAAACCAATTTAATTATGTTTGCTATTTGTCGCCAAATATAATATAAAAATAAAATCAACGCGTTTGCTGACCCTGCGTTATGATTTTCATGACACTTCAGCTTTTATGTCTGTTTCGTGTTTGAGTTTAATCAAAAATTTATAAAAGGACATACCAGTCGATCATATAGTGCAAACTGCACTTTGCCAGATTTGCACCCTAAACTGACCGTAAAACCCGATCGTAAACCGATCATTGATCTTTGATTCTTAAGCTTTCGTGCAGAGCTTTACGATGGTCGAGGTTTGACGATGTTTTAAATTTAACAGCAAGAGATAAAAACATTCGGATACTAAGAAATCAGTCCCCTCTCTCTAAAATTTTGGCGCCGGGAAAATTTTATTTAGGGTGGCAATTATTAATTAAAATTAAAATTTAATATTTCAGACGCAAAACACACTTTATTTCGAAGATACTTATTATTCTTGAAATCATTCAGTATTCAAATAAAAATAATTAATTGCTTATATTATATAAATTTATACTTATAAATAATTAGATTGCGCGTAAGCAATTTAACTATTATTTTAATAATACATTTAATGAACAACGAGTAAAAATTCAATCAAGATTATTATATTATATGACAACTGTACAATCGAACAGTTTTAAATATAATAATAAAAAAAATAATAGTCTGGGGATCTCAACCACCTGCGCCATTAGTCACAATTTAGAGGTCACCATAACGACTACTTGAACAACTAAAAGAGAAATTTCATCATCAAACCATCACGAATCTTAGATCACACAATCACACATTGATCTTGCGTATAATAACACTGTTTTTAGTATATGTTTCGGACACAAAGACATATAGAGAAAATTAAGGATATTACCAAATATTTTTTTTCTGATATACCTTTCTTCACCCCTTCCCCTTCGGATGCGATGATCCGACTTGAGATAAAACACAATATTGAAAAGTCAATATCTTAAAATCTAAATTTAATAAAAAATAATTTAAGTTTAACGTGTAACTTTACATATAAATCAAGTTATTTCCTATTTGAAGCAAAAAGTTGTAAAGTTGTTTTGTACGATGTTATTTGATATATCATGATGATAAATATAAATATCAATCGGCCGATGAGCGCCGCGTTAAATTGCTTTCGGAATTGGCAAAATATTAAATTCCAATAATTGCGACCGCTTCAGCCAGGGGTTAACAATTCGATTTGGCAAGGGGGTCCCGCTTTGCATAAGTGGCCCGAAAGCGCGATTCGTTAGCGACTCCGACACCACCACTTGTCCCTCCGTAACGCTTTCCCCTCGGCCCGTACGTTATCAGAACTGTACTCGAACCCTACCCTAACCCCATCCAAGTACCACCCTACTATCTAGACTACGACGACGTTTTTGCACCCGCGGAAAAATACAATTGGCGGTGTTATTGCATCGGTGCACCTGGGTTATCTTGTACGATCGCATAATATGGACGTGTCCCGAGCCAGAACCACTTTAAATATTAAAATAGAGCACAAAATATAAAACAATACTATGAATGTAAAAAATAGCCTGTTCTTTGTGGTTAGTATTACATATCTCTTTTTATTTGGCTGTTTTTTAAAAAAAAATCACTGCAAAAAATGGGAAAGCGGATATTGTTTATGAATGCACTTTCATGGATACGAGATTGTGAAATACTGTTATTGGGGATTTTTAATATTTTTTTAATAATAAATACTACATAACGCAACTGAAGCTTTTTTAATAAATATAATAAAAATATAAAATAAAATTTTGGATGTATTTAATAATAAAAAATTAGACTACCGATAATTCACGGGATTTATACATTTGAGTGCTCCATATCCATGACCCTAAAAAATACCGAAAATTAGAATCCCTGTGCTATTGATTATTAGGAACGGCGTAATCCGCACGAGAGTAACCCATTGACCTTTGTAGAAAATGTTTAATGTTAAAAAATTTGCCCTTATATTTTTTTAATTATGGTAATATTGCTCAAACAATAATTGTTGAATATAACGAGCCCCTTTTAAAATAAATGTATATAGGTATAATAAATAGCATAAGAATTTATACATAAATTATAAATATAAACAATAATAAAAAAAGTATACAACGCCAATTATCAATAATATGTCCTTCGTATATTCATATTATTTTATATCATATAAAAAAATACCTTATATTTTTCGAATTTATTTCTAGAACGTTTAATTTTGGTAGAATTAATATATACGATTTTTAAATTATGTTTTGACGAGGAATTTTTGATATGCCACTTTCCTAGTGGCATATCAAAACGTGGTTTAATTTCGCAATATAAAATAAACAAGTTGTTTTTTCGAATTGCATAATTTTAAAAGCACCTTACAGGCGTCTATTGTCGATAAACAGTGTAGGAGAGTTAGGGAAAAACAAACGCAGAAACAAGCAAAGTTAACTTCCGGTCCGGTGGCTGCGCGGAGGCGTCGCGTCTACTGCAACGAATGAATTCTCCCATTGCTACCTTACATCCTTTTAGACTTTCAAAGGACCCCTTGTGTGTAGTTGGAATTCAATTGAAAGTCTGCATAATGCGACGGCATATAAAATTATATCAAATTCGCTACGTAAACGCCGACTCTGGTGCGTCAAAGTGGAGAACGATGTTTAAAACAATCGCGTATAAACTCTCATATGAATAAGGGTTATAATATTTCCTACTCGAATATAAAAATTAAAAAAAAATAAAAGTGTTAAGATAATAGACTACCTTTTACTATGCGATTAAGTTTTTATATAAATAGTTGTTTAACAAACAAAATAAATGTTTTCTACAACTGTAAAATTGTAAAACATATATTTTGGATGATGTAGGCCATTCAATGTTTTCCTAATATAAACGTATATTATTCTACTTTATTTAAATATTAAAAATGCTAGTGTTTTTTCTGGTAAATGTTTTTATAAATCAACCGTAATAATGTTTTTATAAATCAACCGTTAATAAAAATTTTAATTAAAAAGAAAACGTAAAATGAAAACCCCTATAAGAATAATATGGTTGTAGAGAAAAGCAGCTTAATTATATACATTGATTTCATTTTTTCAAAAACACGACTAATATATCATCAAGATTTATTATTCAGTCACGTAAAAATAGCTTATTGATATTCTAGATTTACGCTACATAAATACAAGGGCGTACATAAAGAAATGAGACGGTAGTCATATTAAACCCATTCACCTCTTGTCAAAGCCGTTAAGAGGAACCGTTTAAAATTATTTGTAAGAAATTAACGCTACTTCAAATAATATATAATATTATTGCACAAATAATATTTGTGCAATAATATTATATGTTAAAATAGTGTACTATTGCCCCACTTTAACTATATTTCAGTGATATAATAAATACCTAATAAATTAGATGAGAGTAATATTACATAAATATCTTTGTATTTTTAAATAAAAGTAATATGTTACTAGGATATTTAAAGAATTTAATATGAAATAGCGTTGTATATTTATTTAATATTATGAAACAGCGATAATTTGAAAGTACCTCGGTATAAAAATAAGAGTATGCCTTATGGAATATTTTACAGATGTGTGGGTTTACACAATTGTTTTTAAAAGATAATCCTTAGAATGTTAAAATTAAATTGAAATTCCTTGTACTTTAAAACCTAGATTAAAACTACATATGTTTATGTACACATAAGGTTAAAAAAATAAGAATTTTAAAATTGGAAATATATTTTTGCCAAACACTGAAACAAGCAATTTATATATATTGTATTTACTAGATAATGTAAAATATAATCAAATTATCACTAAAAAATGTAATAATGTTTATGTTAATATAATGAAATGGTTGTGTCGTGATGTATTTTAGTCATTTTTTTATCAAACGATACGATATAATCGTAATTGGCCTTTCAGAAAATACAACCATATAATTCCCAAAGAGTTATATTTGTACGTAGTATAAAAGTATCCATAATATAAACAAGCAATTAACCCTCGCTTGAAAATTTCACACCGTTTAAACCCTCCAAGATAAAAAAATAATACAAAAAATAAAACAAAGTGAGCAAATAATCGCGTGGCAGTTATAATCGCATACGATCCGCAAGACGACTTTAGTAGCTTTTTAACCCTTTGCGCGCGTTTATATATTTGTTTACGTTGCCCCGAGGCCACTTAATTATGAGACGCACAAAACGAAAGCCTTTGTTTGGCGGCAGTATGAAAACGGACCATTTTTAGTAAGATTGCGTTACGGCCGGATGTTCCGGGGTCGGTCCGGGTACGATCCGTGCCGCTCGAAATATGGCCGTGGATAAATAAAGCGTGGGAGTGGTGTCGAAAAAATAGCAACGGGCGATAAAAGAAAACACTTCCTAAAGCGCAATAAAACACACCAAAAGACTTTGACTGCCTAAAGGCAACGATATAAACCCAGTGGGGCAAATTTTATTCGATTTTAAGGTGTAATATTAGGTTGTTAGGAAAATAATTATTGTATTTAATTTCTGAATTTTAACCTTTCGGTCTATATTTTGTTAACATAAAATTTAGTTATATTATAATTTTGATTTAATTGAATTGAAAATTAAGAAAAACAAATAAGTTATTAGTTTAAATGAATTTATTGTTAAGCAATAGAAACTGTTTCTGAACTAAGCAATACTATAGTGTATGTGTTACAGTATATGTGAATTTAAGACTGAAATTAAATTTTTATAATTAAAAATATATTTTTATAAACTAGGCCATTAAAATTATATCAAATAATTGATTTTTAATTTCACGTAAGCTTTTTACCTTATCATGTAATGTGTCGCCCTACTATCGTTGAAACTAAATTTGACAGTTGCGAAACGCTTATTAACCCTAACGCAAGCTAATTTGTTGCAAAACGCTTATTTTATAATTAAACCCAAACCTAACCCAAAAAAAAATACTCAAAACCAATTTAGTTTTAGTATTTTCATTAAATACAGTTAAGTTTGCTTCGTTTAGGTTAGGTTTGGGTTTGAACATTTAAGTCTCAATAAGTGATGGGTCGCCTTAAAAATATTTTTCAAAACAAAATTCTTTAAGGCATTGGTGGTCTATAATTATTATTTTAAAATTTAATTCTTTATAAATTAATTTGTAAAAATATAACAACTAATTATTTATTAAATTATTTATTTATTTTATTAATTTATTTAGCTTAATAGCTAATCTTTACATCTAACAATAAAAACTATTTTTATAATAATTTGACCACAAAAAATAAAATGACATATATTTTAATTTTTAATCGACATGAACAAGTTTTTTAATAATTAAGCATGCAAATAGACTTTTTAATAATTGTGAATGTAAATAGACATGCAGATAAACTTAAAACAGCATATTATTTTAATAGTACTTGTTATTAAAAGTATATTTTCATTACTTTTACTAGTAAAAATATATATTTACCGATGAAAATGTATTTCGATATGAATTCACTGATATTTATATTATATATTATATTTTCACTGAAATATATGTATTACTAATAAAGATACAGTGCAATGATGGTTTAAAAAAAATAGTGAATATGAAACTCAAACGTAGTGGTTAGTATATAAGCGATTGTAGAGCAATTGAAAAAGCTAAAAATTGAATAAGCTTAAAAAATGGGTGGCGCATAAACTTATCGAAAATCTAAAAATTGTTCTGCATTTTTTTGCGCAGCAGAAATGGTTAATTTTTTAATATGAACTTTGATATGATTTCACTGAAACACCAATAAAAATAAATTTTAATTAACAGGTAATTTACATTCACTGTAACATATGTACAATGACGGTTCTAAAAATAGTGCTGGGGATTATTAACATCCTTATCTTCAGTTCATAGTTAATAATGTCAAACTAAATAAGTTTAGCACAATACATTTATTTTACACAGGAGAAACGTGCAAATAAAAATGGTTTTCTTAAAAAAAATTAAGCGGTCAACAAGCCTAAAAACATATAGCAAAACCATAATAAACTAGTTGACATATTTATTTTATTTTCCGGTTCAAGTATATATATAAGAAATACTCTTCAAGCCCTGAAAAATATTTCATTAAGAATTGTGTCGAATTATCTTTTGCCTGTCTGCAACTTGATCTTACACTGAGACGTAAATAAAGATACCCTTATTCAACATTACGATAAAGTAAATATTAAATATCGCAAACGAAATAAATTTCCCTTTTATTATATTTATTAAAAATATATATAATCAACAATACAAAAAGAGAACTAGGTAATTGGCATTTTCCAAGAAACTGATCAGAAATTAATAAGGAATTCTAGTGACCTGGAAAATGCCAAGTTGTAATTAATTTTATTGTTTTAATATGTACGACGGTATTATTCGTATACATCTCATATACTATGATAATAAACATTTAAATATTTTAGATAACATGTTAATAAAAGACGGATTCGAATTTCTATTTAAATACTACTATGTTTTCTATTGTATTTTAAATTACTATAGTATTCTAAGTAAAACGACATCCAAGACGTATTTTAAATTTAAAATAATTTCTCTCAAAGAGACTCAATTCCATCGTCATAGATTTCATTCCCCAGGCATATTATCCAGGGGGTGAGCTCAATCAAGAAGCCTTCATTTCTATTGTAGTGCACTATGTATACACACAACGTATATTTCCAAATAAAAACGAGTCTTCCTTTATCATTCACACTTCGACCGACTCTCCCATTTCAATTCGACCACTCTCTCTCTCGCTACGCTTTTACTGCTTTGAGATTTTCTTCTGCTACGTCGTGTTTTTTCCTTTCTTTCTTCCCTGTGCTCCTACCGAGAACCTCCTTCATTTCGCCACTGCCCCCAACCCGTTCGGCGGAACCCAATCTACTCGAGGAAAACTGGGATAAACTAAAGATAAAGTGTAGTCATCCTCCTGAAACGGTCCCGGGGGATGTCTTCAAGCGAAAAAGTTGAAAGAATAAACTAAAATCGTCGCACAAACACTCACGGGTTTGTTGCTTTTCAGAGGACGCTTTTAAATTACCTATGAGTGATTAACGAAATATTACGAACTTTAACTCCTGATTGTGTAATGTATATCGAAATAAATAGAATGACAAAATATGTATAAATATATACGTAAATTAATTAAATTCGTCAAAATAGTTTAAATGTAAAATAATAATATTTAAGATTAACAACTCAAGTTTTCTCAATTTATTAAGATGAAAAGATTTTTAGCTGATGCTCTAAAGAATGGCTTGCTCCGTAAATGTAATGTAAAAGTGCAATATCTTTACGGAGTATTTGATGGGGGCGACTGGCCAAGGACGACAGCTTGATAAATGACGGCCCGACAAAAATCCTAGCATCAGACGAAATATATAGTAGTACGCTATTCTATCCAATTTTCTCGACGGTTTAAAATCAACTCTTTTGTATAGTACTTTTTTCTATCACTGGCGAAGGCAAGAGAGTGCTGCTCAAAAGCACTCAAAAACATGTGATAAGCAAATTATTTATATTTATCCCACTTTCTTATCACTCTTGAAACGCCATTTCAAAGGGATTCCGAGAAAGTATTGTTTGCAAACGGTTGCCACAAAATCACAAGTTAAGACAGTAAAGATAAAGTTATAGATCGAAAAAGCCAAGACAACACGTAAAAAATATTATTTTCAAATACGACTAAAGCTTGTTTTTAATCAATAAATGTTTAGTTTTAATGCGTTTTGTTCACAAAAGCAAACATGACACTTTATAACCAAAAACTACTCGTACTGATTTGCTTACATCTAATAAAACATGGTAATAAGAAGTTTTTCTTTTTAGGTTTAATAGATATTATATAAATCATGTTTCTTCTCAAAAAATATTTTTCGAGAATTTCTTTAAAAAATGCCAAATCAAGAATACTTTTGTTGAAGTTAAAGTTTAACAGGCATTATATATATTTTATACTGCTGCATAAAAAGGATGGGCCCGTGCTAGATGCTTAAAAATATGCATACGTTTTTGAAGCTTTTAATAGAAGTTGGAAATATTTAAATATCTATGAATTGTTTATGATTTTCTTACTACTCTAACCGCCATTATCTTAAATATAATCTGAGAACCATACTAATAATCAAATTAAAAAAAAAACTATTCGCGTTGGAATCGACAGATTGCAAAAATTTATTGCGGCTTTCCACAGAGTTACGCCAGCGAACTAAAATCTCATTTTTTCTATAATTCAAATATGTTTTTTATTTTTACCTTGCTAAAAATATCAAAAGTTTAAAATAGCAACAGCTATAATAGACAATTTTCTTTACTATTCAGGTATAAAAAGAGCCTGAAATTCCTTCGTATCTCTGTGTTCTGTAATCAATCAAAGTAGATTAATAACTGAGTTCTCTGTTTATCAATAATATAAAAAAATCTACAATTATATACCATTATATTAAAATAACATACTTTATATAAATTGCATATATTTTTATTATTTATTCTCGAGAAAGTTGAGTAGTGAAAATATGAAGTCTCATTTTTTTAATAAATAAATGGCATCGAAAATTTACAATGCCTAAGTAAAAATAAATATTAAGCAAAAAATATGTAATTATATTTGCCTTGCATTTATATATATTTATTTAGAACGAAAGAGTGCAATAATTTAACATACTATAATATTCATTAAGGAATAATGAATATAAAGCTCTCGGCAAAAGGACGCTAGCGTAAATATTTATTTAACGAGAAACGGAAGCGAAGCAACCAGCTCGGTTTTTAATAAGTAATATTATAGTTTACACGTTTCAGATTGAAATTGCCAAGATTCGATTCGCTGAACTTTGCAACAAATTGAAGCAAAAAAAAAACACCGCGTAACAAGATGAATTATTCATTTCCCAGTTCTTGCTACGTCAGCATCATAGTAACGCCGATGAATTAATTACGCGAGTTTGTAGTAGCGTGCTATTTGCAATGGAAGAAAGAGAAAAATCGCAGCGAATGTATCATAAGCAGCAAGGTTCTCGCATACCGACCCTCGAGTCAACCATTTCGCAAAGTAACACCAATGACAGCGATCATCCTTCATTCGCAGACAAACAGAGGCAATCGCTCATTTGCAGATCCAATAACTCTCGCTCGCGGGCGAAACCGCCCACCCCCCATCCACGGCGATAAATATCCCACCAGATTTGGGTGGAGAAGTACTGGGCTCAAATACAATAATTCTAAGTAAAAGAAAATTAGCCATATACGATACTAAATAGACCATAAGTAACTCTTATTCAGTAGTTAAAAAAAATAAGTATGGGTAATTAAAAACTGATCAAATAAGGCAAAATATACTCATTAACAAAACAATCAATGGTAATATAAATACGAATATGGTGTTGGGCATTTTCTTCAGTCGGACGGCAATTAGATAGTTTTCACATTTATTCATCATCATCATTATTGGCCTCACAACTCGACTTTGTCTCCACCAATAACGTGTTCTATCTCTTCCAGTTCTGCGGCAGATTTCTCCAGTTTTTGGCTACGGCTGCACTAGCATCTTCCATGGTTTAACCCTTTGCACTCGTAATCGTTTTCGTACTAGGTATGTCGCCAACTCGGGAAAAATGAAAATTGTTAAATTCTTTTTTTAAATTAAAATTATATATGTAGAGCATAAATATAAATAAACTAATACCAAAAACGAAGAAATCAGAAGAAATACTTACATTTCTTTAAATACCATAGTAATTTTTTTTGGTTCTCCCAAGTACCATTGGTTGACAATCCATAACAATAAATTAACACAATAGGGCGACAACCCATTTTAAAATATTTATGGGACCAAAAAATGTTTTAACCATAAATAAGTAAATATACACAAATAACAAAGACATGCCGCTCAGTTTTAAATAAACGTATCTACCTGCGAACGAAGAAAGCTTACATCGCTTGCACAAGGTATATCTATTATATGTTTATATCAACTGATGTCAGGTATATTTTTAAAAACTAAAATACGTCCCATCGAAGGTCAAATTAAATGTTGCAGTTAATGTCATATTATTTTATATCTTTCTTAATTAAAAATAGACAAAACTTTTCCTTTTCAGTAGCTTTATGGTACATATTTGTTTGTGATTTAATATATTCAAGCTAATAATGCTTAAATAGCATATTTTTACCTAAAAATAAAAAAACTTATGCACAAAAAAGGGCACTACGTTTAATAATATATGGGATGTTGATTTATTATAAATTAAGGAAAAAAATATGGAAAAATATCATTTTTTAATTTTTTGTAAATCCCAAAGTTCTATTAGTATACAAACTCATCAGTGTAAAACAATTGAAAATAATGTATAGGTTTTATACAGTTTGCGGGAACTTAGGGCCCAGAACATTTATCACTTGGTGGAAATATTGCTATTTTTAAGATACATTGTCATTACTAGTTATTATTCTCCAATTTTCTGATGTGGTGCGATTTGTTTGAGGTATTGTTCCTTTCTCGCTATTATTTTAATTGCCTGTATTCGATCTTCGATTCAAGGCAACATGCCTAATTTCGACGTTACTTTCTTTACTATCATCATCGGAAGATAAAAAATCAAACATGAAATCCTCCCCATCACTATCATTACAAAACATATTATCATTACAATCACTATATTCAGCAATAGCACTGTTTTTTTACAATAAAATAAAAAAAACAATTTCACAATAAAATTTAAGAAAATGAAAAAATAAGTAATTAAAACAAAATTATTAATCAATATAGTCTTACTTAGACTCAAATTATGGACACCCGAAACTCTGTCGAAAACCCAATAGCCAATAAAAACGTCACCGACGCGTGTCTATCGAAGGACGATCGCCAACCATTGCCTTCGGAGAAATCTACGGCACATCTGCATTTAAATTTAATCATCAAAAAACTCCGACTTATCGCGATAAATGAGCTCTCCCCGGCTTGATTCAAATAAAAATGATATTTTTTTGATAAGATATGCTTTTTGAAACTCTTGCCTACAACACTGCAAAAACGCCATTCAAAACATGCACTTAAAATACCCAAAGATCGACGTTATATTTCAATAATTGAAATGGTGCGCCTGACGCACCTTACGAGTAATATAGAGCCAAGCGATGGTGCGTCTCACGCACCTTACAAGCGGAAAGGGTTAAACTCTTTCCGAAGTTGATATACTTTACGATAAAAGAATCTACTGTTATTTCGCTCTCTGATCAATCTCGTACAGTGTGTGTTTTTCGTCATTTTTGTTATTTTTTCTCCCTGTGGATTATTGTTTTCTCTCTGCACAGTAAAATGCAGATTTTAACAGATGCTCTTGTGTACCTCTGAATTTTGTGCTTCTTCTCGCAAATTATTTCTCGAAAAAAATTTCTCGATTCGCCATTTTTTAAAACCATTGCTCTTCTAATAACGCTGCATAAGTAAAGATTTATTTAATTAATTATTAATTGCACATTTATTGGGCGTTAAAAATCTGGACAGATCTAGAGCATTCAAAGTAAATAAAAAATGCAGTAAGCATGAACTATTACTATATACTAAAAAGTTAAAACAGTGGTTTATTTTTTATTCGTTCGTTTAAGTATAAATATTTACGTTGTATTTTGCTTTTTAATTATAAACTTCCGATGTTTATGTATGATCCAAAAAGCTTATTTAACCTCATCTTTATATACTTCACTTTAAAAAATCAATCAAGAATAAAGTACGATTTTCTTGGCAAGTATAAATTTCTGGAGTTGACACTTAATATTATTTTTTGATTCATTATTATAACTTACATCACATAAAATCAATTCATCAAACTTTGAAGCGCGAGTTTTCTCCAATTAAACTTTGCAGCCGTTGTTAAAAATAGAAAGCTTAATTTTTAAGCTCGCAACTTTTGAGCTGCGAGACTGGGGAAAAATATACACATACACAACACGATAGCGCGAATACAAAATCAAACTTTTATATCTGAAAAGCGAACAAACATAATGAATCGCCTGCAATTAGAGCATGTGCGATAGCACATGTGTGTAACGCCAGAAAGAAATTAACTAACAAAAATATACTTTGCAAAATAGTCGGAGAAGAATAAAACGAATAAGATGTTACTTTTGTCTGACAAGGTTTTTCTCCTCCTACTTGGGACCCTAATCAAGAGAGGCTTTTATCTGTTCTGCTACAGACCTCCTTCGTATGTCCCGCATTCGTTGTACCTGCAGTCTCTAAACCCACACCCCATATACACCTCCCAGACTGGTTCTTATTTTTTTTTTGTTAAGAGAGAGCAATTCACACGCACCAGAATAAAGGTCATGATAGAAAGATGTTCACGAGCGCGTTTTTTTCTCCGTTTCTTTCTTTCTCTTCGGCTCGACTATTTGACCGGGCCACAAACTTTTTTGCGACGGATAACTTTGCGCAGTGTAATAATATTTTTGTCTTTAGCGCTTTTAACAAATCAACTGTAATATATATTTTGAATATATTACTTAGCTTGTAAAGTATTCAATCCTTGACCTAATTTACAGAATTATCTTAGAATTAATTTAATTTGAATAATCCGGGATTAAGCGTCGTATTATGTGATCAGGATGTAAATATATAATTCGAGCATAAGTTTTATATCGAAACAGAATTGCTAAAAATTAACATGCAAACAACCAAAGTGAGCTTAAAATTCAACATTTAATATTTTAGATGGTCATAAACTACAAGGCTAAATGCCTTAAAAAGAGGTTTATCGTCATCTATATATAAAAGAGAATCAATTTATATTCTCTATAATAATTTAGTATACTAATAACAGCTATAAAATACAATATAGTTGACAAAAAAACAACAGCGAAAGCATTGAGTAAACAAGATGAAATGAAATAAATTTATGTAAATCAATGTCTAGTATTCTAATATAAAATAATATATGATTAAAACGCATTGTATAATTCCTAACCATTATGTATACAATTCAATTAAATAGGAAAAAATATTAGTATATATTTTTTTCTATCTTGCTAAAACATTGACACACATATAAAATCAGAATATTATATTTCCGCTAAAACACTAAACCACAAACAACTGTAGAGACACCAGAAGCATATTTTTACTGCAACCGTTTCACGACATCTGGATGCATAGAAAGAGTAAATAATATGAGTATATAAATAAAAATAGTAATTTCATAGTCCATTCTTCGTGAGTTCTGAGAAAAATGATAGGAAACTGTTAAGACGCCAGCAGGAGACTTAAAGGTTTCTATTGCAATTACGGGGGCCCGGTCAATTTACCGTAAGACTCGTTTTTTATTCTAAAAATAATTAAAAAAAATTTTAAATGTAAATTAAAGTTTTAAACACTTGTTGCATATGACATTTTTCAGTGAGATTTTATTTTGCAAAGTTATGACACTTTTGATTTTTACATTGGTCGCCATTTTGTAAAAAAAAATATATTTTTTTTTTCATACAGGACGTAGGGGGTGCTCAGTAGTTCTATACGATACTAAAAATTGACTTTTTAATCTTTAAAACCAAGCAGTTAAGAGCGTTAACTCTTTCTGTAAGTCTCAAAATGGCTCGTATGGGGGTTCGATCAAACTGATACATCGCTTGTTTTGAAGCAAAAAACTATTTTTTTTATATTTTATTTAGATGAAATTAGGCTTTTAAACGTTTCATACATAGCAATTTTTTCGTTAAAATTTAAACCTACTGAGTTACGAGTGTTTAAGTTTTATATTTGTCGCCATTTTGCAAACAAATTGACACATTGGATTTTGCTAACAAACATATACAGAATGCTCAAAAATTCTATACTGTCACTAAAATTTAACTTTAAATATGTAGAAATAAAGTCACACTGACCTTAACTATATTGCAAGTCTTATTAGCGTATGTATGGCGGGTCAATCTATTCATAACGTGTTTAAAAACTAAACGTGTTTTGGAAAAAAAAAACTTTTTTTTTTTAATTTTTAGTTTTTTTAAACGGTATCGTAAGTATATTCAAAAGCTCCACTTCGTATTAAAAATTCAAATCTATATCTTTAAAAGGAACCAAATACAAGCGTTAACTATATGCCAAGTCGCATAAACGCTCGACGGGGGCCCGGACAATTTCCGTAAGACTCGTTTTTTATTAAAAAAAATACTTAAAAAAAAATTTTAAATGTAAATTAAAGTTTTAAACAGTTTTTGCATACAACATTTTTCAGTGAGTTTTTATTTTACAAAGTTATGACACTTTTGATTTTTACATTGGCCGCCATTTTGTAAAAAAATATTATATTTTTTTTATAATGAACGTATAGGAGGTGCTAAGTAGTTCTATACGATACTAAAAATTTAATTTTTAATCTTTAAAACCAAGCAGTTAAGAGCGTTAACTCTTCTGAAAGTCTCAAAATGGCTAGTATGGGGGTCTGATCGAACTAATACATCGCTTGTTTTGAAGCAAAAAACTATTTTTTTTATATTTCATTTGGATGTAGTTTAGGCTTCTTAAAGTTTCATGTGTAGCAATTTTTTTGTTAAAATTTAAACCTACTGAGTTACGAGTGTTTACATTTTTATACTTATCGCCATTTTGCAAAAAATTGACACATTGGATTTTGCTAACAAACATATACAGGATGCTCAAAAATTCTATACTGTCACCAAAATTCAACTTTAAATATATATAAATATATGCCATAGAACATATATAAAAAATGGGTACCGCATGAACTGACCGATAAATAAAAACAACATTTTTTAGAGTATGTAATTTATTTACTCTCAGAAACCAAAATAAAATGTATTCTTTATAAAAAGAGAACACTAAAATTATTAAACAACAAATATGCTCTGAAACTAAGCTTACATCCGAAAAAATAGGATGACAGTGTTGTGGTATTTTGGGCTCATATTAAGAAAAATTAAGAAAATTAAGTTTGTCATGTAATTTTGCAGAAGTATTGTGAGCCCTGCTCTCAACCGCTGAGCAAGATTTACGTTATTAGTGTCATCACTAACATAAGAGCTCAAATCTGTCGGGAGAATACAGTGATTGCACAATACATCATAATCCTAATTAAAAATACATCGAAGTAGGAGATAAATTAGGGAATTTTATCAATTATTCACACCTTGAATGATCTTAAATTGTAATAATTTTCTTAAATTATTACAATTTAAGATCATTCAAGGTGTGAATAAAAACAAACTCGATTTCACTTTTCATTAAATCAAATAAGATAGTAGCAGAGAATGTGTGCCAATCATTTCGTTCCTATTTCCTCGGCCTGAACCGTCGTTCGATTTTACGATAGGGGTGTGACATCCCGATAAACCATAAGACCCCCATCTACACGCACACTTTCCCGTATTACGCACGTCCAATATTCCCAACAATCTCCTGCGACACGACCTGATCGATGGCCGTCAATGGACTTTTCGCTACATCACCGTATTAGATATGAATATTCCCCAAAGGAAACGTTAAGGTCAGTACGGCGTAAACGGTAGGAATAAGCCTGAGAATTTTGTATATCGCTTGGTGTGTATATTCCTTGATCTTTTGGATTGATCACTAAATCTTTTATGGTAAAAAAATTATGTTATACATTTCAAGCTAATTAAAGATTAAAACTTTCAAGATCCTAGTATTTGTATTTTGCATTATTTATAATGTAGAGAAATAAATAATATTTAGATATAAATGCATCCTGAGATGAAATTTTTTTGAGTCACATTGAGGTATTAAATCATGTACATGAAACACTTATTTAAGGGTCATTAAGAACTTTTGTCATTGACTATATAAGAACTTTTGTATTTAGAAAAGTTTTGTTCAAAATATGTTTTTTTTGTGTACGTGTTTTGAATGCTTTGCTTATGACATCGTGACATAAAATTACCCATCAGAGAAGCATTTATCTTTCAAATCGGCACATATTACATTAAGCGACTGTCTTTGTGACATATTTATTGACATTGTTGACATGTTGACGAAGGTAAAGTAAATTGAGAATTTAAGCCCCTGAAGCAAGAAGGTCAATCAAAATATTTCAAAATCAACCACAAACCACATTTATGGTTTAATTTATTAGCAGCCTAAAAGGCTATAAATATTAAAAGTTAATTTAAGCTATATTAATCAACTTAAAATTAACTAGATAATTGAAAACATATATTAATCTTATAATCTTATTACTTAAAGTAAATGAACATTAAACAAATATCATAATCTTTTGAATTGGAAAATATATTTATATTACTATTTTTGGTTAAGGTAGTTAAACATTTTTTTAATAAATAAAAATGATGTGTATTTAATGCCAAAATTATTATTATTTTTTATAAACCTAAATACTTATATTTAAAAGTAATAGTTTTCAGCTAAACGTTTAGATAAAAATGTAATTTTTATCTAAACAAGCCTTAACAATTACAGTATATATCATTTTTATATTAAAATCTAATTTTTGCAGTTTACTTAATTTTTCATTATTTATTATTTAAATTTACTTATACAATTTTAAAATACTCGTATCGATTTAAACCGAATAATATAACAAAATAACCATCTAAAAAATTATATTTATTTTATTTATCATTATTTAGTATTATATGTAAATTTAGTTTAAAAATCTATATACATAAATAATTTTACAAATAACAGCATTAAGCCATTTTGTATAAATACATAAACGAAATATACAAAAAGCAGCTTAAAAAATCTATTAAAAATCGCTTCAAAACTTTTGCACGTAAAAAAGTATTTTTTGTTACTTAAACTTTATGATTCCATTGTATATTTAATAGACGCTGTTAACCATTGACTTGCCATATATTTTTATATTGTATACACACTATGTATACCCAAAAAAACATCAGAAAAAAGTAAAACTTTTTAACCAAAGTCACTTGATTAATACATTTACGCGCACAATAAAGGTGACAGGCAGTTTTTATCGCAAATGTAAGAGGAGAACAAAAAAATATATTTGATATTTTAAATCTATGCAAAAGGTAGGATTTGAATAAAATTCTCAGGTTAATAAAGAGGCCGTAGTATTCTTAAGCCTGGAAAAAAAATGGGCGAGGAAATTGTTAAGGAAATTAGGGTCATGACAATTGAGTTGACGTCAGTAGCTTGCTTTATTTTTTCAACATATTAAAAGCTACAAGCGCAATTTAACACATGAGCGTATGTATATTATATGTTGAAATACATATCAAATTATTATGTCAATCAAAGGGTCCTGTAAACAAATTACTGGTTTATTCAATATATTTTTGAACTTTCTACTTGTATATTTTTATCTTAATAAATTGTTTCTAGTGTATGTAAATAATAAAACGATTAAAATAGTAGATAATAAATTAGTAATTCTTGATCATTTGATAGCCGGAGATAAAAATCAGTGTTGCACGACAACAATTGACGTAGAAGATAGTAGTTATCCAAAAGTCAAGTTATAAGTATGGTATGATTGCAAATCGTTTGAATAAGGAAGTGAAGAAAAAGCTGTACCTGTCAACAAAAGTCAAATAGTTCAACAACTCGATAAAATAAAGATACTTTTCTGATAGGTTTTATATCATCCAACTTATTCCTTATACCTCCTCACTACCATTTATTTAGATCGATGCATTACTTTCTAGATGAAAAAACATTTGAAATGCAGACTATGTAAAAAGGTGGCAATCGGAATATTTTCAAAGCTTTTAATGTTTTATGCTAATGGAATTGAAAAAAAAGACAGAGAGGTGATAAAATGTTATATCTTAGAAGAAAAGTATATTTTAAAGCATTTAAATAAACATTAAAAATTGATTTTTTCGTAACATTAAAAAAATGACATTCATTTTGGGAGTATTTAATATAACTAATACATGGTTAAATCTAATTTTATATTATCTGATATTATAAAATATATGTAAAAATTAAAAAAAAATACTATTTTTGCAGTATTTTTTTTTCAATCATGTGAAATCAGATTTCCATGAACCATTAAAGAATTATTCATAGAGCTTGGCTGTCCATAATTAACAACAAAAGGAATTTGGATTCTGTATGTACTCTAACTGACTTACTTCTCTCAACCAAACAATCACTCTATGTTTATTACTGTTTTCTAAATATAAATTATTTTCATTAAGGATTATTTCTAGTAACGAAAAGTGGGTCTTCTACAGTAATTTGAAAAGAAAAAACAGCGGCTTTCTCTAAACCAAGTACCTGTTTCCACCTCTCGGTAGTTGTTTTGCTTGAAAATTATATTTTTGTGTTTAATTTTTTTTTAAATTGGACACTGTATTAAAACTAATCAGTAAAATTAAAGGCAAATATGCCCAAATATGCTTAAACATAAAATAATTCTGCAACAGAATAATGCGAAACCATAAGCAAGAAAAAATCAGGGAGCTGGATTAAGAAATATTGATCCATTGAACTATCGCCTTTATTAGTCGTTAGAACATATGTTTCGTATTTAAAACTTTATATAAATTATACAAGAACCATAAGAATTCTATATTTCAATTTATTAGGAAAAGAAAAAATCACCGAACATTATACAATTTTTTTTATTTCTTAGTTAAAAAGTGTAATTAATCATTACAACAACAATATTTTTTGCGTCATACGGTATACTTTAAATTTTTTTTAAGTACAAAAATATTATAGTAATTTATATAAAATGTGATTTAATAAATATATTTGTAATGTGTAAACATTTTATACATAAAAAACATTATGTAACTGTATACTAATCTTATAAACTCTCTGTTAAAAACTGAAATTGTAAATATCTAGGTATAAGTCGGATATAATTTACTGCGTTCTGAGAATTTGTCAATATATAATATAAAATAAAATCCAGAAATAGAAACATGTGGAACAGTATTGTGGTCAACGATAGTATCGTATCCGTTAGCTTCATAAGATTCCCATGTCATCTGGACGAAGTACCGTTACACGAAAGAGCATGCTTTATCTCTTTCTTCGTTGCATGCAACACCACTCCCACTTTAATTTCTAGGGGATTGGCGTCAGTTCTGGATTGTTAAATGAATTAATTTGATTAACCTACAATACCACTAACTTCATACCATAATTTCACTACTTATGTATCTGATTTTTTTTAATTTTGTGCAGGATTTTAACGATATTTTAAATCTATATAATTATTATAGTCATTATTAAATGTATTCCTACTATTTTTGTTTCCAAAAGCAATAAAATATTTATATTTAATATAAGAAAAGAACATTATTATATAATAAAAATCAAATGGTAAATATTTCTTTAGAAGCGCAGGTTAACACCCCCACGGTGTATGGCTGAGAGGCAAATAGTAGTGGATTCTAATTAGAATGTAACGTTAAACCGTCGAGCTCGATAGGGAATCTTATGATGCTATCCGTTACTACACTGTCTTTGCGTTAACACAGTCAGTTCATAATTTTTTATAACTTAGAAAGAAATATGTAGTTTATGTTTACGCTTCTGCTATTAATTTATCATTACTCTGGTTTATTCTTTGAACACATTTATAAAAAAAACTCTATAAATGTGATAAGTAATGATAAGTATATCGAACGTATATCCGTATCGTGTGTTTTAGAGCTAATAGTACAGGCGTAAACGTAATGATAAAATGAATAGCTCTCGAACTGACTGAAGTAAAGTATACATATAGTATATATAAGTAATATTAATAAATGTATCTACAAGTAATAAATATATAAAGTTTTCTATGTGTGTACATTTCAAATGTAAAATACATTTTATTTAAAAAACATAAATAAAATCTTAAGTATTTATAAAACGGGCTGTTTATAAACCTCTTAGTGGTGAATAATATTTGTATACTAAATATAATCAGAAAATACAATATAAAATTGTACCAAAAAAAATTGTTTCGTATATTAAAAAAATCATTAAAGTTGTACTGCTTTTTTATATTTAATTATGCATATGGCATTTCTCATTGATTATTTCATAATTGGTACAGAGTGAAAGTAGGATTAGACATTTAGTCTCATAGGGCTGTTCATTGACAACGATTCGGTTCCAGTCCAAACATTCAGACAGACATCTTCAGAGCCTGGAATTTGACATTCGAGCAGCCTTTCAACTTTAGATTTGGTTGAGAGCTCAGCAGTCATAAGAACAGCAGGGAGTTAATTAAAATGACCCAGCTCCTCTTTGATGCAGAGCTGCGGTATAAACGATCCAATACAGATACAGTTTATATATTACAATAATATGTGTATACCACACAATGGTATTGTAATTAGTAGTAATACATTCCATTGACTATCCACCTTCGCAAAGAAATACTTGATCGCATCGCGAACTATGTATACAGAGGCGCCCCAATTTAAATTAAATTTCGATCCAGCCCTCGGCTGAAGGGCGTCGCAATATGATCTGGGTCGAGTGGCATCGGCTCGCTCTGCTGGAAAAAAGTAGTTTTTCCACTTCGGACACCTCCGCACTGGAGTGCCCGGGGTGGAAATATTTACACGGGCTTGCTTTTTTATCGCGGCCCCTGCGATAACTGCTCGCCCATTTGCATATTTAAGGGGCGGCGCAAAGGGAGAAGCGGCCTAACGCAGTATTCGAGATAATCTCGCCCTGAGATTACTATCAACCATCTATGCTAATATTCGATGACGTGTCGATTTCTGGCGAAAACTGTTGCAGCATTAATAAGGTAAAAAAAAAATACTCTTGATTTTTTATTTTGTTGCAAAGAAGCAAAATACTGTTTAATACCAATTATTAAGATGATTTATAAATGTGAAAAATGCTAACATATAAATAACATAAATTCATAAAATAATGTAAAATTATGAATTCCAGGGCCGATTTTAGATTTGAATATATCTCCGGGGGATCCATTTGATAATTGCGACCGAAACGCGAGTAAGTAATTCGCCGTGCATAAAATATTTCGCGAACGCACAACAAAAACGACAAAAAGTAATATTTAACGTTCGCGTACCTCAGATAGGTACAGAATAAGCCGAAATTGAAAACGATGAAGCCCTTGTTGTCGTTTTCTCTGCGCCTTTTTGCAGGTCTTTGTTTTCCTTTGTACCGTACTCGCATAAAGGATTTTAATACTGTACTTTGGTTTTATTTGTGAAGAGATACGAGTTTACTGAGCGTATGCACGCGGAGACGAGATTATTGAATGCTGTAATATATTATATAATATTTTGCAACCGCCAACATGGAACATGAACACTGTAATAACTCAATGCTTACTTACTCACTAACTTAACCCAGACGTGGTGTTTCACGGAGTACTGCCCTGTAGCTAGATATAATATACTGTCTAACTGCCAAAATATATTTTATAAGCGAATTATATTTCTTATAAAGTCCGAGTGACACTAGATTTATTTCAACAAGATAAAACACGTCCGTTACTATACCAGTTACATGCATACGATACCCCATGATACGGTGGTACTATAATGTTACATTTGCAGATAATCTCTCAACCAAGAAACCCATAAAATAATTTATAAAATATATTCAATGCGCTATTGTGTTAACCAAGATTAACAAACACTAAATTATCACTTTGTTAATTTTCACTAGCTTATATAGTCAATATTTAATAAGCTTATGAGATACCAACAATTTTTAAAATACATCTGGAGATAAAGTATCAAGAAAAATGTACATTGAATCGAATTTTAAATCATTGCAAAATTTATACTAACATATCAAATCGATCTAATAATTATCTAATGAATTTATTTTTTAGTATTTTTAATTAATTTAGAATGCGGTAATTATTATATAATCTGGTTTGGGAAGCCCTCGATCAATTTCGAGAAAATTATTACATCATTTATAAAATTAATTACCATAGAATAAATAATAAAGTTTACTCCAAGTTAAATTTATGCTTTCCGTTTAATTTTTTATGCGTCCGCTAAGTAAAAACGCAGAGAATCAACATTTCACAAAGAACTTTTATGTATTGATTGGCTCTTTCTTTTGTGATTAATATTTTAAAATGAAAAATAATGTATTTATTGAATACCCATACTAACTGTGACAAAATAAGACATGGTTTTATGATTTTGTTTATAAGTTAATTTACTAATAATATGAACACAAATTTATAGGAATAAATGAAAGCATTAAGCAAATATAATTTTATGTAATAATAATAATATATTTATATTTATATTAGGTATGTAAAACATACATATGTTGACGAAAAAATAAAAATATTAAAGAAAACAATATTCACGACATTCCCTTGAGAAATTACACGTATAGAATTTTGTACATATAATCTCTCCTTATATTTTTAAAAATCTTTTGGGAGCTCTTGAGAATAACTTTAGTTGCAAAAATCCATGATTCCTAATATAATGTAAAGGAAGACGAAAACGTTGGTAGAATAACTTTTTTAATTATCGCAGAAACATTATGTCTTATACATTTTGATAAAAATCTGATCCAAAATTTGAAAAATAAGCCATAATGTATTGTATGTTTTTTTTAATTAAATTAGGAGAATAATCCTAATGTAAAAAATCAAAAAATAGATGCAATCAAAATTTTGGGTAATAAAATAGTTATTTAACTTATTTTCACAAACAATACAACCAAAAAGCTTTAAATATATAACATTTTATTTTATAGCGTATTTAATTCATAATATTTACTACATTCTATATTTCATAAAACTCTTTACCAAAAGAGAAAAACAGCAATTACTGAAATAATACATTTTCGTATAATTTTACCTTCATTTATCTTAATATTTCTGTACAATTGTTAGATAATAATAAAAACTCTACTAATAATATTTAATGTTATGAAAAATGCTAAAAATCACATGGTTAGTACCTTTTTAATAAAACGGCCAGTAAAAATTGTAATAAATTTATGTATTGTAAGATTATATAAATAAATAGTAACTTTGAAATAAACGATCAATAACTTTTTAAAAAGCGACCAGTAAATCTCTGTTTGTGGCTTTTAACTCGTCAAGGCGGTAATATTAAAACTTATTAACCTTATTATTACATATATATGTACATAGCACAGTAAAAAAAAAATAATACAATATTTTTTTGATTAAATTTTACGAAGCTATTTTGTTTAATAAATTTGTAATAAAATCAAATTATTTTTAAAAATAAACTAAATACCTAACATTTACTATAAAAATATACAGAAACTTACGAATACAACTTCTAACTGTTTAATTTGCGCCAAATCTAACACAATTATTGACTTAATAAATACCGACCATTTATTTAAAAAACAAATATTTAAGAAATATCTTTAGAATTATGTATGTATTTTTTAGTGAAATAACAAAATAATACTGCTAAGCTTAATCGACAATAAAAAAACTAATGTAAGTCTAGAATATTTAAAAAAAACAGATTTAAATATAAATATGCGCATAATTTTACATATTAAATATCTGTGGCAATAAATTGTTATTAAGTTTAATCCTATTAAAGTAATTTAAATATATTCGGAATAAACTTATTATATATATATTATATACTTATAAGTTATGTTGATTTACAAAAAAAGACATGTGCAGATAATAAAACAAACTATTTTATTTCAACCAAAAATAAAACCCATATTTTTATTTTTTTATTCGTAAAAAATATTTCAAATCGAAATTTTCATGCTTACAATAATGATATTTATAATTAAAACCTTATACCTATTTTAAGAGAATTACATTAGCCTGATGTATTAAAACTAATCATATTAAATTTATTAAATAATATTTTTATTATGTCGTAAAAAATCGGAATTTATTTAAGAAAAATAAAAAAAGATTAGTAATATTTGAATACAAAAAACAATTCGAAACCCAATCAATAACATGTCGGTACCACCCGTGATTGTTGCGACTAAATATATTGCAATGGTTTGCTAAAAAAAACAGGTACTGTTTAAAATCAGTCCAAATAATCGATGCCAAATAAATAGAATATGGTTTGTGGAAAATGCAAGGGAACGCTTCAAATAGCTGATTTTTGAACCACCGTCACCTTTTACAAAATTTTATCAGATAATAAAAAATAGTTTGTTTATACCTTAAACTATCAATATTAGCTAGACTATTAATAACTTTAAGAGACCTTAACTTTCTTTAAGTCTTAAGAGGTATATAAGCTCAAAAAACGACCGTACTAAATTTATTGTACTATCACCAGAAACTTTCATTATCATGATTTGACAGATTTTACCAATGTGTCATGCTGCCCATTACACAAACAGTAAACATACAAATAAGCATTTATAAAAATCAGTGCACACCTAAAATAGATAAGCTCTATTTCACATATATGTTTTAGCTCCTCAAAAACAATCTTGTGTTTGGCAAGCTCGTTGGGAAGCTGGATGGTTCGTGGAAAAGGAGCGTGCTCAAGTGCTGATGTTCTGGCCGCCACGATTAGAATAAGGGACACGATCATGACTCTTTAGCAACCAAAAATTATCAAGCATTATCGGGTTGGCAATACCAATTCTTATCAACTTTAAAAAGTGTTACATTGAATAAAAACTTTGTCGAGTATAAAATAAAAAAAAAAACACTAGGATACAAATATAGATACAACCCATACTCCCTTTTGTACAGATATCTCAAAAATTTTCTTTGAATTATCTCTAACAATAAAAAGTTCTTCACTTCACTCGGATTCAAGACAACGGAGACATATTCGAGAATGCTAGTAACTAGCGTATCGCACACAACGCAATTCTCCAATTAATTATTAAAGCTACATGCACTCCGCAGCTGAACATCCTCGACGCCTTATCGCAAACTTTGGCGATGAACATACAAAATGTGCATTCCTGTAGATTGCTGATTGACTACCTCCACAACGACTCTAAATATTTATGTAAAGAAAGTGAATCTCAATTTGTGCGACTACTCTTGACACTTAAGGTCATCAGCATATAATACATATTTCAAGAAATTGATTGCTGCATGTATGTCGTTAATAAATAATATAAAAACCAGAGGACCGAGATTGTATCTTTGTGGTATTTTGGAATAAGATAAATTTGAAAAACTAAAGTTTCTCAATGTTCAAAGAAATAGCTCATGACAATTCTTTCGAATGCTTTTTGAAAGTTGATATAGACAACATCCACATAGATTTTAGAATCGAGCGATTTTTTAGATAAATTGCAGATAGATTAACAAAGTCATATTTTAAAAACTTAAGAAAGTGTTTTCTGTATTTTTAAGATAATTTTAAAGCACATAACAAAAATTGGCTAAAATATAAATATCATATTATTTGCTCTATATCCAACAACAAAAATATAAAAACGATAAGGAACAGGAATATTTGCAGTGGTTGATGTTTTCTGGTGTGACTATAAAGTACCCGCAGATCGCACCATTTGTTTTTGATATGTTCGAGCCAAGTTTGAACGATGCTCTGGTGTGTTTTTACCACTTGCGATATAAAAGTCCATCGAGGGCGAGAGATGGTAAAGATGGAATATAGGCCGTGGATATGGCGCACTCTGGTGATATACGCGCGCCGGGAAACGTGTCGTTTATTGTTATGGCCGAAAAGTTCTGGGACTCGCGCCGCTATAATTTACAATAACGACCGTTCGGTGGTCGTAAGTTGATGCGACTATGCGTCTATAAGATGAACTAGTTTTATCGGCAGAATTAAGGCGATGCGTTTGTGTCTTTCGTCTAATTGTGTAAAGGCGCTGTCACACCTTAGCAAATAGTATTTTTAATTATTCATAATTTCGATACCTACAGTCGTTGTATTAAAAAAACTTGTAGATATCGATTGTTATACACGGCATGCAAGCTTATATCTGTCATGCTACAACTACATATTTTATATTCCATATTTCATCAAGTGTACCGCAGGTTGTTGTTTTAGTGCATCTATTGTATTTTACAATTGATTATATAATATGGCTATCATCAATAATGAATTGAATACGGCTTAGCCTTCTATTGATGGTTTAATTCTTTATTCCGGTAATATTTATTTATGTAAGTAAAATATTAAAATTTTAATTAAATTTCCTGTTAGCTGTTGTTCTATGAGTAAATTTGTGATTAAAATGCACATCAACTTAAACCATAGCTTAGTGTAATAGTATTAAATATTAAATTACATGCAAAACTTTAAATGCGCTCTTGCTAGGTGTATAAGAATTTGCTATTATATCTTATGAATGCATTTCTATGTAAATTGTGTCTTGATATAATAATAGGAAAAGTTAACACAATATCTATGTTAAATTTGCAATAAATATGTTAAATTTATTTGAATATATGAATTTAATTTAATTTATATTAAATTTTTTACTTCTTAATTCATAATTTATAATAAAACAAATTATTATTATTATTTTTATTTTATTTTTTATTTAAAATTTATTTTAAAACTTTTTTTCTTTTCATTTGTAATTTATATATTTCTAAATTATAACTTTTTTGAAAAGTTCTAATATAAATTAAATTTAAAGTATCCTAAATAATTTTATTGCAAAGAAAAGAAGCAATTATTATGTTGACAATATGGTCAATATGGTAATTGGCGTCCAAAACGTTTGAGAAGTAAACTTATGCAGCTTTTTGCTAAGAAACGCGGTGGAACGGCGTTCCGGCACATTTTTTACAGTATTTTCGATGTTTAAAAATCATTGACAATCTGCGTAACATTTCATTTCTTTATTTTTACGTAAATATTACGTCATTGTTTTTATTTTTATTATTTTTAAGTGTTAAAGTTTAACCCGAAGTTAAAAAATGAAAGAAAATTCGGGTTACTTCTTAACCGCTAGTCTCACTAAAAAAATATCAAAACAACAACAGAAACGACGATAGAAAATATGGCAATATTGGTTATGATAAGAATCTATGGAAAGTATGGATGCAAAATATGGTAAGATTTTTTTTACAATATTACGATTTTCAATAAGTAAGAATCAAATAAAGCACATTTAAACCAAATTTGGACCAATAGGAGAGCGCAAAAAAATAATTATCACTTCTCAGAAGTCAAAAATTCACGCCAAAAGCAATAAAATCGTGCTGTTGCCGTCGCAGTGGGAAAGCTCATCGCTGAGCGTTTCCACTGCGATGACGCTGACACGATTTTATTGCTTTTGACGTGAATTTTTAACTTCTGAGAAGTGGTAATTTTTTTTGCGCTCTCCTATCGACCTTTTTTTAGTTGAAAAAATGGTTAAAAATCAGCAAGTATTTGTTGTATTCCTAATCTAATAATAAATGTGTATATGAGAAATGATCTTAATCCATCTAAATCTTCAATTGTCACATGCGCATTAATAAAATAGGCATACTTAATAGTAATTATTTTTATAACGTTTTTAATGAGTAATTGCGACAGTGGTATAACAGAATCACAATACAAACGAAATCCCTTAATTATTTTAATCCTAAAAAATATATTAATCTGAATATTGAAGAAAGTAATAGGATACATATTTTTATAGTATCTAACCGATTGCTTTGAAAAATATAAGAAAAGATACGGTTTCATTTAAGTAGATTTGATGTTGATGTTAAATTACCTCTTCTAAATTATTATTTACTATAAAATGATTAAGCACGTTAACGCCTGGCTAATTTTTCTAAATATCAACTCGGTTGAGTGTTGCAAATTCCAAATTTGAATTATTAAAATATTCCATTAAGAAGATTGAGTCTCAACTCTTTTTTCTTTTTCATCTTCTACCACTCCGCGGTCCCCCGTCGTCGCGCATAATACTCGAAGCTTTTATCTCATCTTCTCCAGCGACGATGCAAGATTTACAAACTCGCTTGATGGGGATAATTTTTCATGCATTTTAAAATTTCAGACACCGCCAAGTTTTAAATAAGTTTTCAGGCGCTCGACAGACTGTATCCGTTATTATTAACCACGGGTTTAAAGGTCGAACATTTCGCCCATCGCTACCAAGGTGGCGAGATAAAAAGACCAGAGAGTGCAGCCGAACTGATTCGGATGTAAAAAGCGGTGTAAAACCGCGATGAAACCACCTGTTGGGGCAATTTATCGGGTTCAAGTAGAGTAAAGTAACGAAACGCATCCATTTCGCCGAGCTTTATAGCGCACAGATAGTGGCGAGAAGTATCTTTAATCTAATTGCCACTAGATCTTCTGTAAGATATAAATTAAACGTGGAATGTTCAAAGAAGTCCTGAACTTTTATTTCATATTTTTTATAATCTGTAATATTATTAATACAGATTTTTCATAATAACAGTGACCATATGATGCAATAAACAGCTATTGACAAGTACTTATTTTTAACTTAACTCTATTAATATGAGATTCATAGTGACGAAATAAACTATTTTAATTTTATATATGAAATAAAAATAGTTTATGTCGTCTAAATGTAAAAATTGCTGTCTTTTGCAACAAGGTGACATTTTTTTACTACACTAATTCGAGATACATGTATACGAGATCTATTTTATAAATACAAATTCACGCCAACATTTACTAAGAAATTGCGATTTTCATAAAAGTTTGTATTGCAGATAGACGTATTAAAAAAGAAATAATCTTTTTGTATTTTATATATTCATGTGTAAAAATCGTTTTTGGAGTTGCGTGAAAATATCACCTTGATTGAAATCCCCTTCGCGACTTGATAAGCATATGCTTTTAGATAAGCAGATTCGTCTTGGGAGCTTTTGAATATCAAGAAAAAGCTTTGCTATATGTATGTCTCAAAAGTAACCGTATTATATAGGATATCAAATATAAAGATAAAGCGATTCTCAACATACATATATTTAATACTATAAAACAGAGAAAAATAAAAATAAAATTTGTCAATTAAGGTCGGATGATATTTAATTATTCTAGGTATGTTAAATAGCTTAAGTTTTTAAGCAAACAAGTAAAATACTAGAGCATTAGCATTAGAACAAAATTTAGATAATCCAATTTAATATTTTACATAATTTGTGAAATCTTTGTTATAATTTACAACTACAACTTAATCGTGAAAAACTAGACCTAAAACAAATTCTGTACGTTTGTATAACGTCGGTATAATTATATTTAAGAGCTCTTAACAGCGTTAAATATATTGCTCAAGTCTCATAAAAGCTTGTATGGGGTTCTAATTTAATATAAAACTTGTTTTAAAGCAAAAAATATTGTTTTGATATTTTAGTTCGATGCAGGTTTAGCTTTTAAGCACTTTTTTGTAAAATTTTTACCGACGAAGTTATAATATTTTAAGTTTTAAATTTGCCACTATTTTGCAAAAAAAATCATATTTTTTTCTCATAAAATATTAAGGGGATGCTAAAAAATTCTATACGATAGCAAAAACTCAATTCTTAGTCATTAAAACAAATGAATTAAGAGCGTTAACTTTATTGCAAGTCTCAAAAAGGCTCGTATGGAGGTCCGATCGATCTGATACATAGCTTGTTTTGAAGCAAAAAACTATTTTTTTAATATTTTATTTTGATGCAAGTTTAGCTTTTAAACGTTTTATATCTAGCAAACTTGTATGTAGGATTTTAACCTACAGAGTTATGAGTGTTTAATTTTTTAATTTGTCGCCATTTTGCAAAAAAATGACATATTGGATTTTTCTAGCAAGCATATACAGGGTACTTAAGAATTCTACATTGTCACTAATATTTATTGATAAGTCAGTAAAACGAAGCATATACTGACTTTAACTATATTGCAAGTCTTATAAACGTTTGTATGGTGGGCCGATCGACTTATAATACTAAACTTGTTTCGAATCAAAAACTATTTTTTTTAAATATATAATTTTTTTACAATATCATAAGGGTTTTCAAAAGCTCTACTCTGTATCAACAATTCAAGTCTTAATTTTTAAAACACAAGAAATAACAGCGTTAACTATATGGCAAGTCACATAAAAGCTCGTATGGAGGTCCGATAAATTTAATATAAAACTTGTTTTAAAGCAAAAAAATATTTTTTTTATATTTTATTTCGATGTAAATTTAGCATTTTGTATAAAAATTTTTTTAGTATGATTTTATTCCACAAAGTTAGAATACTTCAATTTTTTAATTTGCCACCATTTTGAAAAAATAATTAATTTTTTTTATGGGGGTGCTTAAGAAATCAATATGCTAACAAAAATTGAATTTATAGTCATTGAAACAAAGGAATTAACAGCGTTAACTAAATTGCAAGTCTTATAAAAGCTTGGGTGGGGGTCCGATAAATCTAATATATAACTTGTTTTAAAGCAAAAAACTATTTTTTTATATTTTATTTCGATGCAGTTCTATTAAGCAAACTTTTATGTAAGATTTTATCCAACGGAATTATGAACGTTTAAGTTTTCAATTTTTCAAAAAAGTGAAATATTTTATTTTGCTAGCATATATTATAGGGGTGCTTAAAAATTCTATATTATGACAAAAGTTCAATTCTCATTCGTAAGACAAAGCAAATACTAGCCCTCACTATATTGCAAATAACAAAACGTGTAGTCCTGATAGAAGCATAATAAAAAGGATTACCCTAATCTTAAGAAGTATTGATTAACAAGACCTTAATATATGCAGCGAAAATATTTATGTAATCCCACACACAGTATACTTTAAGTATCCTTACTTATTTCTGCGCCAAATATTTTCTATAAGTTGAAGTTGAAATTTTGAACTTAATAATCAAATTTATAAATAATTAACAATATAATACCCTTTCTAACATTCATTAAAAATGTTAATCAGCATTTTAATATGAATATATTTTGCTATATTTTATGCTAATTATTAATAATAATTTATTAAAATAACAATTCATAAAAACTTGAATATACGGTTAGTATTTTTTATTAATTTTTTAATTCACATTTATACGCACATCTTTTAAGCTAAAAATCTGATAATAATTTGTCTAATACTTGGTATAGTTTTACAAAATTGCTAAAATATATTTTGAAGCAACATAGACGTGATTTTGTAAGTAAAATAACGAAATATACTAAAAACCCATAAATTCCAAAGGCGAATATTTTTTTGTACATAAAGTTTTTTTTATTTACCTTAAAACGCAAAATTCAAAATAAAATCTAAACAAAAAGATCAAACTAGTGTTTAATATTTCAAAAAAGGTTTGAAGTCTATAATCTACGATAACTCTTCTAAATATTTATTTCGAAATTTCTCTACTGTTTAATTAAACTATGTGACATATAACTCCATATGGTTATAAAAATTTATTTTCTAGATTCAAGTTAAGCGATTGAGAGCAAAAAAATTTATATCTTGTGATTGCAAGCATATTGCTGGCCTTGTCAAAAAAAAAGTGCGGTTACGAAAAACTGCCAAACCGTGACATTTGAGGAATACGTTTATCTAACGTGAAATGCTCTAGAGATTTATGTTTTTAGCAAGGCAGTTTTTCTTACGATTTATCGTAATCTAAATAACATTACAATCATTAAAATATTTTTATTTAACTAAATATATTTATAAAACACTCGGTATGTAAGTTTAAATACACATGTAGAAAGCTGTATTTCATTTAAAATGCTTTATAAAATACACGATATACAGCCGTGACAATGTGGGGTTTCTCGGAGAAGTCTACGCCATTCTAAAATAATTAGCGTCGTGCTCCCTCACCCCCGTGACTACGCCCTTTTTGCCCTGTGTGCGACCCTAGCCGGTTTCAACTTCTATTATGCCGAGGTTAACATAACTTAGTACTCATAACGTTCACCATTTTTGCGTTAACAAGTGTTCCTAGTTGCGCATGTCTTGTAATATATGTCAAAAATATTAGGACACTTGTGTGTTTTCATTCTGGGGTTCCTGGCTTTAACGATAATTTTGTAATTACTGAAAATGTATACGACAGACAAGAACAGCTTGTGGAAAGCACGTTATTGTATAATATAAAAGGAGAGAAACAAGAACACACTATATTATCCCTATGATACATCGCCGATAGAAGCCGAAAAAAATTAAGTGTCCAATGAAAAAAGCGTTTTAGTATACTGCAAGGTTTATTATTTAAGCCTTTATTGTTTATTTTATATGCCTTAAACAATAAAATTGCGAATTATTCATTTTGTTTATAATAATCTAATATATTTTTATGTATATTACCTAATAATAATAGTATAATATTTTGATTTATATATAAATTAAATGTGAAGTAACACGGTAACTATGAAACCACAGAAAAACAGTAAGAAGACTTGAAATATTATGTAGACTATGAAATACCGTAATTAAATAAACTATGATGATTACAAAGTTTTAAGAATTTTGTTGTGCTATTTACTTAGCATCCGTAGGCCAACAAGTTTAACATGCACAATCTTGATTACTCCTGTAAAGTTATTTTAAAGCCCTAGAAAATGTAATTAATTCACAAACAGTAATTTTCTTATAATAAATGGAGGGTAATAAAACTTTACAAATAATTTATTATTTAGAATAGTACCGACTATTAATCACTAATTTTTTTTAATGATATAATTGGGTGTTCTTTTTCATTTTAAGCACCTACTCGAATATTATATATTGTGCGAAAATGTCAGACTTTACTTTTTTCTTTTAGTAGCTCAACCAAGAAAGCTCATGATATTTTAATTACATCCACAAAAATAATTTCACTAATTTTATAAAAAATATCTACTAGGTAAGATAATTTACAGACAAAATAATTTTTGTTTAAATATTTAAGAAAAAAGTAAACTTATTTCCTTAGTTATTTTGAAAGCCCGCACACTTTTCCATATGTCATAAAGAAGCACTTTTTTTAATACATAAAATATATTTTTATTAACTACAATAGCTCATTGTTCAATATTCAATACCTAATATATACGATCTAGCTCGATTTTAAAAACACATCACGATATTCATCCGTGAGATTAGGAAAATCTAGGTAAACCAAATCTTTTTTAATCGATCAGAATTACAAATATAATAATTATTAATTCTAATCTTCCAGACACGATAAAAATTAAAAGCATAAATCTGGGATTCGAACTTTATACTTTTCTTCCTTAGAAAACTGTCTCTAATAAATTTGATTTTTAAACTTAGGGCAATTAAACATAAGTGAAAATCAACTATAATATCTCGCATTCTAAATAGAACTTATCTGCGGATACCAAACTGTGTTTCACTAATCTGAAAATATTAATTTTGTTGGATATTCCATCTTAAATTATACGTAAAAATATATTTAACGTAACATTTGATGTTCATTGTGAGTCTAGAAAAATTAATTGCCCACAATTCACCGCCAGCAATTAATTTCTAGCACTTTACGGCCATATTTATTGATCGCATTAAGAATTTATAGCATACAAATGTAAATAATAGATTGTTATATTTATAACGCAGTATGTACATTATTAATAAAAAATATTATGCGCTATACCTCTTCAGTTTTATATTTTTAAGAAATGTTCACCTAGCATATAATTTTCATTTTAAGCTGCACTTAATTCTAAAAATAACACAGAAAACCCATATTTTAAATTTAAAATGACCAACTTGCCATCAATATATTTAATTTACAAATTTTTGTAAATTAAATATATTGATGGCAATCTTTGTAGAATATAAATTGTTTATGCGATCAATTGATGCTAACGACTAATAGCTGGCGGTAAATTGCGGGTGATAAATTTTTCAAACCTTGTTTATTGTACTGTTCTGTATTTGCTATATTTGATATTGTAAAAAATAATATTTATATTAAAAAGATTGACATGTTTTGTATAAGTCTCTTAAATTTATGAGATTTAATCGTGATGTCTAAAGATCGTATACACTCCTTAAAATGACTCGTTAATCGGTATATATTATTAGTATAATTATTAAAATTAAATTAGAGAACATCCACCTGCTCTTAAAATCAATTTCGAGATCTTTAGTGCACGTTTATCTAGCCAAAATGTTTTCGCCAAAGTCATAGGAATAATCTGATGGCAAACGGAATCAAGAAAATTAAATAAAAAATCTAAATCATTGTAATAGATAAAAAAAGTCTGCAACTAATCGTATGCATTTAAACCATTTTAAATCATCTGCATACAAAATAAAACTTGAATTTGTAACTGCTGTATTTGTCATAAGTAAATAACTTGAAGAGCAAAGAACCTGGGTGTACCCTCGAGGAATCCCCGAAGGGATGAAATGCTCTTTTAGCAATCGGCTGCTATATGTTAAAAACTGTCTATAAATGCTCTTAAAAAGTTAAATCATCTGACCAACTAGAGTCTGCCTTTTTTTACTAATTACTTATTCCAATAGTTTTTTAGGCACTATTTGTCACTCTTTTATTAAATAGACTTGACGACGCCTTGAGAATCAATTAAAAAATACATCTTAGAGGAGCAGCGAGACTTACTTCGCAACATTTCAAAATTAAATCTGATCCAGAAGAACGTCTTCTACTTATCAAAGCCGTATTTAAAATTTTTTGATGATTAATACTAAAGACCAAGTACAATAAAAATGAAAAGACTGAGCAGAACTAATAAATATTGCGTGAAATAATCCAAAAATTTTCATCGAAGCTGACTAAGCTGCGTCTTTAGTGTTTCTAGAACGCCATAGGATCATTGTTAATTTGGTTTTAGAATATTGTAATTAATGATATATATTGTAATTTTAATTAAAAATTAAATATTTTTTTTCTAAGAAACTCGATCTTGAATTGAAAGCGATAGTTCAGTATTTAGGAAAAAAAATATTTTTATTAATACTACAGGGCAATCGAATTTTTTTTATCATTAACGAAGTATTGCAATTTTCACCATAATTTTTAAACTACCCATTCTTTAATTTAAACGATCGGTAAAACAATTCCTTGCAAGCAGTCTGTTCAGAAATTCAAAATCTGACCTATATTGAACACGGGATCAACTTGAATCATTAATGAATGCGGCACCGGGCAGTTCGCGGAGAGTTTAGTGAATTTTGTGCAAAATTTAACACAACCCCCAAAGCGACTTTTAATTGAATTGTCACGTTAGTATTCCTGACGATAGATCGCTACGCTAATTAGCCTAATAACCGGAACGAGGGATCGTACAACTTTGTGCGTTTCGGCATCTTCAATTCTTGGCCCGAAATCAAACTCCCTTTTGCCTATTATCGAATTTTCAATTAGATTGGGTCATTCAAAGTTTGAAAAGGTATGCTTTTGTATAAGGTACTTGCTTAAATTTTTAATGTAAAATAAATTGTATATATATAAAAAAAATAAGGATTTTATTACTAGGTGTATCGTATCAAGTTTTAGAATAAACAGCGATATCTTAAAAATATAAATTAAGACCTACATAATTTATATGTATTAATGATAAAGTTTTGAGCAATATGGAAATGTGTTTGCATATAACTAATTTATAATGCAAATGATATTGCTTGATCCATTGTTCCACATAATTTACATCACAGTATTTCTGAAGCCTTATAAATATAAATAATGAAGTATAAAGTCTTCTAAATTCAATTAATTAGTTAAAAATCAAGAGCATTCCTTAATTATTTATTATGTTTAATTTTTTTCAATTTTATGATTTTTAGTATTATTATTAAAATCAACGCTTATTTTTAATTAAAGTGACCTCAGCTCGTTCCGGGCTACGTTTTAATTATGAATATTTTTCAATATCCGGCGAACGCAATTTGTGTGTTTGATTTTAATATTAACTTTCGGATGTTTAATTAATTATGATTGCTTTAGCTGAAGGTCAAATATCAAAAATTAAATATAATACTTTGATTTATATAAATTTAAATTATGTTCTAAGTGAGCTGTACATCAGAAACGAGACCCAAGTTTGGATAAATGTTTCCGGTTTATTTTGAAGGTCTTTTAAATATGGAAATTCGCCAGAAATACATAATATGCTTTCACCACCCTTACTGATTACAACAAAGAAAGTAGAATAGAGAAGTAAGTAAAATAATTTAAAATGCTTTTAACTACTACAACTGCAAAACAATGTTGCAGTTCTATTACAGCAAAATCAAACTTTTGATTTCACTAAATACAAACAACAAAATGAATAAACTGAAACATTGTAATATTTATTATCTGTTACATGATCGAAATGTTATTGACCTGAAATATGTTATATATACAAAATACGTTGTCAACCAAAGTCGCGATACGCCTCTACGGAAGCAAACAAAACTTGAATTTCCTCTCTTGCCAGAATCTGCCTCCCTCTCCTTTCATCCCGGAGGAAATTCTGTCAGGAGACGTTGAAAATACAAAGTCTTTTATCTTGTCACGAAATTGACGAATCGTGCGATTAAATCATACGTCAACAGTTTCTCGAGTTCTTTTGTGTGTCTTGGATATATCTGCATTTGATATCGCTCCCCCCCCTTATTCAGTCGCAATTTTTTTAATATACAAAGCATTGAATTGCTGAGATTACTGTATATGTTTTTATCATATATCAATAATTATTTAATATTAAATATATTTTTTAATTTAATTATTCAAGAGAAACATTCAAGGACAAGCTTAATTTTAGTTGACATAAGATTTAACTTAAAATGTTTATAATTATAAATACGCTTCTACAAAGTATGCAAAGTATTCAATACAAATGAAAAAAATAATATTTAATAAATAACGAAACCACAACCTTATATTAAACATTAACCGTGAAAAACACAAATCTGACTTTATGACGTAGTAAAACAGCGTTCCTCGGAACTTTCTTTCGTCACAAACACATAGTGAAATGGAAAGTGTCAATAATTTATTTATACGCTGCGCTATAAATTCTTCATCTCTCGCGTAATATGATATATCAAAGGTGTATGTTAATATTGCGCCACAACTTTCATTCATATTAAATGAAGCAAAATGTTTACACACTTCCTTTCATTTTTAAAATTAGAAGCTTCGAATGCAAATATTTGTCAAACGTGATATCCAACCCGGTCAAAAATCACGTATGACGTATTAAAAATGGACAATATAGGTCAGTTTGACGTACATTTTTCATGTTATAGTAGGTTAAAAGCTTGACTAACAAACCTGATGTTTTTAAGTATAAAAATGAAGCATTTGTATATTAAATTATAAATATATTATATTGGACATACAAAATAGTTATGACACATTTTTTACTTTTATTGATAGTAAAATAACATCAATTGCATGTTTATGTATATGCAGGGTATATCAGAATGAAAGGGGAGTCCTGAGCTTAATCTTTGTAATTTAATATGTTGAAAATGATAGATCACGTATGGAATTTGATGCTGAGAGACCATCAGTACCTCCGAACCGGGACGATCCAGGTTGAGACTGGAAGCGTACCAATGACCCTGTCGATGGGAAGCAAGTTCTCAAGTGCTATGGTTGCTAATGAGCCGAATTCGGCTTACACGCGATCTGAGGAAGCGGGTGGGAGCACCCGGGGACCATTCTCTTACTTGAAACAAAATACAAAATTTGCCTTCAAATTAAATCGACAAAAAAAACATAAAAATATATCAAAACACATTTTCACCGGTACATATATATTTTTATTAGTAAAAATATAATTTATCTGGCAGGTGCTAGTAAAATCATATAATTTTAATAAGTATTTAATAATAAATAAAGATGTACATAGATTTATTACCAGAAAATAAGACAATTTAAGGATAGTTACGTAGATATGAAGCTGTGAATTTGTAAACTACTCTTTCTAAGACAATCCGCAAAAATTAAAATGTAGCGAATTTTTGTAAATAAAATAAATAAATATATTTGTGCGGTAAGAAATTTTTTTTTTTCTGATGTTTATATATTTTTTATATGTATGTTTCGTTCAAATTTGTTAAGTGTACAAATTAGCTTAATAAAATAAAAAATATGATAGCTATCCTTACAGATCTTACTACGAACTTCTAATATAAGAGTGTCGGTAAAAATATATTCTAACCAAATTTTGACCAATAGGAGGACACAAAAAACAATTATCACGTCTCAGAAGTAAAAATTCTACAACAAAAGCAATAAAATCGTGCCATCGCCGTCATAGTGCAACGACGACGGCACGATTTTATTGCTTTTGACGTGGGTTTTTGCCTTCTGAGAAGAGATAATTGTTTTTCGCGCTCTCCTATTGATCAAAATTCGCTTTAGATATGCTTCATTCGATTTTCACTTATTGTAAGTCGTAATATTCTTATAAAAAGTCCTAATATGAACGATAGATAACCTACGTTTCCACTGCGATAGCACGATTTATTGATTTTGACCCCACTTTAATTTGGCTAAAAAAATTCATGTCATTTAATGAAATACTATGAATTTTATTGAAATAGAAACATTTAAAAAATGACCACTGACCAACCAATTTTTGCCCTTTCCCTTGGAAAAAGTTAAAATGATGTCCCTTCATTTGACACTTTGAACACGCGTGATTATTGACAGCTGCCTGATTTAAAGTGCTTCCTTAGTGCTAAGGAAACTCGAATTAGATTACTCTGTATAAAGACACGTTTATTTAGTTTAACATGAACTAGTACAATTAGGTCTAACACAAGCTATTAAAAAATACGCAAAGGAGAAGTTATAACATATAAATGATGTGGATTAAGCGTGGCTTATCATATATATACTATTTCCATATAGTGAATTATTATATTAAGCTGGTAAAAAAATCAAAGGAGGAGATGTTTAAAAACGAAATTCTAAATCATATATTCATGTGGAAGATTACTTTGAAAAATATCATACGATGGACAAATATAACCAAACATAATAATATGTATGTAATTTTAATTTACATACATACATATATTTATTTTTTTGCATATCAAAGTAACAAAAAAAAACAATAAATATGTTGAAAACCATTGATCTTGTGTGAATTATAATAGTGAACAAATAACTAAATACTATTTATAAGGATAAAGTGAAACAATAATTTTTTTGTCATTGAATTCTACGATATTTATTTTTTCAGGTAGTGGTTGTAATATCTGTAACGGGTACAAAATATACCCTAAGTAAATTATATTTAAATAATGGGTAGGAAACTTTATTTTTGTGATTAAATAAATTGGACCGCAGTGGATTCAATAAGAAAAAAGTTCGTTTGCAACAAAACAATAACTTTCTTTAGTGCTGTTCAGAAAAATTATACCCTTTTTAATGATAATCAAAAAAGTGGCGAGAGTTCAACACAACATTAAGCACTCTCATCATTTCAAAAAAAGCAGTATAACCAGCAGCTCTAAATTTTAAGCCTCTGCGATCTGCTTCGATTATATTGTTGTATTTATTATACCATATTGTTATTTTTAATTCAGAGTTTTGAATTGCTTCTATAGGAAAAGGATACTTTTATTATACTATAATAGATGTACATTTAAGTTATTGTCAAATTTAACCAATCTAGGATCGTTGCAGTAACTCAAATTAAACTATGACCCTACGACATAACTAGCGATTTTTGAACCGAATCACGTTGTACGTTAACGTCTCTAAAATGCATAGTTTCCAATAAATTTGTACCACGCCTCCTCTTGAAACCGAAAGGCTTTCTACTCCACTGTTTTGATAATCCATAATCGACGTTTAACGAGGTGCCCGTGCGACAATATTGAATTCCTTGAGGGAAACTATCAATCGCGAATGGGGGCTCCGCACGCGAGCACTCACCGACCGGAATAGTAATAGAATATAATATCGAGTGGTGGGGGTAGGTCTGAAATTGAATCACGTGCTGCTTCCGGTAATAAATGGATCCCGGTTTGATGGTCCCCGGCGACCTCTCACTCTTTCTCCCGACCCGCCCTCTCGCTCTCTCTCTCGCTCTCACTCCTTGGACGCCTTTTCTCCACATAATTATTTTGTCCCGTGAAATTTGGACGGACATCAATCATCCGGGCTAATTGAAACTGGGTGGTGGTGGGAGTAGTGAAGCTGGGTGGCTGTATAAAAAAAAACAAATTATTCAGGTGCGCTCAGGGGCCTGATGTCGTATCGCATTATATCGGATTTTTAGGGATCAAACGCGTCGAGAGAATTTTATCATTAATGTATATTATTTATTTATTTGATTAATATTTATTATGTGCAAGGCAGAACAGCTCAACGTCAATGCACCCTGAACATAAATTTTTTTTTTAAAAAACAATACACTTTTCTCGCAATATTTGGCTCAATCGCCTTTCAACATTTTATATATTTTTATTATTTTGTGATTTTTCTTCAAATAAATTTATTAGCCAATATATTGGAATGCTTTTCCAATCTGGTTTTGTATTTTTTTCTCATGCTTTTATCTAATTTGAATTTTTTTACTAGAGAAAGTCAGTTGGTAAGTAAACTTATGGGGGCGTAGCCCTAGGGGTGGTTGACCTCGCGGCCAATGTGATTCTTCGGTGAATCCGATTAGATTGTTTATTAAGTTATAATTACAATTTTCAATATAGATGATTACGGCGTGACGTTTCTCGCGATGAAGGTGTGCTCTGTGGCTGCGTGCGGCGAGTGTCAGATGTGATCTTCAGGTCTGTTAATGAGGGCGCGTGGCTAGTTCCTCAGGATGCCTGCTGGTAGATCTTGGCTCTGCTGTCTGGTGACGTCACTTGTCTCGTGTCTCAGCCGTCTCGTATCTCGGACCGTCTGCCCTCTTCTCATCGGAGTCCGGGCTTATATCCTTTAAGGGGATGCACGCTAGCTGGCCAATCGCGGTTGTACATCGATCCCTAGCCAATCGTTGCAGTTACTTATTAGAATTCGAGAAATCGGATGTGTATTTCCGAAAGCGAGTTTTTTACTTGGCTCCAGACTTTCGAATTCTTCGGAAAGGGTTTGCATTGTGGTGATTGATTGCGTCCGTACCGTTTTGTCAACCCGTGTTGTGTGATCAAAAAAAATCCCTCTTGTGCTATGATATTTGTCTCATTGTTAATGAATGAACGTTTTTGGTCACGGTCATTAACAATGAGACAATCGCACTTCTAAGTGTGCCTATATGTGTGGTCGCCACAAAACTGTTCAACGAAGTAGTTCACTCCATCCTCCTATATTTGAAGCTGGCTCGAGTACAGAGAAGGAACGCACTAAAGCTTTTTTTCTTTAGTATGTTTTTCTTGTTTCTCTGTCGGATGATCGAAGGATATTTTAGCCCAAAAATTCATTCATTTCCATTTAAAGTTTTTCTAGTATAGGTAAAGTAAAATCTGTCTGTGTTTTTACCATGCATATATATGCATGTTATATTTATTTGCTTTCAAGGCAAGGAGTCTCTGCTGTCCAATGATTCATCTGTAGCTTCGGGGTGAAGCACGGACGTAATCCGCTTGCAATTGTTTACTTCCAATAAATACGCTATTTACATTTGCATTTTCGGTCACCAATTTAGACTGCAAAGTAGTTCTACCCAGACTGCATGATCGTGCTATAGCAACACCACCTAGATAGTGTTTTTATATACTGGAATATATAATAAAATGTTTATTTTTCTCTATTTCGGTATTGCAATCTCACTTAATATTCTTACTTATAATATAGCACATTCATTATATTTTTATTTTTCTCAGTAGAAATGAATAAAGCAAAGAATTTGGCTATGTATCTAGTTTAATCACGTCTGTAACAAAAAAAGGTAGGAATGTCTTACACCTGATTTGAAGACTGCATAGCTTAGAACGAACGAAAATTTAACTCTAAAATGAATAACTAGCTAACTGGTTGTACTGAGAAAAGCAATTTATTTTGTTTTTACGTCTATTATTTAGAAAAGAATTATCATGTGTAATCTTGGAATCCTGTCGTACAAAATATTATTAAAAAAATCGTACAAAACATTTTTTAATAATACTGAATAATAAATTACTAATTATTAAAAATAAGCGTTTGCCTGTAGTGTTTAATAATTTTATTGCTCATTTAACAATATTTTTTATCAATTTATTTTGGACCTAAATAATTTTATTTTAAATGTCATAATAAAACTATTCCCTTCAATTTTTAGACCGCAATTAATACAGCAAATAAATCAGAAGTTTCGAATAACTTCAAAAAGGTAGGAAAAAACAAAGCGTGTTGCAACATTGCAATAAAATGTTGAGCTTCAATCTCCATAATCATCTCAAAGCAGTTCATTAAATAACAACAGACAAAAAACTGAAACGACTTATAAATAAGAAACACCTAGACCCTCTTCCTTCAATAAAATTAGGAATTTTTAATTTCGTATAGAAGAGCAACTTATAAGAAATTATAATAAAACTTGCTTCATTATATGGAATTTTCATTACCGGCATAACAACGAGCTCATTTATACGAGAATCTATACAACAACAATGATATTTATTACCAAAAAACAAATCTCGAGTAATAGTACTCACTTACAGATTCCATTCCAATAGTAATAATTTACAGATTCCAACGCCAAATGGATAACAATAAATAAATTATATCGCAGTAAGGATGAGAATAAAAGTATCTAATACATTAGACACAAGTACACTATAATTCGGGAGATTTTAATTTAGTCTTAGTTCTCAAATCTAGTTCATGTGATGTTAAGATAGTATTAGAATTGGTTTCTGAGAGACTACAATTTTTTCAATTTGAACATAGTTGATTTATGCAAATTATAATAAATTAAAATAAATTGCAAAAAAAATTGCAAATTATTTTAATTTATGCAAATTTAAATAATTTGCAATTTTTTTTGCAAATTATCAAATATGCCTTTCACACGCTATACTGATCTGTTATATAAAATTAAAATATCATAGAAACCGATTTATTTGTTACAAGCGAAGAATAAAAATGCTTATGGAAAGGAGATTTTAAAATCTGTTGAACTTCTAAATAAATATTGTGAATTCCCTGAATTCAACGCCATTTCTTTTATTATAAAAATTGTGAAAGTCAGAAAATCTTCTGTAAAAAATAATATTTTTCAGAACTATGTAAAACGAAAAATGGGAAAATAATGTTTGACTGCCAAACGAGATGAAATAGTTTAGAAATCATGTTGGAAATGTTTATAACGGTAAAAAATGTATAATTTTTTCTTTAAATGAGGAATGAATATTATTATTCTAACATCATGAATCTTCACAAAGCCTTGGGACCAGTGTGTCTGGCAACTGAGGCTTTAGGACGGCGAGATGGTAATTTATTAAAGTGTGAACTGACAAGTTTAAAAAGTAATATTTCTAAATTAATAAATGTTAATAAAAACGAATTCAAGATAGAATACAAGTTGAATTAGTAACTTTATTTATACTACAAATAGATATACAATATTTTTACTTGATTTAAAAATGAGTTTTCTTAAATATAGATTAGCTAAAATATATCCGAATGGTGTTCTACAAACAGATTCTAACAATGAATGTGACGAGTAGGGACGGTCAATCAGAGGACTATTAAATGAGCCATGAAGGAATTGACTAATAATTTTCTTGAGGAACCTCGATAAAAAAAAGTAGTTCACAAACATAAGGGATAAATAATAAATCTTATATTTAATGCTCTGAAAAGTACACCCACTTCGAAAAAATATTTTCCATTTCAAGAAGTTTTGTAACGGGACTTAAAACATCCCTCAGTGATCGATGAGTGAACGTTTTGTGTTTTTTAAAGTCCTATTTCCTGAATAGGAACACCTAATAAAATTGTAAAAATATAAATTTTAATAAAGTTATTTTTAATTTGTTATGTTAATTTTTGCTTTTAAATAAATAATATAACAAGTTAAATGAATTACTTAATAAGGTTTTGTTTATTAAAATTTTTGTAGTGTATTTTTTTAATAAACAAAATTAAAAAAATATTATTCGTTACGTTATTCTATTTTTTTGGTAAATTTTTAAAAACCGAATTAAACTGGGTTTTATGAAATAATGAAAAATCGGAAAAAATTGTAACACACTGACTTTTTACCTAGTATAATTTTGCTGTTAATACCACCTGAAAATACCATTGTTACATTCCATTCGTTTAAAGATAAACCATAAAACTATGTATTCCTAACTTTGTAATAAAAGCTTTCATATAAAAAAATAGTATATTTAACATAGACAAAATTTTGCTCGTCTGCCTTTTATAATTTAAGTTTACAGTTTTTTTGTAGTTTATCTATTTTTTTTATTAATTAATATATTTTTCATGCTTCTTTGAACCAACAATTTAACTACATATTATTTTATTAATACAAAATTTGCATCGATAAATTATTATAGACACATATTACAAATTAATCTAATTGTATGTAATTAATTATTTACACGTGCTGCGCATTAATATATCAGTATCAATCACACGTGTATTCAATTAAATATTTACTATAAATATGAAGTTAATAAACAAATAAAGATAACTACTGAAAAAACTACCTTTGGTGACCCACCGACGTGATCTGTACAAAAAATATAATTCGCGTCTCACCATTTCTTGGCTTTCACTAACAATAGCATTCCCCTGAAGAGTGGGCGCGAAATGCTTATAATTCTTAATCTTAAGCTTGTGGTAAATCTTCAATTTGCGGGTAGTACCTGCTCAGTGACATTTCTTGTTAAAATAAGATCCAACGGTTTTATGCCATTTTAACGCAATAAGTATAGGTTGTGCTGAGATATTTATTTATAATTTTATTACAAATCATGACTTGACTTTAACAATCAGAAATTTCACTACTAAATATTTAATTTATAAAAAAATAAATATGATGCACTTCTAAAATATATTATTACCATCTTCATATATCCCACATAATTTTTTTGTAGCTCATCATAACTATAACCGAATACATTCTTTTGTATAGAAGGTTTTTGAGAAGCTGGATGCGTCTATTTAAACACAAAAATATTCTCGGCGATTGCTAATAGGAGCTACAAAAAAGAGTGACAAAAGTCTAACCATGAGCTGCATATTTGACACACCCTCGTATATTTATATATCCTATTCTTATTTTCAGCAAATTATGTTGGGTTGGATTAGGGTTTGAATTAAAATCTGATCTATTAGCTTAAAACGAAAAATACCATGCTAAAATTTTCTCGTTGCCTTAAAAAAGCAGTTAAAATATTCCGACGGATTTAGAAAGCGGTAGGCTTGCTGGTGGGGGTGTCTAACGCAAAATTCTCCGGCTAAAGAGCGCCGCCCTCGGGGTTATAATTTGCGTAAATCCACATTAATTAGGCAAAGAACCGAGCGGCTCGTATCTTGAGCGCGATAATCACGCCCAAGTAGAGGCCCGCGGATTGTTTATATCCGTGCTAACTTGGCCGGATTCGAAATACCAAAGCCGCCAACTTTAATGCGAAACCACCCCCACCACCCAGACGCAAATCCCGAGACGTGATGCCGGCTTATCTCGCAGCCGTGTTGATGAAATGTCATGTATTCACCACAGCAAAAATTAAACGAACCTATCTTCCCCTCTCGCTAGGTTAAGGCGTTTAGAATACTCCCACAAGCTTGTAACTTTGATCATGTGTGTATCTATATCAGAGGTGGCCAGCCTTTTGTATACCATGCGCCAATTTTTTCACAGACAGGTTCAGATGCGCCATACAACTCAAGCACTTTTTTTTATCTTCTTTCGTTCACATTTGGGGTTGTAAAATAAAGATAGGAGTAGGAACTGCTTCGCTTATGGGAGAAAAAGGAATAACTCAAGCACGGAATTCAATTAATTAATTTACGTCATTTTAAAAGCACACGTTTATTAGAGCACAAATCTACAATAGTAAGAAATAATCACATGGGCGAGAGGGTGATCGCTGTTCAAATTCTAATTAGTTTTTCGCGACCCTGTTTTGCTTTTTACTAATTTCATTTATTAAAAGGCTTGTTCACACCTGTATGCCGTTCCAAGGCGACATATATAACTTTTTGCATATTTTCTTAGCTCTGGGAAATGTTCACTAAGTAATGAATGCCAGAAATTAATAATGTCAGACGCATTTTGATCCGGGAAAAGCTTATCAAATTTAATTTTTAAGAAGGAATTTGATTTTAAATCAATCAATTTCATTTGCATGTTACAAAGCATCTGCATTTTATTTTGTTCACTTACTGAAAATGGCTTAATAAATGAGAGCATACAGTTTTCTTCTTTAGCAAAATCACGAAACCACTATCAAATGACTCTTGCAAAATCTTGATTTTGTCAATATATTTGGTCAAATTGCTATTACCCGCAGTACGTTCACTCTGCTCTTTTAAATGTGAAAATTGATTTTAATCCTCATTTTGTAACTGGGAGATAAACATTTTTAATTTGATTTTAAATAAACTAATGCTATTTACTCAGCTAGAAAATAATGTATTCTTATCTTGTAGTTTTATATTTAGATCATTAAGATGGCTAGTAATGTCAACTAAAAATGCCAAATCAAATAGCCAGTATAATAAAGTTCTTTCATCAGGTAGTTCATTTTCCTTTGCCAAAAAATTAGAAACGACATTTTTCAATTTCCAAAATCTACTCAGAATCGGACCTCTAGAAAGCCAGCACACTTCACATTGAAGGATAAGTTCACCATATTCCAAATCTAGCAATTCACAGTATTCTCTGAATTCTCGTCTGTTTAATCCTCTTGCTCTAATTTTATTCACACATTTCACAACCGGTAACATAACATGTTTTATATTTAAAGTTTTCCCACACAATGCCTCTTGGTGTATAATTCAGTGATATTTTAATACAGGACGTTATAAAAAGTTTTCAAGCAAAGTTGAAAGAGCAGAAACTCCATCAGTACAGACACTGATGAGTTTACTATAATCGAATTTTAGATTTTCTAGGCAAAATTTTACTTTTTCAAATATGTCTGTTCCTCTTGTTTTACCATGCAATGACTTCAGACTAGCAAGTTTTTCAAATACATTAAAATTATCATTAATTCCTCTTATAAAAATGTTTAACTAGGCAACATCACATATGTCCATTGATTCATCCAAAGCTAGCGAAAAGAAAGTACAAGAATGAACAACATCTCCCAGTTGCTGATCTACGTCCTTTCTTTCTAAAACTTTGGATAAATATTTGGAGACAAGATTTAACAATTTCTTCTCCTTAATTTTATATGATGCTTCTGTCATCGCCAAGTCTTCACAACCTACTTTAAGAAATATATTTTGTCTTTTTTCTGATTTCTTCCTTTTTCTTAGTTACATATTCTTTTCGTAGCTCAGACTCAAGAACAAGCTTCATTTTTTCTTCTATATTAGTCTGATGCTGTGTTTGATAGTGTCTCTGAAGACAATGCCTTCTATTATGTGAAAGAGTACTTTCACAAACAATGCAAAACGGTTTTCCTGATGAATTTGCTATAAATAGCTATTCATTTTCCCACTTTTCATTGAAATCGCGCTTACTATCACTATCTTGGCTTTTTTTCTTTATTTTCTTTTGCATTATAACAGATAACAGGAATTTATAAAAAACATAGAAAAGTATATAACTCTAAAAAGTTGAAAAAGAACAAATAGATCCAATGTACGTACGTCATATTACACAGAATATCAACTATGTGGGATTTGAATTCTATATATTGCTCTGCTTCGACAATTGTTATACATATTTATTCTTGAATCTGTCTTTTAATCACTCAATACAAAAACCACGCTAGTACACCTAACACTCGCAAAAACTCCGCTTCAAACTCCACGCCACGGTGGCTCACTCAGAATTAACTGACAAGCACGTTGTGTGTTGCTAGTGCGCAGTGCTTGCGAACGCTTGAGTGGGAACGCACAATGGCAACACCTATAGCAGCGCTTCTGAACTGGTGCACCGCGAAAAAAAATATGAAAAGCCGAAAAATCCGCATAAAGTTGGACATTACCGAAGGCTGAATGAATTGAATTAAGGGGACTTGAGTTAAATATGGAGTCAGTTATGACGCCTATTTCAAAAGCATAAGTGGCGCAAGAATGCAATGCGCCACTTGTGATCATCCAATGCGCCACGTTTGGCGCATGCGCCACGGGTTGGCCACCACTGATCTATATCATTGAATACCAACAGAATGCACGAAAGACCGCAACGCGATTATGTGAATAAAGTGTTAAGATTATAGATTCTAAAAGAAAGCACTACCGCCCCTTGTAATCATTAGAAGAATCAAATCACGGTTGAAAAAGTAAAAGCAGGAGTGTCAATAAGAAAATGCAAAAAAGTCAGTACAAAATATGTTCTCTGTACATTGTGTGATTTATCGACAACATTTAATCATTGCAGGTTATAACGCTGTCGATCGCAAAACAACGTATCAAAATATTCACAGTTGATAAACGTGTTATCTATATAAATTAATATCTAAACACGTTGTTCGAGATATACTTTTGTGATTAAATTTGCATAACGCGTATAAACATTCCTAGATATTTACAGTGTTTTTGCTCTCAAACGGCATTTTTTGTTTCTGGGGTTTCTGTTGTAATACCGAAATATGGAACGCTATTTCAACGCGTTTTATAATACATTTTAATCTGATTTTAATATTGATAGTAAAAATCTGGTTAGGTAGGTCTTATTTGCAACGCTAGTAACAGTAACGTAAAGGTGAAAATTGCTCACGTTGAAAGTGGGAAGAGAATCAGTCTTTTGACAGTTCGCTTCACCCGCTGCGGCCTAGTAGTTGTGTGTGTTTGTGTGTGTCACGGTTAAATTTGTTCGCGATTGTTAATTATTTAGTGTTTTTTTGTTAATAATAATTTATAGTGGATCATAATTTCAATGAGGAATTAGTTTATTTTTTTATCATAGTTCAAAAGATATATTACTGTTTGGTATATGGCGTTTTCGTCACAATAACAAACAAGAGGGTATTCAGAGCGTCATTTCAACACTTTACATGTTAAATAGCAATCTGATTTTCCTATTATTAGTTTAATAAGGAAGAATAAATTGCAAAGACTAAAATCTAGACTAATTACGCAAAAAATATGTTTTCAATGCCAATCGAGACATTAAATAGCTATAAAAAGCAAATTGTTTTCCGATGACAAAATTGTTAAAGAAACTTTAATTAAGGTCGGGAATTCACTCTTTTCAAACTTCAAAAACCATAGCAGAATAAATATATATATATATACAAATATCTCAAAATCGAGTTATAAGAGATATAGAAAAAAACAGCAAAAAGTTCAATAAACACTTCATAAAATGTAATTAATGCTCAAATAGCTAAGAAATGTAAATCGTTTTCTGTTGAAAAATTGTTAAGAAAACTTTTTTAAAGTTTTTTTTAAAACCATTTGCAAACTTTAAAAACCAAAGCAAAATTTAAAAAAATCGATATTAACAAATATTTTAAAATACAGTTATATATACAAAATCAACAAAAATGTAAATTAACACTTTATAAAGAGACGTCAATGAGTTTTTTCCTTACAATTAGATCAATCATCAAATGTCTGTGATATTGAAAAATAATAGTTTTTATTAGAATGCTTATATCAGATTTTTTTACTATAGAATAACTGTTAAGAATAAATTTTTCGATTTTATTGTTTTGTCAAAAGAACTAAATCTACAAATTTTACAATAATCAATAAAAGGAGCAAATCAGCAAAAGCAAATTTTGTGCAACAATTTAGTGTTTATATGATAAAAATGTTTCCGATTTCATTATAAATTTATTTTTAATCCACCCTCTCTTTTTTATTGATTAACTCAGAGGCCTTAAATATAATTAATATTTGTTAGGGACTATTTATTATCATAAAAGTTGATCCTGACAACAAACACTTTGGCCACCCCTGTTCTAATGCAACTCTAACGCTCGCAGCCTAAAGTACCTGAGCATTGACAGGTTGGCAACACCACCCCTTAGTAACTTATAAAAAATGCTACATCGAGAATGCAATGTATTGTATCCCAACGCGCATTAGAATACAAATACGGATACGACCCGTACTCCTATAAAAATATTTTTTTAATTTTCTTTGAACTCTCCTCAATAATGAGTACATACTTTGCTTCACTCAGATTGCAGACAATGGTACTATATTTGAGGACGCTACGAACTTATATAAAGTACAGAACGCGAATCGGCAATAAATTATTGAAGTGACACGCGCTCCGCATAACAAAGCCGAGCATCCTCGACGCCTTATCGCAATGTTTGGCGATGTGCATATATGCTCAATTGATTACTAATGAATAAAATTAATTTACTTCTGGAAAAGAGGCATAAATCATTACATAACAATTCCACAAAGGGTTAAAAGTGCTACATAGAGAATGCAAGGAATTGAATCCTTATGCATAATTTGTAGAGATATCTTAGATTTTTTTTGTTTCACTCAGATACTAAACAATGAGGACATATTTGAGGATGCTACAAACTACCGTATCATACAGAACGCGAATCGATAATAAATTATTAAAGTGACACGCTCTCAGCATAACAAAGATGAGCATTTTCGGAGCATTAATTGTCCATACATAAATCTGTCCTTGCTCAAACGTCACTCTCAAGTCATCAACGGAATTATTTTTTCTTGAAACACTTGTGTTCAAAATGTAAGAGAATGCCGCTGAGCAAGGGGATTTTAGGTCTTTGTGTTAGAAAAGTGAATCTGAATTTCTGCGAATACTCTGAAAAACATTCAGATCATTAGCATATAATGAATATTTCTAGTTAATTTTTGCCGCTTGTATGTCAGTAATATAGAACAAAAAAAGCATGAGAGTTTTAGTGGTCTGCCCAAAAGGAACATAGAAAAATAGAACACCAGCGATACTAAAAATGTAAAAACACTTTAACAGGGTAATATAATAAAATACCGTCTCTAAAACTAAAACTATATTGTTGAGAACATTGCTAAAAAAATAAAAGTATATTTTAGTTATACAGAGTGATCAAGTAATCGAGATAAAATAAGTTCGTGAATGAAAAAACGAAAAAACGTTTTTAGTTATACAGAGTGATCAAGTAATCGAGATAAAATAAGTTCGTGAATATTATTATATTTTCTTGATCATATATAAGTCTAAAATCTGCCATAAAAAACAATCTTTGGGAAGTGACTTTTATATTTAAATTTAATTTTAAAATAGCCTGTACTTCTGTTTGTGACTATCACCGGAATTTAATTCTGTTTGGAATTAAATTTAAGCATTTTAGAAAAAACATGCAATTGGAATTAAAATTTAAAAAATATCTAAAATTGTGATTTTTAAAACCAAAAATTAAAGGTACTTCGATGACTGATTTTAGACTTGCTAAAACAGTTTAAAAAAATTAACAATTGTTCTAACTCTTTACTTTCCGAACACAAGTCTACTAAATACATCCTACTTAACTTTAAATTTATGAAATTAGTCTATGAACTTTTTAATCCTTGTTACTGTATATATACATACTAACCCAGTGGTACGCAACAGTGGCAGTGCCTGACAGGGCGAAGGAAGCGGACATGGCGGAAAAAAGCCCTCTTCCGGCTCATTTCCATTCCGGGTTGAATTTCTCGATTTGCATGTAAGCTCGGCTAGGCGAGGATTACATAATTACAACTCGATTATGGTAATTCGCCATCGTTTAATCCCTTTCGTCCGCGTTACGACTGTCACAGCAGAGTCGAGACTCGGAAATAAGGTAACAATTGAATGAGCGAACGGACGTCGCGTCGGATAAATGGTTAACTTTAGAAATGTCTCTGTTTAAAACTTTAAAATATACAGGTGAAAAGTTGAAAAGATTTACATTTAGAAATTAAATAAAACATGAAAGTTTTTCGAGCTGTAAACGAAGGCGATGCATTCAGAAAACGGTTTAACCGCAAACTCTTCGAATTACATTTAACAATAATAGTTTGACTATAAAGATAACCAGACTTGATTTTTATTTCTAATTTCACTCTGATTAAAAATCTTTAATTAGTTTTTTTGGCAATGTATATTTTAAGACAGCTTTAATTTAATTTTAATTGTAGTTATATAATATATTGAACAAAAGTATAAAATTTCTATGAAGTGTAATTAGTCTTATTTTTTTATAAGCCACTATATGTATACCATGTGATAATGTATCATTATTTACATATTATACAAACACAAGAGCGTATTGTTTGTCCATATTGTGAATATTCAATTTATAACCCGCTAATGCCACGTGAGTCAGCGATCCGTAACCGTCGGTTTTTCGACGCGGTGCGTGTGCTTTCGAAATTCAGTAATTCCCGCAAAGCGTAATCCGGTCATTTCCGGGCTTTCCGGAACGCCGTGTGGAAAATGGAAAATGTAAAATTTTACATATATTGTATCTGGAACCACATATGTATATTATATACGTTGCCTTTACGTGGTTGTATCATGCGCGCGTATGTCTCGAGACCGTTTATCATGTTAATTAAGCCGCGAATGGGCTAATGAAAATAATATGAGCTTTTATGTGAACGCCAAATTGTATTGTGCAATTATGGAGAAATTGTTGTACGTGCATGTTAACTCTTGAAAATTATTGTTACTGCAAATTTATTTAGAAGCATAATCACTGGATTGATATTTTTTATATATTGCATTTAAATCCAATCAAATTCATTAATATTGCAAATGATATACATAGCTTTTATAAAACAGAGTAGCTAACGAGATTCTTACTTGGAAAAGTGAAAAATTAAAATAAACGAGAGGCAATTATATTTATGCAATATAGACTAGCTTTGCCACCGCCTGATTAGAAATAACAGGGTTATAATGTAAAATGTAAGTCTAACACTAAATATCTCGGCTTACACCTTGACTAAACCTTTAATTTAATAAGTACATTTTGCAATTTTGCACAAAAACACGCTGCCATCACAGCCCTTATACCGATATTTGCAAGAAAGAACGCACTAAACACAGAAATTTAAATCCTATTACACAAACAAATAATCAGACCCATTTTAACACATGCTTGCTAGGTGTGGAGTAACAGCAATTATACATTTTTAATTGCAATCGTAAATAAATTTATAGTATATTTTATTTTTGTTATACTAATTTTAAAAATCTTTATATTAAAGAACAAATTCTTATGACAAATAAAAATTTAAGATCATTTTATCATATGCTTGCTAGGAGTAGAGTAACGCTAGTTATATTATTTTTTTTCTTACTCTTAAATCAGCCGGTCAATAATCAATAAATATAATATTATATGAAATCTACACTTTTGTAATAAACAAACTTCATAATAGAAAACAAATACTAAATATAATTTTATTAAAATGCAAAATAATGTTTTAATGGCAAAAGAACACGTTTTATTGTTTCTAAATCCTAAGGCAAATATACGTTAATAAACACTTATGTCATTCCTTACTTTTTTATTTTTTCTACAACTCAAAGTTGAATTTTAATAATTTTTTAAAAAGCTCACAAAACTTGATCTTAAAATTAAAATATATAGTTAGTGACTAATGACTAAAAGATCTGAATTAAAATCCGATATAAACCTTAATTTTTTTTATTTTCTTTAGTATTTTTGATATCAGAATTAGTAAATATTTTATATATATTTTTCCGAATATTGTGATAAATAATTAAAATATTTATAATTAAATACATGGATATAATACACAATTAATAAAACATATGTCACTAGCTTAAAAACAGATTCTAGCATCACTACTTAATTACTGGTTTTGACTGCGCTTACTCCATTGTAATGCATTGGGCAAGCGCCTGTTAGCTAACGGCAAGTTACAACGGAACATTCACAAAATATAAATAAATTGCTTTGTTTTGAAAGCTGCAATTTAATTAATGTCACATAAAATTAAATTTAAATATTTTTTATCATCAATATCATGAATTTTTATTTTCATACAAAGCCCAAATTTTAGCTTTTTATTAATTAAATATATATTTTATATCACTGTTTATCATGAAAATGCATTTAAAAATATTTTGCTGAAGCAAGTGCCCTAAATTCTAAATTTGTCCTAATGCCTGTAGTTTTACAATAAAAGATTTACAATATGTAAATCTATTTATTGTATAATATATTATTTTATTTTTTAAGCTAAAAAAATTTAAATTAAAAAAAAAATACAATACTATAAAATGACGCAAGGTAAATAGAATATTTAGATTTAAATATATACTCACTATTAATAAGTTGATATGGAAAAGAAAGGACTTACCTGAAACAAAAATAAGCAATTTTTAATAAATTAACACAAGCAAGATTTTGAAAAGATGATCATGGCCACTCAAAGAAAATGCGCACTTTACCACATTTGTTTCAGCTCCTCGTTATTATCGCAAAGAACGTAATTGAATATAGTAAGCTCTTTGAAAAACTGAATGGCTTGTGTGAAGATAATTGTTTTTACGACTTTATTTATAGGCTACTTTAAAAATCAGGAAGTGTCAAGACCGCCCTTAAGCAACTTCAAAGGTATTAAATTAAAAATACGCTACGTCGAGAATGCAGTGAATTGTTCTTAAGCTCAAAACAAAAATGTATCAAGATGCAAATTAAGATACAATCAATACTTTCTCTTTTAGATTGTCAAAAATTTTTTTTGAAATCTGAAGGAACAAAGAATTCTTTGCTTAGCTGAAATGCCAGACAAGAGCCAGATTGCAGGACACTACGAACTAACAAATAGTACAGAATCAAGAAAGCAAATTTTAAATTAAACGTGTGTTTTAAATGAGCATCATTATATATAATATTTATGTTTGAGTGAAGAAATATGATAAAGTTTTAATTATTTGTGTAGTAATAAATATTTATCAATAATTTAAAGTTTTTTTAAACTAAATTAAAAAAAGTATTAAAGTAAATTATGTTTAACATATAAATGCCGAAGGCTGTCGCTTATTAATTTTGTCAAAATGACATAATTGTCATAAATCGAATTGCACAAAAATTATATCAAAAGCCCGTCGGTGTATCAAATTTAATTATGTACCGGATTGAAACCGGTTCTTCGGGTACAAGAAGGTACTTTCTCGAGTGCGACTTCGACCCTGTTTTAATTAGACCGTGGATCAGCCCTGGGGGTGTCTTTTCGTTGCGAGAAAGCTTCAAAATAATTACGAGACACTGACTGGCCGAACTGGCGTGACTTCTTCCGTGTTTTTCAATTAAGACCAATTCAAAGCTCTCTTTCTTTCTCTATTTATCTATCTATCTCTATCTCTCTTTTTCTTTCTTTTCTTATGTATATAAATCGTCAGATATGAAAACGTAATCAATGATGCTTTAACTTCGTTATCGAATTTTGCAAAGCAAGTAAGTCAGATTTGCATTAATGGTAACAAATAAAATATTTAATTACATTATAACTATTTATTATCGAAAATATTTTTTTTTAATATTTAACATAATAAATATACGTATATGTATTCATATAATAAATAATTCTAAAAAAGTTAGTAATTGTATTAGTAAATAAAATCAACTTGTGTAACCTAGACCTCTAAAAATTTCAATCAACAACACAGGTTTAAAATTTTGTATGACATATGTTCAATATTTTGTAACACAATTCGTCAGTCTAGATTTTAGATATTAGACTAGTTTAACACAAAAACAAAAATCGGTCCTATGACAAAACTAATACAGCAGTTTAATACAATAACTATGGTACTTTCAACTGAAAATACAATTTCTTAAACGTCGAGTTGAGCTTATTAACTTGGCTTTATTAGACGAATTACACCGAAGAAACACAATGTTGTAATGGTGTTTTTTGAAAAACTTATTACTACTCCAGCAGTTTATGAGTTAACGTTATGTCTTGATACACACACATACACACAAACCAGCTAGTAAATTCGAAATTGCGCTTCGGTGTATAACATAATGCAGAACAACACAGTAAGATAAACATCAAGGCGATATAAATTATGTGCAACAGCAAAACACCGAGACAAGGGAAACGATTCAACATAACAGGCAATTATAAACTCCTACGTAATAAGCTCTTTGAACTACTTACGGGGACAGTTTACTCAGTGATCTCTATAGTTTCAAATTTGGTCTTAACTACAGCATTTTATTACTTATTTTACGTTTACAATTTTATAAAAACGTTAAGCGTTTAATTTAAAAAAATGTATATATTACTGATAATTTTCATAGTCAATAATAAATTATTGCATATATTATTTACAAAACCTATATACAACGTTGTTTATACAAAACGTAAACAAAAAATAAATGATATTACATTAAATTTAGTTTGGTTGATATGGAATATGGATTTAGCAGACTAAAGTCCATTTTTACCTCGGGACCAGATTTTATTCCAGACTACATTCTGAAAGGATGCAAGTCTGGTATTTTACAGCCTCTAAAATTTATATTTAATTTAATTTTGAGATCCTCTTGTTTTCCAGAATTGTGGAAATGTTCAAAAGTCACTCCGATTCATAAAAAGGGTCCCAAATCTCAGATTGACAATTACAGGCCAATAGCTTTGATCTCATCACTTGCAAAATTATTTGAAATTGTTTTGCATAAATACATTTTTAATCATTGCAGGTGTATGCTTCTCAACCAACAACATGGTTTCCGTAAATCTCGATCCACTGTCACTAATCTAATGGTTTTGTCTAACTATGTTTCAAAATCATTGGACTCTGGTGTACAAGTGGACGTCGTATACACAGATTTTGAAAAAGCATTTGATAAAGTTAACCATGCTTTACTTGTAAAAAAGTTATCTAATTTCGGGTTTTCTGAAGATCTAATAAATATATTCTCAAATTACTTGACCAATAGATATCAATTCGTCAAGTATAATAACTCCTTTTCAGAACGATATAAGACCCCTACTGGAGTACCTCAAGGATCCAATTTGGGTCCATTGTTGTTTTTATTGTTCATTAATGACATAGAAACAGCAATAGAGCATTCTGATTTTTTATTATATGCAGATGACTTGAAAATTTACAAGAAAATGCATTCGATTTCTGATTCCCTCGACCTACAGGAGGATCTCAACTCTATATGGAAATGGGCTTGCTATAATCAATTGCCTTTCAGTGTAAAGAAATGTCACACAATTTCATTTTCAAGGTCATTAACGCCGGAAAAAAATATTCATACCATCTAGGCGGATATTTTCTGGAAAGGTTTTCTTCAACTAAGGATTTAGGAGTGACTTTCGAAGAACGTTGGAAATTTAGCGAACACATTGCAGAGACTCATAGCAAATCCTTAAAAATGCTCGGTTTTATCTTGAGAAATGCGCGTTACTTCAGGAATACTTTAGTATTGCGCACTCTTTATGATACTCTAGTCCGCAGCATACTAGAAACTAGCTCCATCATTTGGATCCCAGGCGTAATGAATCAATGTAATGAATTGAAGCTGGAAAAAGTACAACGTAAATTTCTTCGATATTTATACTTGAAGGAAGACGGGTATTATCCGTTCTTGTTTTCCAGTGCTTTTATTTTGGGAGCCCTGGGATACGTTTCTTTGTCGACTCGCAGAAGTGTTTATGTAATTAAACACTTCTGGAAATTGCTCAAGGGCATCGTAGACAATCCTTCAGTGCTCGAGCAGCTTCAAATGTGGGCTCCTGAAGGTGGTTATAGTTCTCGGTCGCGTCCACTATTCTTGCCTGTTAAGTCTAGAACTGGAGCACTTGCCAACTCTTCTCTGGCCAAGGCTATTTATCTGCTCAATTCTGTCCATAGAAATATTGACATTTTCTCTTGCACATATGGAGTTTTGGTTCAGTTCGTATGGGACAATGCACACCTGTTGAGGTGATTTGTGTCTGTTGTTTTGTCTTGTTTATATTTGTATGTATTATGATGTATTAGTACTTTTGACTATCGTGACGCATTAGGTTTGCCTGTCAGGTCACGATGGTTATAATTTTAATAAATAAATAAATAAATAACAATCGTCAAACTAAATCGAAATTACACCAAGAATCAACCATGGAAACAGCCGCTTCTCTCTACACATCAATCATCTGCTTCCCTGGACCAACTACGAGGCTTGAAGATCAGAGTTTAACACGATCTTTTGAGACGATTGTTTTTATATTGATATTAATTTATTATACTTTGCAATGGACAAACAATATATTTATTGTTTCCTAAGCTGTAAGTAGCACTATATACAATGTTTCTTTAAATATTATGTTTTCATTTGTATTTTAAATCCCTTAGTCTCTATTAACCCACCCTATATATATATATATACATACATATATATATAGTTGTAAAAACGGAAAACGAGAGACGTTGGATTTAACGTGTAAAGGCACGCGATCCTTATGTCATTAGATACGTGCGGAATAAACATAAAAAACATACATACAAAGGTACATATGTATGTTTACCCGACAATCGCTCGCTTCGATGGTTGAGGAGGAATCAAACGGGATTTCGCCATAGGCGTATTTGTTTTCATTCCCAATTGGATATATAATCAACGAAGGGATCAAACTGATTCAACGTGATTAGGTACGCGACTGTCAATACGTGTTTGTCCGTCACTGTGCGCATGTGCTACGTAATACGGGGTATTAAGTTTACGTATTTAGTACAGGTATAGTTTATGGGAGAAGTGATAACAAGATGAAGTAGAGAGCATAGTGAAATAAACCGCAAACTGTAGTAGAAATCGGTTTGATGCAAAGGTATGGTATAATATGTGGCTACGTCACAATTTTTTTACTTTTTTTGCAATTTGTCCTTTTATCCTGATATTCATCAAAACTTCTACCATTAAATCTCTCGTGTATGAATCACCATCAGCGATCATGACAACTATAAATCACTTGATTTTTCTCCTCAATCTTTCAATTAATCTCTCCGAAATCCATTCATTTGCCAAAGTTTGGTGATTTTTCTCTAGTCTTTTCTTGTATTTCCGTTCCAATTTTTTTTTATCAAATTAAAGTTTTGAGTCTGAATAAGAAAGTTCAGGACAATGGAGCATCAATATCACTCTTTAAATATCATTATGTATCCTCTGAATTATTTCTTTGTTGGAGTTGTTTGTTGATGCCCAGAGTTGAATATCGTAGATCCAAATTGGGCTAATGGTGTATTTGTATTCGAGCAACTTATTCTCCACTGTCAATTGGAAGCTTAGCTCATTAGTTAGTAATAGTTTCTCAGAACGAGTCCTAGTTGTTTTCATTTTCTCTAAATATGTTTTCTGCGTAGTCTTTTGTCAAGGTGCATTCTCAAACTAGACTCATTTTGTTATTAAATTGCACTGGAAGACATGTTGTCTTTTGAATGGTAAACGTAACATAGACAGACTTTAGCTCGTTAGCTTTTATTCTTCAAATATGCAGCCATTCTTGTCATTGTTGAGGTTTTCTTGGATATAGGAAGTAGATGATGTATCGAGATGGCTGGTTCCTCCTGGTGGCTGCTGGTAAATCTTCGCTCTCTGGTCGTCTGTGCACGTCTCTGCTTTCTTCGCCCGTCTCTTGTCTTGTGCTTCAGCCGTCTGCCTGTCTGGGACCGTCTGCCTTCTCCTCGTCGGAGTCCAGATTTATATCCTTTAGGAGGATGCATGCTAGCTGGCCAATCGCGATTGTGCATCGATCTCCTAGCCAATCGCTGCAATGGCTTCTTAGAATTCGAGAAATCGGATGTTGCGTTTTTTGCTTAGCTCCAGACTTTCGAAGTATTCGGAAAGGGTTTGCATTGTGGAGATTGATTGCGTACGTACCGTTTTGTCACAAAAAGGACTCTCTTAACGACCCGTGTTGTGTATGGTCAAAATAAATTCCTCTTGTGCCATGACGTTTGTCTCATTGTTAATGAATAAACGTTTTTGATCCCGGTCATTAACAATGAGACAATCGCCCTTTTAAATGTGCCTATATGTGTGGTCGCCACAGTTTGTAAAAGGAAAAGTAATCGAGTTTTCCTTTTCTAATATTTTTAGAAAAAATACTAATTTGTCAATAAATGCCTTAATACAATACCAATATTTTTTTACATCTAATTTAATATTTAAATAATTTAAATCATTTAAAATATCAAGCAAAAATCAAAAATTTGTTAAACAGTTAAAGAAAATTATTTATTTTCTCTTTCATTTTTAAAATAGGATGATACCCTCCATTAATTTCCATACTCGGCTAAAAACACGTACCAGGCTCAACTACCTTATATGTGAGTAATACGGAATTTCTTTATGTTTAGATTCAATATTATCCTAAAGTGACACAAATTGGCGATGACTGGCTTCTAAAAAATTCACAACACCAGTCACAATTCCACCACATGATTCAATTTTAAAACATTTTTATATAAAACCTTTTATGCCATGTAAAAATACAATGTGTTTATTTAGATCGATTGATTTGAATTAATCACTGATTCTTTTCATCCGATATTTTTTTCCAGTAACACATTTATTATGTTACAGCAATAAATTTCCCCCTTTTATTGCTCGTAAGCTAGCTAATTCCTGAATTATTGCAAATTTATAGCTTATTTATTAAAATAATAATAAAGGTTGAGCAGTATTTTTTATATCAATGTTTTTATATAATACGTAAATAATGCGAACAAATCATTTTTTCGTAATTTGGATAATAGATTTTGTGAAATATCATTGATATGTTTAGTAATTGTTTTTTTTTCAGATAAGCCTATGCACTTATTATTTTAACTATTTTTGTCGGGACAATATAATGTTTTATGAGCCTTTACAATTTAATGTTAAATAAAGTAACTAGCCTTATGTAGATATCAGTAGTATTTAGTTCTGTAAATATCTGGTGTTTAAAATAAAGTTTATTCATCAATTTATATTGATTAGCTTTGTATTATTTAAAATCATAATTGAAATTATTATTTTTCAACTGTGCTTTAGAGGCTAAAGACAACGTATCAATGGTTCTAGATCTTTAGTAAAATGTACTTAAATTATCGCAGTTTATTTAAATTCCTATATTTATATTTATTTCTCTTAAATTGTTAGATGTTTTTTATATTCCTATTTTTTTATTAAATTGTAAACATTGAAACGTTTATAAACCAATTTAAAAAATTATATTTATTTAATATTGTCGAAAATAAAAAAATATATTGGTTATAAAATAAAAATATATTTTTAAACGGCTTAAAATACCTAATCCTGCTGATAAAGTAATCAATTTTAAAATACCATCTTCGAAATATAAAGCACTAAATAAAGCACTCTCCTTAGGAGAAATGCCTGAAAATTTAAAGATTGCTACTATTGTACCTATACCTAAAATAAAAAATAGTAAAAAAGTTGAAGAAATGAGACCAATCAACATGCTACCGTGTATAGAAAAAATAATAGAAGAAGTAGTAATCAAACAATTAAAGGAATTTATTACTTCTCAAAACGTAATATGTGAACAACAATCGGGATTCAGAGAAAAGCATTCCACTGAAACTGCATTACAAGTAGTGATAAATGATTGGCTGTTGGCTAAGGATACAAACAAAATCAATGGAGCAGTTTTTTTGGATTTCAAGAGAGCTTTCGAAACAATAGACAGAAAAATAATGTTAAAGAAATTGGAGAGTATAGGTATAAGTGATATAGTTTTAAGATGGTTTAATAATTACTTACATAAAAGAAAACAAAAAGTTAAAATAAATAATGTATATTCTGAAGAGAAATTAGTGTCTTATGGAGTACCACAAGGGTCTAAATTGGGACCATTGTTATTTGTTTTGTATATTAATGATATAGTTAATAACGTGAAAAAATGTAAAATTCATCTATTTGCGGATGACACATTAATGTATTGCATAGGTGATAACATTAAAGAAATTGTAAATAATTTAAATAATGAATTAAGTATATTAGAAATATGGTTAAAGAATAATGTACTTAAATTAAATGAGAATAAAACTAAATGTATGTTTATTAATTATAAAAATGTGTTAGATCATGGTTTCCCAAACTATGTTCCGCGGAACACTGGTGTTCCGCGGATCCAAAATAGGTGTTCCGCGAAGCCTAAATAGATATTTCACAAAAATTTAGAGTAGATTAAAAAAATTGTTAGTCTTGCTAATACATAAAAATTGTTCATAAATCTGATAGAAAAGCTTGAAAATATGTGTTAAATATTCAACATTGAAGTGTATAAAATCTGGAGGGAAAAGTTTCATAAGTCGGTGTTGTTTTTTTTAACTTTAAAATTTGATCCTATTTAAACAATATTTTTTTTGTTAATTAATCAAACGATATTAGTGCTTGTTATACGAATTTTATTTATGTGACTAGATATGCTACTAGCAGTCACTATATTTTGCATAGGCATGCACGGTTGACCAAAAAAATTTCCGCAAATTTAAAAAATGTAATGAAGTAGCCGTGAAAATGATAAACTATGTAAAATCTAGACCACTTCAATCCAGATTATTTAAAATTTTATACAATGCAATGGGTGGTGAACATGAAGCACTTTTATTACATACTGAAGTGAGATGGCTATCCAGAGGAAAAGTACTATTAAGACTTTATGAACTTCGAAATGAATTATTAGTCTTCTTGAAAGCACAAAATAATTTGCAACATCATTTTATATTGTTTTTAACAAATCCTTCCTGGTTGATACATCTGCATATCTATCATATATTTTTACAAAGCGAAATGATGTTAACTTATAATTACAAGAAAAAAGTATTACAATTTTTCATATGAGAGATAAAATTGAATCTTTTGATAAAAAATTACAATTTCAGATTTTATCGGTTGAATCTAATAATTTTGATTGTTTTCCTGTCTTGGATATGAATGTTTAAATGAATTGAATTTTCAATTAGATAAAAAAGTTTTAGAACACCTATATTACTTGAAAATAATTCTTTCGGAATATTTTCCGAAAACTAGTAAGGACGATTCCTGGGTTCGGAATATATTTTCCGTGACAGTAAAACCAGTGGGCTTAAGGGATTATGAGAATCTAGTTAATGACTCTGATTTGAAACAAAAATATCAGCCATTAAATGATTTCTGGGTGAGTCTGACTGAAGAGTTCCCCAAGGTCTGGTTTTTTTACTTCCGTTTTCCACGATGTATTTATGCGAAGTGGGATTTTTTAAGTATATTGCAACAAAAACAAAATACAGAAATAGACTCCACGCCACGGCAGATATGAAAATACAACTAACCAAAATTGTGCCTGATATAAAAAAAAATTGTTATTTAAGAACCCAAAATCATCAGTCATTAGGAATTTTATTAATTTGTATTTTTACGTTTATTAAATAAATTTAATAACATTTCTTTAATAACATGTTTTATTTTATTATGAATTACCCAGCCTAAAAAATAAGCTAAGTGTTCCGCCAAAATTTTCAGATTTGCCAAGTGTTCCGTCGCTGAAAAAGTTTGGGAAACCCTGTGTTAGATAATAGTACCAAAATAGTAATAAATAACTCTAGTATAGAAATAGTGGATAATATAAAATATTTAGGAGTAATTGTTGATACAAAATTAAATTTTAAAGAACATTGTAATTACATATTAAAAAAAATTAGTAGAAAAATAGGTTTATTATCTAGATTAAGAAATATATTAAGTATAAATACAAAAAAAAAAATTTACAATAGTATAATATTGCCCCATTTTAATTATTGTGCAACACTGTTAAATATGTTAAATAAATTAGATAAACAAATGTTGCAAAAATTACAAAATAGGGCAATGAGAGTAATCTTAAATAAAAATAGATTAACTAATTGTAAAAGTATGATTGATAGATTAGAATGGTTGAATGTTCAAGAAATATTGAGTATGAATGTTTTAATATTTATATATAAGTTAGAAAATAATATGTTACCAGAATATTTTAATAAGTATTTAATAAGAAATAGAGATGTACATAAATATAATACTAGAAATAAAGAAAATTTAAAGATAGATAAGTATAAGAAAACGAGTACGGCTAGGGGAGTTATGTACGGAGGTTTTGATTTATATAATAGTGTTCCAAGAAAAATCCGAAAAAGCAAAAATATAACGGGTTTCATAAATGGAGTTAAAAAACACCTTCGTACATATAGAAATAAATTATAATATTAAGTTTTATTAGTGTATATTTTTATTTTCTATTGTATATTTTTTAAATATGTTTATATACTTAAAGTTGTTTGATGTAAAGATTAGCTATTAAGCTAAATAAATTAAATTAATAATAATAATAAATATGCTGCATATGATATATGCTACATATAATTTATATCATATACAAACATTAACAAATTGCATCCTATCGTCTCAGCCAATATATCTTCCACACATGTGCACATGATATACATTGTATATATATATATAGATGCAAAAGAGACGTTCTCACCATGCATCACATACACACATGGCCGTCTGCAAAGTTGAGCAGCAGCACCGATACACTTCGTGACACCATAACGTATTGCGTCCAATATATCCACGGAATTAAACGCTGAAAATCGAAAAGTGCTGTGAAATATGACTGCACTTGAAGAATCGCTGAAGATGGTCGAGCGTTATTAAAGTTTGGGAAGATTTAGGAGTTTAGAGCGGCCGGCTCTGGCCGCAGCAGCACAAACAGGCGGTCGCGATCAACAATGCCCCAAGATTTATAATCGGACATTAAAATAAATATCATCCCACTACCCAGGTGGGAGGCAGTCGGCGTCGTGGAAAAGCACTTTGGGGCTGAATGCACACATGAGGCAAGTGGAATCAAGATCGTTTATTCTCTGTTTAGAGTCAATTTATTGTATTACTACGTAATGGTATTGTATCTATCTCGGATGTTCATCTAGAAAGGGTTTCTAGGATGACGCGTTTAATGCGCAACGGAAACCCACAAGTGTTTTACTTTACAACTGAACAACTTTGACTGTCATCGTATAAGACTGAAATGGTGAAGGATTCCGACAAGTCGTTATTACGAATGATAAAAATTTAAATGAAAAAAAATCTACTTAATAATTGTATAAATTTTTAATTACATAAACATTTAATCGGTACTCGGTAAATCACATATATTTATTTAAAAATAAACTAGTTTGTATATATAATAGTTAAAAACTAATTAATACACTCATTTACTCCATCCATAAATATTCTATCCGGCAACGTCACAAATAAGCGCAGACAAATGAGCGTGTGTCAAAAGAGCGCTGCATTATAAGCGCTGCGTCATAAAAGCGCTTACCAAAGTAGCGCTGTAACAAAATAGCGCGCGTCAAATGCGCACAGTCATATGAGCGTTTGACAAAAGAAAGCACATCATAAGAGCGCAAAAATACCTTAATAATATATACATAGGCGGTAAAATTAATATTTTTTGTGCCAGAGCGTATTAACGATTAAAATGATTTGTCAATGAAAACATTATTATTTATGAATTATTACGTACATACGAAAGTATGGCTCCCCATTCCCATAGGTACGATATACTTATATATTTTGTACTAAAATGAAACGCTAATTTAAAATTTATCATTACGTTTGTTTTATAATGTTTTATTAAATTGACAAATATTAATATTTTTAATTAAATAATAAATTATAAATTCATTTTTTAAATTATTAATAAAATATTATTATTTATCGACTCGACTTTCAATGAATGCGTATAATAGGGCAGGTATACAGCCCCTCAGTAGTTAGATATAATTCCTACTACTATTACTATCACAGTAATAATCACACAGTTAATATCAAATTCATCGTCACTTTCTTAAACATCCATTATTATATCGTCATTCGTAATTATATGGATAATTTCTAAAAATAAATCAGTATATGAATTTATAAATAATTAAAACACAGATTACTAATTCTGTTTTACGCGACTTAGTAATTTACTAGCTCGAAAAGAGTAATATTATTATTTGAGTTGCCGCTAAAATGTCGATACCCAGATCGATAGTTGTCAATCGCTCATTTTAATAGTGCGAGCGAAATAGCTTTTTTCTAATCCTTTTATTTCATAACAGACACACAATATTAAGTAACAATTATGCACAATTAGAGCATATAATCCCGTTTCATACCATATCATAAAAATATAGATACCTTTGAAGGAAAAAAACAGTTTAAGAGGAATAATTAATAACTTAAGACTGTCAAGTAAGCGTTATGCGGTCTTAACACAGCTCGATTCGGCCATATTCCGATGAAAAATTTTACAATAAACTTACACTCGTAAATTTAAGATTATTGACTTATTTGCATAGGTTTAGAATTCAATATTACTTAACTGTGTCTACCAGAAGCTTTTTTACCATTAATAAATTGAAATTGGCAAAATTAGCTCCAACACAAAGCCAATAAATGCATTGAAAGTTTTGAGTGCAACGCTTGGAATACGATGTTGAGTTACTAGCACAAAGGGTTAACTATATGACACAGAAAATTTCAAAGACATTACCTTGTCAGCCGCATGTTGCCTAGAATTGTAAATATCGCGCTTTCGGCGACAATCCCCCGCGAGGCCGGCGGGGGAAGGGACGCGTCGCATCGCGCGGTTGCACGCCATGGAAAAACACTGGTGCAACGGTACCTTGCATAGTAACACTAATTTGAATTATACACTGCTTAATTCTAACACATACACTAAATTACACTATCACTTTATAATTAAAAACATCGAAACGGATATTATTATAAAAAATATGAACGAGAACACTTATTCGAGAAAAATGTAACAAAAGAATTTATTCGGCCGTTTACGACCGTGGTCTCATAACTACTGATATTTTTTTTTAATATTTCTAGATGCATCCAGACAATTCAAGGTTATGCTTCATTAAAAATAACAAATGTCATTCACCTCTTTGTCTATTTTTAAAATATTTATCTCTAATTCGAATTATTTTAATGCAAGTTGTTTGTTTATTTTTAAATATCTATCTCTCGTTCGATTTATTTTAATGCGAGAGTGACACGAAGGTCACCTTTGTTGTTGACTTGTTGACCTTCTAAAAGTATAATGTCGATCATTTCAAGTTTTATATTATTTAAATCTAATTTATATGTGCCAAATTTACGACATTTTCAAATGACGTTCTTTCGTTGAAAATAGTGAAAAATATATACTTTTATTACATATTGATAATATGGGGGTTAGGGGGGGCTGAACAAAACTATATTTTGAAATTTATTTTCTTTATTTTATAAACATATTATGTATTTATTTTTATTGAAAATTAATTTTATTCGACGCTCCTTCCTACAAAAGTCAGCAATAACCGCATTATATAATCAGTATATTGTCTTTCTTTAATTTTTCTAAATGTTTTTTTTCGATTGATATAATGCAAGAGCTGACAATCTATTCTCACTTTTTGTGTCGGATTCGCTTAGAAAATACAATAATTCAACATAGTTGCCTTCATTTACGGTATTAATATTTTCAGAGTGTCCTCGAAAAGAAAGTTCTTGTTTAGATAAAAAGCAAATCACGTCAATTAATTTGGAAATAATATATCTGTTCGCAGTAACTTTCTTATTATTTAATTCAACATTTGCCTTAAATTGAGCACTGAAGAAATCATCGATACGATTTTCTTTACTAATTTTTTTAATTGTATAGTAGCGCATTTTTACGAGCTTCACTTAAATTGTAATAAATTAAAAAATATAGTGTTTATTCCCATTCCCCCTATTTTACTAGTTTGACCTAAATTGTAATAAATTTAAAAATATAGTTTTTGTTCCTATCCCCTTTAACCGCATGCCCTGTTTCAAAGTTATCGCACGACACTGATATGCATATATCGCATGTATGGGGATGGGGAGCTATACTTTCGTATGTACGTAAAAATTAATAAATAATAATATTTTTATTGTCTAATCATTTTATTCGTCATTGCGCTCTGGCACATAAAATACTAATTTTACCGCTTATATCTCGTGAATTTTAATTCCTAGTAAATTTCTCACAATTACTTATATTTTGTATACATAATTCTTAAAATATTTTATACTTGATATATATCAAGTTGTTTTTGCGCTCTTATGACGTGCTCTCTTTTTTTAAGCGCTCATATGACTCTGCGCATTTGACGTACGCTATTTTGTGATAGCGCTACTTTGGTAAACGCTTTGGTTACGCAGCGCTTATAATGCAGCGCTTATATGATGGCGCTCATTTGACGTACGCTCTTTTGACCGGCTGCCATTCTATCCAATTAAAATCTTTATTTCAATTTCAATAAAAATATAACTGTACTATAATAATATGTATCTTACTGCTTTTTATATTAACTCCTTTTCCTGTATCTTTATTTATCTCGTTTATTAACTTAAACCTTTAAAAGAGTTAGATAAACAAACTCTATTGTAAAACATATTGTTTTTTTATAAATAAAACTGTATGATATATTTAAATATTTGCTTAACTATTTCTGACTTGTATTTATAGAGAAAAAGTTTAATAAAATCTATTTGAAAATGTATTTATATGTCTGCGATAAATCTTAAAAAGGAACGCATTTCACTCTGACGATATGTCAGTTATTCGCGTCCCGCTGAGTTTACTTAACTTAGTTCCCAGCATTCTTGAATTAAGATCTATAATTTGAATTCCCGGAATATTAAAAAAATGTTATTGAGATACCTATATAAGAGTATATATGCTTATTATCCGTTTTAGTATTCCAGCGCTTTGGGATTCGATTTGCTGAGTTTTCATCGTTATGTAATTCTTTAAACTATTGAAGGGTGCTGTTGATGAATTCCAGTTTTTCATTCCAGAATGTCTTTTAAATCACAATTCTGTCCTTTTTTATCAAAGATGGAATCAAAGACGACGCAGCTGAGATAAAGTAAAATTACACTCATGATGATGACCCCAATTGGTGGTCGAAACATTGTCAATAGAGATGCGAGTAAGAAAAGTGTAAAAGACAATTTACATAATAGTGGTTTAAATATATTGTAAAAGATTAAAAAGCGAGTACCGAAGTATACGGCGAGTTACTCCTGCGCAGATGCGAAGCAGACGTGTGTCAGAGCATTATTGCATGGATGCAGATCATTGAACTTCTCAGATTATGTCTCTCAAAATCAGCGCCAGTCCACCACATGCTGAAGAGCGAAGGACTTGAGGTTAAACCCTGACCCCTTGAGAAGAAAAGTAAACTCTCAGACTAGCCACGCTATCAATGACGAGTAATGCATATCATTTCAACGCAAGCAGGCCAAAGAGCTCAGTCCTTACGGAATCGAGGGCTAAGATCAGGAGAATGGAGTTGTAACAAGAATGAAGCGAAACGAAATGTTAATACACGCATTGCTTTCAATGCAGGCAATCAACGAGAGAACGTTTCCTAGCGCGCTTGAAAGAAATACTAATGAAACTCTGATAAATATGTAGTACTACGGGTGGTGGATCACGTTCACCCGGCCGTCAAAAGCTGGGTGCCCGCCCATTGGGTTGGACTACCGGTTGCGGTAGTGATCCAAGCACATATAAGTTTAGTTAACATATGTTTATTTTATGTACTGGATCTAAATTGCGCTCGAAGTTAAATTGTTCACTTAATATAAAACATTCAAAAGATATGTTTATATTTATTTGAAAAATTATTTCGAGAGATTTTGCCACTACTTTTGTCACCACTTTTGTCACTACTTTTGTTGCTACTTTTTTTACTACTTTTACAAATGTTCATCAACGAAAAATAAACAGTGAATAAAAATATATAATGTAAAATAATTATTAATTCTTAGGCCAGGAATTTTAATGCATTGGAGTCATTTTACAAATGCTAGTTGTATATACATAAAACTACTTAGAAATATACAAGTATTGCTATCAACCCTAAATGGCCAATAATAATAGTTTAAAAGTATTTTTAACAAACATGAAATCAGAAAATATTGAAGGATATATGTTATACATAGAGTTCTGTATTAAAGTGATACCATTGTAAGAGTTGAGAAACATTGCGAAAAATAGAATATAAAATTCTTCAATAACTTAAAATTGGCATATTGCATTCCTGGAAGTAAAAAGTGAACGGTAACAAAAGCACTTTGTGTTATATAGCGCAAAATACAACTGCTTCTCGTGTCGTTTGACATTCGTTTAGCGGAAAAGTTTGAAATCATTTACATGCATGCAACAAAACTTTATTTTACAACACAAGCTTGCACATAATCAAAACTCGACAATACAATGGCAAAATTTTAGATCCCAGAGTTGTTTTAAATTGAACCGTTGACTTGCGTTACTAATTTTAATCAGAAGTGATATTTTATATTTAATAATATTTGTTGCATTTTTCAACAGTGAATATTCCCATTTTTTTATATGCCATAATACATTTAATATATATATCAAAATAGAATGCGAAAAAAATATGTTTCCCGCAATACAACCATATGCATTATTTTAATATATTAAAATCATATGGGTTGATCGTTGTATAAATCCTACTTAAATACACTCTACTATATTACGCTTCTATGAATTCAACTAAACTTTCAAATCTGTGCATTTTAACCGAATTATATTAAATTGCAGCCATTGCGCATGTGCGAATGCTTTTACCATACGTTTAATGCATCATTCCTCAAAATATGAATTATTAATATTTCCCAGGCTAGAGAGGATATTTCCTGAATGTGCATTAAGGCGTTTAGATAGCATTTTCGAATGTGTGTTTGAGGTCTTTGGGACCAAACTCGTTCAAATAATCATTTTAAATTGGAACAGGATTAACAATTTGGCGAGGTATACCGAATCAATTGGCCGAGAGCAATTTTTGTGAGAATAAATAGAGTACATTAACGTTAACCGTACGGTTAAGTTTTCCAGTGATGGGTCGCCAGCGACCCGTATGCAATTTAAGTTATAGGAAGCGAGCAAATAAACGGTTCATTGACCGGTAATGCGATTAGAATTACGTCTTAAGCATAAATAATAAATTAAGAAGTTTCAATCATATATATAATACTTTGTCCGATTATTAATATTTAAACAACCCCTTTTGCCAATATTCATTAGTAATGAAATTTAGGGGTGCTCCCCTTCGTTTTTCTCTGCAAGTCTAGACGAGTAAATACGTACATATTTTGACTTCATTATTTTCAATACATATGCATAGTATATGCAAACATTTATTAAAATTAATATTATTATAAATCTCGTGCTATAACTTAAGATAACATTCATCTAAATCGTTTGAGTGAATACCAATAATAAAATTTCTTGTAAAATTTTTTCAATTAATACAAAAAAATAGTTAAATTAACCACAAGATCTAGATGTATTGTCAAACCTACTACTAGAAACATAATTAGTTATACGTATAAAGCGTTTTTCAAATTAGTTATTTTTTTATAGATAAATATAAATATTCTAAAATAATCCATGCAATTAAATTAAAATATTTTTTGAGTAAAGGATCAGAAATGACTAACTCAGCAACGACAATTAAAAACACAAAATCAAGATTCATTATATTTCAATCGTCTGATTCGTTTTAAAATGCGAATTTTGCAACGTGTTAACCACGCAAATTATAACCCGCTCACTTCCGTTTTTCCAATTAACGATCACTTTACAAATCGGAACTGTAGGATTTAATTGCTCTCTGACGGTTACGATTAAATACCAAAAAATATTTTATATCAATATTAGCTCCGCATTTGTTGAAAAATCGAAGCAAATATTAAATTAATAAAATCTCTCAAAATACTCTATATTAAAGTTTATAAATAAATTAGATAGTGTAATTGCTTTTATCATAAAAATACGAAATTTAATATAACAGAAATTTATAGAATATTATTCTTCTAAAAAATATAGCAACCCAAATTAACACTGCAAAAAAAATTGTCTGTTAAAATATTAAAAATAGATAAATGTATATTATCTATAAATAATAGTGCATCGAATATTTTTAAGCGATACTTTAAACCCAAATAAAATGACAATACTAAATTTAAGATAAAATAAAAACAAAGAGATTTGAATAAAATATTTGTAACTTGAATAGACGAGCACTTGACATTTTTTTAGGGTTCCCTTCGTTATGTTTTGTAGCAGCATTTAAAAAAACAGTAGACTGTTTATCTGTTGAATTATTAAATTTAATTTATCTTGAAATTGTCTTTGATTAAATATAAAATCCTTAAGATTCTAAAATAAGTTGCTCTTAATTATAATTTATATACTTTGTATTATTTAATAAAACTTATGTTTGAATAACTGTTATATAATACAAAATAATATAAACCCAGATTTAATGATAAAAGGCAATCACATTAAAATTTCGTATGTTTGTATTGTTCCTTTTATCTATACATAAAAAATAATTTTTACCATAACCATAATTAGTAAAACTTTTTGAAAAAAATATGTAATAATAATTTTTTTATTTTTTCATAAATTTTAAAGCCCATCGAAGTTGATACAAAATATTTTTTTGGTGAAAAAATAGTTAAATGCTTAACAACTGGTGCAATTTTAAAGATAAGTTGTGGTTTTACTACTAAATTTACAACTGCATTTAAAGCAGGTAGTGAGAAAAAGGACAAGAATTTTCAATTAACATTCCGAATAAATTTTATGACTGTTATTGTTATTTAATACATTTTTATAATATCACAGTTAACACAAAAACAACAATGCAAATATCAACCAAAGATCTACATCTTTGGCAAGGATTCGTTTACCGGCTAAATTAAACATGAGTCAATGTTATCATGTAATTTAATATAAATCATACGATAATATGTTTTTTGACAGATACAGAGGGTTTTTTCATGTGATTAAAAATGAAACGCATTTAATATTTTAGTCCTAGTCCTAATAGAAATTTTTATGTAATAATTATTTAATATCGTTTTAATAATATTCACTCTGTTTGAAATTTTGCCCAATTACTTATTTCTCAAGAAATAATAAACTATAATATATAATATTTTATCCATGTTCTCTTAATAAAAATTAAAGCTTCATACAAAAAAAATAAAAGGAACATAAAAAACACTACTATTACATAAAAATTGCATTAAATCGTTAGAAAGTTTTTAGAATATGGCGCAATCTTTTTTAAACGTATATTTATACATTTTTAGTTATTTTTATATCAAATTATATCATATAGTTTGTGATAAATAAAAATAAATTAAGTAAATATATCTAAGCTAAACTAATCATCACATCAGAAAATCAAATTGCATCAGAAAAATATCATCGCAAATAAATAAATCACTTAGAAGAGAAATACTCAAATACATAAAACTGGTTTACAGTTATTATTTTATTGTTATTAATGAATAACCTTTTACAATAGTTTAACAATAAAGTTATTTAATTAAGGAAGCTTAAGACGTACGCATATTAAAAAAGTATTTTATGCTTGAAAATTGGAATATATTATAAGTTTATATTTAATTTTTCTGTATTTACATTATTTTTAAGTATAATCAAAGCAGTGTTTTTAACAGCTGGGGCTATAAATTTACTTATAAGTTGTATGAATATGTTATACATTATATTATAATAAGCTATGTGTCGATACCGCAGCTAGAGAGTGTACAAATATTAACGCTCAACTTTTTGGATTTAAAATATTATTTTTTATTTGTTCTGATGTTTTTGTGATCCAGTTTTTTTATCGTAATTATACATTGTGTAGCTATGCGCTATATAGTCAAGTATAAAATAATAAAAATGTATTTCTACACAGCATATTTCCATTATTTACGTTTTAGGTTAGTTCAGCTGATAATTATTTAAAAACTATAGTTAGTTTCTAACTTTTAATATTTCAATTCGTTAAGTTTAAATTTTGGTGTGAACATATTGCCTTCATTGCCTATTTTTTAAAACGGAATTCATCATTCATAATTATCATTTCAAAGCACATCAGTAAAATTGTATACAATTTGTATGGGCTCGGAAAAATATAATATATGTTATTCGAAAAGAAACACTATTAAGATAATAAATTGACTTTATTGACTCAGATTGAAAACTTGTCAATTATTGTACATAGACACGTTTTATTTTTAAAAGTAAAAAGTACCCTAATGGATGTTTTACGCTTATCAAATGTAATTTTAGATAAGCATATAATTAAACTAGAACCTGACAGTGAAATTATATTTTCAGTAGTAAAAATACTACCAGTAAGAATGTATTTTATTTATATACCAATAAAGATACATTTTCACTGATATCGACCATTACGATGCAATAATGAAAGTCATAATGCTCATATTTGTAAGTAATTAATAAATCAATTTTGTTTAACCATCATTATTTGGCTTATTTCTGTATCCATTATACCACTTTCTACATTAAATTTTGAATACTCCTTTTACTGATATAAAAATAGCACTATATTTCAATGTATAAAAAACAATAAGTTAATTTAGTAAAATATTTCTCCATCAGAAACGTTTTATCTTTGAGATGACATTGCATTACAAAGTGTTCTAGTTTCATATTTTTTAAATAAAAATATTTATTTTTAGATACAGTTTCTTTAGTGTTCTCAAATTCTTTATTTTCATTACAATTTTTATTTAAAAAAAAACTACATGCATTTTTAAAACACGCAAGTTTTTTTAAGTGCAATTTTTCTTGAAAATATATTTTTTTTTAAATATTTCACTACAATACATAGCAATTATTTGTTGCCAAATAATCGAATAACTCAATATAAACACTCCTCAATAGTTTTTCTATCAACATTAGCTCACATAGTTCAGATATTTCACTTATTTCAGGGTCGATAGATCCAAAAAATCACTTTCTACATTCTATATGATAAGACAAGACAATGATGTAAGGAGGCAACCGACAGGGAACGCAAACATACGAACAAATATAATAAGCCTACCCAAACAATTTTTAAAGTAAAAAAAAATTGCATTCTAATGTTGGCGAGTGCCATGGTGCCGCGGGTAATCCTTGCTATTGATCATTTATGGCAAAACTACCCAACACAATTGCAAATCCAAAATTTCGATGAACTAGAGAAAATTATCTCTGTCTACCTGCAAGTCATTAGTTGACAGTATACAAAAATGGTTGCAACTGTAATTAAAACTAAGGGTGGACCTACTAAAAATTAAAAATGAGCTTACAATAAACATTTAAATAACGTCGATCGATTTTTTATTTATATTTTTACGGTTCTTTAAGATGTAGCATATTTATTTGGGTGTCCCTTTATTAAGGTCAAGCCTGTTGTTACATATATTTGTTATTCTTATATTCAGTCTATGGGATCCACATAGTAAACATGTGTTTTATTGTATTTCTCCTTTTAAAGTTCAAGAGCGTTTTGTAATATGACGTCGGAAAGAAAATAAGCCGCGCATTCGTCATAAAGGCTAATGATTAAACTTAGAATGGTCGCAATGCCGACAAACGTTGTTATCTGCGACAATTACAACTTTGCCATTGTGTGCATTATTTGCGCTTGGAGAGTGCCTTTGCGAGTTGTGTAAAGCCGCGACGACAAATTGTTAACGCGCGTCAGCGCTTCGCCATAGAAGCGTGAATATAACGAATTTATTAATAGAACTTGGCAAAGTAACGTGCTCCAATTTAATAAGGGTGTAGGCATGATTAAATTTAATATAATATATCAAATTTGACAACAACAAAAAATATTAAAGCAATAGGATAAGGCACGAGAGTTACAACAAAAATATTTGATATATTTTATTTTTCAATAGGTAAAAATTCATTCATTAATTGAAATGGTGCGCCTGGCACACCTTACGAGTAATATAGAGCCAAGCGATGGTGCGTTTCACGCACCTTACGAGCGGAAAGGGTTAATTGTCAGTGTAGCTATGTTTTATAAAATAGCAATAAACAATATTTTCAAGCAGCTTACACATATTTTAGTTAAAAATCAACCAGCTTAAATTAATTGTTGTTAAATTTAATGTTAATAATATGAACAAAAAATATTTTATTCAAAAGGTATTTTTTAATTTTATTCAAAAGTATATTGCAATAATAAGTTTTTAATATGTATATATTTACTTATCTTGATATATTATAATTAACCATTTGCCTGGCAGAGTGGTAAATTTTTAATCTCGGCGAAGACGAGCGACCGCCTTAAGAAGTAGGACGTGTCTAGTGCTACGTTCTTTTGAATATTACTCATTACCTTGTGCTCTTGTTGAAGTTTTACAAATCTTTTTGCTGTTGTTGAACTTACATTTTTAATCAAAACTGAAAGTACTGAATTTATTAAATAAAATATTGCCAAGCATAAAAGCCAGATTCTTGGATGAAACTATTAAGTTATTTAATGTGTATTTGCCATAATATAATATTACAATTTTATTACAATATGCATATTGAAATTGGTTAGATAATAAAAATAGCAATTTACTATAAAATGCTTATGTGCAAAACTACACGTTTACTCCTAAGAACGTACTAAGCAACTCATATATTTAAGAATTCATGATACTAGACAGAATGATTTTTGCGAATAAAAATTTTATGTACAAACTATTAAACGTAAAGAAATTTTATATTTTTTTAATTTTAAGTTGAATAAACGTACAATAATAATAAATGCAGTTTTCAACTCAAATTGCTAGTTAATTAATAATACACATTTAAAGTTTGTTTTCAATCTAGATATCTCAATTAACACATAGCACTAATCAAATGTTATTCGATCTGAGTGAAATACTGACCCAAATCACACCTAAATTTGGGTCACCGTTCCCGGCCACGTCATGCAACTTTTTAATTGAACCGTTCGCTGCGCCAAAAGACAATTAATTAAATAACATAATGTATAATCGATTGTGATTAATTAAAATAAAAGGGAAAAAAGCTATTTATGCAGTATACATTAGGGAAGATTGTGTGTAAGGGTAAAAAAATATTACGCGCCTCAAAGCCGTTGAATTCGAGATAATAGTGCCCTAAGTATTCAATGGCAGTTAAGGCCTTAATTACACCGCCTTAAACCAACATTTGAGCTGAAACGTTTATTTTTTCGTCGTTCCAGATCTCGTTTAAGGGGTTGGTGTGAATTTAGCGATTTCGGAGTGTTATGTCGAGATTTGTGGAGTGGTTATTTTGAGTCGTTCAAGGAAATTCAATTAAGAAAAAGAGTTATTCAGAGATGCTAAGTTAAATTATGCAGCTTCATTATGACATTATAATTTATATAAAGGAATCGTGTTATTCTTATAATTTGGATGGCTGGACCTCTTTTTATTACGTAATAAAATATTAATTTCCTCACTTTAACAGTTGACTATTTTTATTCATTGTGAAGGTACAAACTAAAATTTGATTTAATAAAAAAATATATTTTCAATGGGTAAATTTTGATATGTAACGTGTCTAATATTGTTTATACTTTCTCAATTGATGCATATTATTTTCTTTTTAATTAAAAAAATCAAAAATCAATTAAATAACATCGACACCAATCTGCTAATTTGACTTATAATATATTTACATAAATATTTCTGATATTTTAAAATTTAAAAAGCCTAATAGTCCACTTTATCTTTTACTTATTAACCTCATCCCAACTTTTGTTACCTTCACATAAAATATTTTTCTGCTTATTAAGATTATGTTTTATTGGCTCGTAAAAGTTTCACCGTATGCCTTTCCGCCTACATATTTTATACTCATGGACTTATGTTGGGTTAAACAGATACTTTAAAATTTTGTATTTAGGCTCCTTGATCACCGATTATTGTAAATGTTAATTATTAATTTTAAAAAGAGCTATAAAATATCTAATTAAAACCTAAATAAAATCAATACTTTTTTAACGCTTCTATATTGTGAAATAACACATTAAGATATTTGTATATGATTCAAAGACTTAATTGGTAATCGGCACTCAAGCATTGCCTACTACAAACCGAGGGTCATTTTAACGTAAAAATGTTTTTTTTTAATCCACAGGTATTATATATTATTTCAACTTTTGTAGGTCCTTCATTTTTAGGGGATTGATTGTCACCACACGGAAATGCTTCAAGAGTAAGAATGTTTGCACAAAAACCTTTCGTTTTCAACAGGACGTTGTTCATTTCGTTGCCAATGAAAGGATGGTTAAAGATAAACTGAAAAAGTCAAAACCTTATCCTTTTTCTAACTTGTTACAACTTCTTTCTGACAAATTTTTTTAAAGCTAACTGACATCGGAATATGTTATCGTTTTAATTTTGCCCTTGGTGCTTCTAAATATTAAATCCACGTATTTCTGATAAGTGAATAAACGATCTTCTCTACTAATTTTACATTTTATGATTGCAAAATCTATAACGAAATCCTCTTGCGGAAAATTTGTATTGAGTAGAACAACCATCACAGAATAAGTGCAACTTCGTTATTTCTTCAGGAACATTCGCACAAATATAAACATTTAAAAATGATTCCACTTCCTTGAGACAAAATTCATGCAACCATAGTTTATGTAAATAGAAAAATCCTGGACCAGGAGAACTGGCATGTCCATCAAAAACCCATCCCATATTAATATTGCTTTTTATTGACATTTTTCAGTGATTTCTGTGGCTTTACTAAAAAGCTTTAATGCTCTGCACTTATGAATCACTAATTCTATCTATTGTCATTAAGGTTTGGGGTTCTTTAGCTTAACGGCAATTGCTTTTCATTTTGAATATACGTCAATCTGTGGTTTCGCAAATTTCTAAAAAAATAGTAGTTCACAGTTTCATTAGGATATTCAGCGCAAAATCTCTGATGCAATGTTGTCACATCTAAAGTGAATGATAAATACCGATTCATAATATTGTATAAATAGTGAATTTTTTTCTAGTATTTATTCCACAAAACGGCGCAAATATTTCTGCTGAAATTTGTGAGGACTTTTATTGTCAATTTCTAGCAGTCGCAATCGCTTAATTTTCATGCAAAATATAAAATGCTCTCTTACATATATCCTTTTTGTTTTCATCCACTTCGACGAAATACTTATAGGTTTATTCTTCTGAAGATTGGACTTAGTTATACCAATTTCTTATAACTTTGATGTATCCTTTAAATCAAACTTTCACGCTTGGGTACATACGATTTTTTTTTGTTAGGCCGTATTACCCGCAGGCACCTTACTTAAAAAGACATTCAGCAAAACCTTTCAATAAAAAGTTGTGAACTGAATGTCTGATAAGACATTATGCGACTGCGCATTATCAAAAAATGAGCCCCTACTCCTGAACTTATCAATCTGAGGAGTGGTTGGTCAGGTTATATGTGCTAGTAGTCTTCAATGCATTTCGAAACTTATTTCACAACATCGTATTTTTTTCCCACTTTATAAACTAGATCTACTTGTACATATATACATACATACAAGAACAGTTTAAAAAAACACCGAGATAAGGCCTTTTCGTAATTTTCGTTTCATTTATATTATATATTGCCATGTTGAATTTTTATTTCACCCTTTTTATTGACTAATTCTGGCCTTTATAAATCGATTGTTTTTCTCAGTTAGGTGAATTGTAATCAGTTCTTAGTGGAATTAGTTCGGTTTAGTGGCAGCAAAATTCTAATCTCACCAGACACAACTTGATCCTCTTTGGGTGCAATCCATACGTTGCGATGATCTGTACTTGCTTATTATTTGTTGTACTAAATCTTTGTTTTAAAAAATGTATTTGTATTCCATTGATGCGACACTTAAGTATTCAGCTTCTTGAGCATCTAAATCCATTGTAAATGTCTCGAAACAGTAGTAGAAGTAATGCTTAGCTCGCTTAGCTGTGGATAAAATCACGGTCTTGATTTTATCCACATCTATAGTGACAGTTCGTCTGGTGCAATGCATCTTTGACAGTAAAAACAGAACGAATAAATGTTACATGTTGAAAGTTCTGACTAGATAAAAATAGAATATATTTTACTATCAAATTTAATCACCGCACAAATTGCCAACCACTGGATCGTAACTCAGCCCTCCTACGACTCTTGTCGTAGGAGGGCTGAGTTACGTCCAGGAGCAAAAATTGAATAATTTACAATGTCGCACTGTATCCGAATAGTTGTTAATGCGTATTGTTCCGTCGGCTGTTAATTTTGTATATTTAGTGCGAAAGTTGCGAGAGGCGAGCGAGAGAAGGCGCGTGCTCTCCCCGTGCGGCCCTGGCTTAGGGTTTGGGTTTTATTAATGCCCACTCGGGTCGTTAGGGCCAAATTACAAAATGATACAAACCCATTTGGCCGGTGCTTTAAAAGCGCTGTAAAACAAAGGCGTGAGTGTGAGAAAACACACACATACAATAATAAATATGGTGTGGATAAGTGCGCTACCGGAAAAATGTGTACTATACACGATCGAAGTGATACTACTGCGGGACGTTGTCATAACACAAAATGTCGTACGACGAGTGCGAAAAATCGGTCCAGGACGATGTTTTACGATCGTACGTGTGTATATTTTTTTGGGTCGTGTTGTATTTTACGTGGAATGGGGCATTGCGATTGCGGTTGTTGTACATGTGTTTTGTAAAATTGAGCGGTTTGGGGTGATCATTAGGGATCGGGTTTGTGTTTGGGTGTTTAAAGTGAAAGTAACGGTTTTAAAGCATTATTTCTCATTTGAAACATCTTTTAATATTCAAGTACGTTAAACAAAAATATATTAAATTACTGAACTATTAAAAGTCTTTAATTACTTTAATTACACATTGTCCTGACCTTCGTGTCAGACTTGGTAATTTTTGTTTTTAACACAAATGTTGTTGTTAAATATTTTTTGTGCATTATTTGAGATCGTTAAGTACAATTTGTATACAGTAGACGTCTCGGAAGCTTGTTCAAACCAGATGCAAAGAGAGAAGCGGCGGCTCTTAAAGTTCGTCCGGTAGAGAAAAATGAGACTTGTTGAATTTATAAAATATTTCGTACATTAACCGTTTTTAATCAAATCTTCATAGCTGAAAACAGCCAAATAACCCGTAGCCTCTTGATATACAAGCAGGTTGAAGATGGCTCGTTACATCGGCAACGAATAATAAAAAAAAATACATTTTGATTTAACCGTTAAAAAGACAATGATTTATAGTGTCAAGAATTTGGTTCGTATTAAAAATTAAACCTTTCAAAGTTGTTTGTAAATTACGGCTATTACTTAAAACGAAATAAATTGCAAAGAGGAAATATTTTGAATCTCACGATACTTCTCGGCAAGAAATAAATGTGAGCATAGATTTCGGACTACAATTTTAATGTCTACAATACAATCAGTATCATTTTTAATATTCAACTATTTTCTTACTGATTATTTAAGCCCATAATGAATAAATATCAATCAGAAGATTTTAATCTCGCAAAAAACTACAGAAGGAGTCAAGTCAATGCATCCACAGTCCGAGGCAGATCGAATACAACAATTGGATTATTGAATCACTTAAAAAGGATCCATAAAATTCACATTAGCATAAAAAAACAAAGAATCAACAACAGAAATCTTAGAAACATAATGCCCAAACCGTGCGAAAAGAATAAATTTTAGTCAGCCTTTACCATGAAATTTTGTGAAAAAAAATCGCTCAATGAAATTGTCACTCGGTTCTGTCTGAAGACGGTTTGTCAAATAATATTATCACAAATATGGCGTTCATTTGATAATTCATCAGGCAAATGATATATGCATTGCCGAAGATTCAATCCAATACCATGAAATTGATTTTAAATTTTTATTATAGCAAAAAAATCATTGTTGAATAAATAATCGCTTTAGTCTGACAAGTAGACGAGTTTACTAAATAGAAAATACTTTAATATCATCACAGTCAAAAAAATATTTTTAGTTTAGAACTAGTTTTCATATGAGAAAGATGTGCTATTATTTACATCTGAAACATTGTTGAGAACCATTTGAAATAATTCGGAAATGAAAAAAAATGGACGTAAGAGTCCAGTCGAAAATCAACTATGCATTAATCATGCAATTCATTAATACGTAATAAACAATTTATACCAAAAATAAGATAAATGTCAAACAGATTCTAATAAAGAGGACAACGACAACGATGAAGAAGAAAATCAGAAAAATGACTTTGTTAAAATATATCTAATGAAAAACCACGTTTGAAACAAAACTTCAATAATGTCCTAATTTCAACATATAGTAATTCCTATAAAAATTAATTTAATAAAAATACGTAGTGAATTTACTTTTAAACTTAATTCATGCTTAGATGGTAAGACAATGTGAAATTTATCAGTTCCGATAATTTAAAGTTTTTTTAAATTACGGAATTCCATTGCGAAATATTTGATTGTTCAAGTTGTTCGAAAAAAATACGATCAAGGATTATTAAGACTATTTTTTCCAGTATAAAAATTTAGATATCGAAGTAATTGAAGAAGAAGAAAGCATTGAAAGCGAAAATATTGTCTTAATATTAATTAAAAAATTATTGAAGAAAAAAATAATAGATCACCAAAATATTTTAACAGTAAAAAGCTTAGGTCGAGAACAGAGGGGAAGCACTTTGGCTACATGATATCGAAGCTACTGGTTGCTTATGGGCCGGTGGGTTTAATCATAAATAGCGGGTGGGAACATCTGAATTTTCTTTAGCACTTTATTTTTTGATGCCTTGAACTTGAAAAGTGTAAATCTTGATAAAAGTGTCTGAAAAAGTCTATGGAAATGATCGTTAGTAACGCATTTTTTTAGAACGGTTAATTACAAAAGATTCTCATTCACCAAACGGTTGCTTGAATGGCAATATTTTTCAGTGCTTTTGTAACGGATACTTTTAATATTTTTGATTCATAGCGGATACTTTAACTTAATTTGCAAAAAGGTTTTCTCATGGTGGCGTTCCATTTTACCAAAGAAGCACATTTTTATTTTAAATGCTTAAATCACATGCCTAAACTAGTTTATGATTTAATAGCTTAATATTTATATTCGAATGCCTGTAAATTTGGCTGCAAACTTTTCAGTCGTTTTAGGACCTACAGATTGGGTAATAATTTTTTTGAATAGAATGGTGGTTTAATGGCAGAACCCAACAATGTAGCAAGGATTGCAAAGCTCAATGAAAGACAGTGGTATATGTAGTATTTTTTTTAACTCACATACCTAATCTTTCTCAAGTTCATCAACTCGTTTCTTAAGATCACCCATTTGTTTTAAATTCCCTATTAACCTAAATTATCTGTGCTTCTCTACGAGCTACACCAGCTCCTTAAAGATAATTAATGGTTGGCCAAACTTGTGTACATGACTGATATATTTGAGCACCTAAATGAACTGCATATAAAATATATTAACATGATCAACAAATAAATAATAAGCAAAACTGCACTTCAATTTCGCCTAAGAGCTACTAAAACATTAATCTCTGGAAATGCAAAAATATTTAGTTACTATTTTTATACAATTAATACAGAACAATATGATTAGATTGGAAATAATTTATAGTTAATTCAAGAAGAATTAATTTAATTGAGGTATGACAAAATAGTAAACTGAACACTACCGAAGTTCCTATGGCTCATTTCAGTGTTTCGGTTAAGAAATAATATCCTCGGAATTCCAACAAGGCTATCGAAGTTCTATGTGAAGTTTATCAACTATAGTTCTAATTAAAAATGACAAGTGATCGTGATTGAAGGGCCTTAACCATAAACTTCTAGCTGCTCTTTTAATAATCAAAAGAAGATAAAACTTATATCTTCATTAAAACGAACCTAGATATCACATTAATATTAAATTTTGTATATTTTTACGTAGAGATTGTTTAACAAAATATTAAAGTCATTAAATGAACTTGCATGAAATAGCTGAAGGCATATCAACTGTAAAATTAATAATTTTCAATGTCAGCTTTGATAGATATGATTTAAAATTGGAATAAAATAAATAAACTCTTTAGCAAAAATATATGTATAAACCAGGGGTGGGCGGTGAAATACTTTCTCTGTCGATCGCTCGCGTGTTAAGTGACGAGAGCGAATGAGAGATAAGGGCATGCGGACCGCATGCTCTTATCTCTCATTCACTCTCGTTACTTTACACGCGAGCGATTAAGAGGGAAAGTTTCTTACCGCCCGCGCCTTGTATAAACATATAATACAATTTGGAATACCTATATTGTAATATTATTTCGCACCCTAAAGCACATTACAAAATCAGTAAACGTTATTTAATAAAAATCAGAATTTATCTATAGACATGCCATTATAAATTATTTTCTGAAGGTGCACCTTTAGAGTAAACTAAACTTTGACTTTAAAACAATACATATTATCATACGAGTTGCAGAAGTATTTTTCTTGTATATAAATGAATTAAGCTATGGTGTATTTATCTTAGACGACCATTTATTTTCCTCGCTCTAAAATAAACATCGCCACAGGATGCAATTCCACGCGAGCTCAAAAACAACCGATAAAACATCTCCCTTGCTATAATAGTTCGTTCTAAGCATGCCATTGAATTTTTAATTAAAATTTTCCTTCTGGCCGCTTTTATACATAGCCACCTATATAAAATATTTATTTTTGCTCCCGCAAACTCTTGATTGGACGTCACTGCGAATGACTTTAACACGCACTCCTAACGGCTGTGTAATTAAGTTTCGCTTCATCACCGCTCAACCTAGTAATTGATATAATGTTAAAAGAAAATTTCAATTTCACTGACGGGATAAATCTTGACCCGCACGGTTAGCCGAGAAGGTTGAACGCTCCTTACGAGAAAGCAATCTGCATGATGTCTCTCCTCGTTTCAGCAATGCAAACTTGCAATTTCTCCGCGGAGCTTACGGAATGCACTCTGACGAAAGCTCGCGTAAACATGAATAGATATGTATATATAGATCCGCTTTTGCTGAATGTACAACGGATGTGACGTCACTGAATTGCAATATGGGAGATATAACAAATTTAAAAAAAAAATATTTAATCCATCAGACCATAAATATTTTGGTATTCCATTTATTAAAACTTTAAAACAATATAATATTTAGTTGATGATATATTTTTTTAGAATCATTGGATTATTTTCATGTTGGAATTTTCGACTGAGCAGTTACGGTCATCAACCAATTAGCTATTTTATATTTAATAATAAAATATCCAAGCTATGTATACTTAATTTGTGTATATGGTTGAGTAAGCCATAGTATTTTCACTGCCTAATATGACCTTGAAGCTGTAAAACAGTACTGATCGACCTAAAATATTTATTTTTTTCGAGCCATCTTGTGCGTACATATACGTATGCGGTATAAAAAGAAAATCAGTAAATAAGCGGTGATATAAAAACGCACGTGGAAAGTGTAAAAGAAGAACGAAAAAAAAAAGCTCCAAGGCAACGGATAGAATTTATGATCAAAGTACTCCGTGAAAAGTGAAAGCGGTTCTACGGGCGTGAGTAACCAAGTACAGATTATGTGTTTTATGGGTTTGTATTTTTATTATTTTTTTAATAAATCATGTATGTTTAGCGTATAGTTGAGTTATAAAATTAGTGGTATAATTAATGGCAATGCACGCGAAAACACTTTAATATGCACGCACTCATTCGGTGTGTACGTTGATTGGGTTTTTGGTTGATAATGTCGTTTGGCTGAAAACCGAATATTGGATTCGGTTGTTAACTCATACCAGTGAGTAATTAAAAAGTTATTATTCTTAAAATTAAAATACATTAATTATTAAAATACGTGTATAAATAATAATATCAGTTTAATATGTATGACTAAGCTGTAATTATTTACACACATAAAACGAAAAGAACTATTTTATCAACTTTAGTTACAGCATAAAAATTTAAAAACAAAAGTTATAAACAATTAAGCTCCTACATATTATATAAGATAATATGAAGGAGCTATTAAAATATATTTTAGTTAATTTTTAATATTCACATAATTCTGGTGACAAATATATATACAAATAAGTTCACTTTTCAACCTCATAAAATTAAAATAAGTTCCATATGAGTGTTGAAATAATATAAAAAGCGGATCTAGAAAATCATTTTCGTATTCCTTAAATTTAAAATGTGAAATGTACGAGAGATTTCACACCTGCCCGGCTATTTGTATGGGAAACCGGCAGCTCCCACTGCAAGACATAAAGGCCGAAAGGTCGGAGAAATAGACAGATTCAAAACGTCAACCGCATGAACGGTTGGCTTCATAAGGTTTCCATGTCGTTTGGACAAAGTACCGTTACACAAAATAGCATGCTTTATCTCTTTCTTCGTTGCGTGCGACACCCCTCCTACTTTTATTTCTAGGGGATCGGCGTCAGTTCTGGATTGTTAAATGAATACATTTTAATAACCTACAATACCATTAATTTCATTATGTATCTGATCTTTTAAATAAATATTATTATTATAGTCATTATTAAATGTGTTCCTACTATTGTTCTTTCTAAAAGCAATAAAATATTTGTATTTATTATAAAAAAAGAGCATTATTATATAATAAAAATAAAATGGTGAATATTTCTTTAGAAGCGCAGGGTAACACCCCCACGGTGTATGGCTGAGAGGCAAATAGTAGTGGATTCTAATTAGAATGTAACGGTAAACCGTCGAGTTCGATAGGGAATCTTATGATGCGAACGGTTGATGACGGGCGACTGTAAGCACAAACACGAGTAACGGCTGAAGTTATAGTGCGCATGCGCAACAAATTTATCTCCCGATAAGCAATTCATGGCACACGCGTATCGACTGCACTGCAGTCGGCTTTAGCCACTCCCTCGGTATGGTTATCTGTAGCCGATTTTCTGAGCGATTACGTTTCAAAATTACATAAATTTTAAAAAATAATAAATGATAAAAAAAAATATATATATATATATATATATATATATATATATATATATATATATATGTGTGTGTGTATATATATGGTAACGATAAGGAATATCAGACACTTAATCACATCCCCTTGAATGGAAGCAGCGTGCGGTCAGAGCCTCTGGACCGAATTATTGCAACAATCTGACCCTGAACCGGACCCGGCGGCGAGCCACGGATTCTATCACCGACCGAACTTTAGAAACTGCTGGAGATAATTAACACTCCGTCCATAATTACCAACAACAATGCACTCCGCGCATTCCCTAAGTCGACCGACACGCTAAGGAAGAACAACTTTGTCCTAGTCTTTATTTAAAAGCCACGTACTAAAGGTGTGCGGAATTTCTCCCATGTTGCTCCTACTACATAACGACTGTAGTGTGGGGGAGTAGTACCCCCCCCCCCACCCGGTGACCCCAAATGACGCACGATTTTGCGGTGTGACATTATCGGATTGGACCAGTTTTAATTCGACGTCGAACGTTCGGCGATGCATCATCGACGCCGTGCGTCGGAAAATTTGCATAATTGAATAGACGTTGATAGTTTCATATATGTTTTTGGTCGAAGCTATGAAAAATGTACATAAATTAAAGTTGGGAAAAAAATTAAGCCACGTGACTAGATAAAAATAATATACAAACGTTCCATATATATTTTTTTGCTACATAAAAGTATTTTTCTTTCATAAAGAATTCGAAGCCAATTCAGAATTATAAACGCTAGAATAGAATAAAAGTATGAACCCTATTTACATGTTCTATGTCTTTCTAAAAAAAAATACTGCTAATTTTACAAATCAATCATTATTAAGTTTAAAGAAAAAATAATGAGTTAGAAATTCACATCAGAAATCTTCATAGTGGGTGAAACGTTTTATTTGCATATAGTTGACTTACAAATAATTGAAGCTAATAATATCTTTATTCTACTACTAATTGGTATTTCTTTTTATTTGTTTGACGTGGACGTCAAAGTGACTTTTAAATTAATTATGCAAGTGCTTGACACAACATAGAAACTTTTTAGTAACACAAATAAACACGTACATTACTACGTTCCACACATATTAAGATAAGGATAAACAAATTAACATCTCGTAATGTTTATTTGATGTCATTTTATGGCCGGAATAGTGTATTCCATTAGGCGCTAGATTGATAATCCAAAGGCTTTGGGTCCCACAGCCGACACGATTTTTTTATTTACAAAAATGTGCAATTAATAAGAACTAATATTCTATATCTTTAAACGCTTACTTATACGTATGGATTGTGCTTAGCCCGCTGTAATTCAATAAACTGCCTTTTAAATTACATAGAAAGTTTAAAAAATTTAGTTCGAAATGAAACCTACAAAATAAAAATGATTTTTTCCAAATGAGATTTAAAAAATTAATATGGTACATATTTGTGTCACTGTGGGTTAGGGCTATAATCAAATTTCAGTGAATAAGTGTTTTTTTTCTAATTACCTGATTTGTTTTTAAAACATAAATAATAAAAAAAGATACTCGGTTAGTGCATATAAGCATTATTTTAATTATGTCATTAAAAAGCATTAGATAAAAATAAACCTTAAAAAAAATATTTCTAATAAATATAATATATTTCACTAAATCAACGCACTATACAACTAATAGATTATTCCACGGTGATGTGGAATATCAAAATGCCATATCAAAAATATACAAAATCAATAGCTTATAGTACTTAATACTTCTTTATAGATTGAATGTTATGCAAATTTATTTTACGTAACATCAGCTCTAATTATATATAGAAAAATAATTATAAAATAGAAAGAAGTTTTTTATATATAGATGGCGTAAAAAATACCTTTAAAAGTTATGATTTTATTTTATCAGCTGAGAAAAATGCTGAGAAAATCAAAGAGCATCCATAAGCTTATTTCAAGACAACCGTCGTCTCTACAACGGTTTTGTAAGTCAAAACTTAAACTATGAATCTCAGTTTTTACGCAACTATCCATATTCTAAAATAAATGGAAAAATCGTATTTAAGATAAAATATAATATAAGTAGAATTATGCCTATCGCTAACAAAGTACATAGATCTTGAGAGTAAAGGAATAAATGTATTAGGAAAAATATGTTTTTATTCCATCAAGAAGAATATTACAGATTTAATAATTGATTTATGTGTTATTTTTTAATACCAACTCTTTATTTATAATTGATTCCTGAGACAAAGTGAGAAGAAGATATACAGAATTTTGTCAATCAGACATTAATTTAACAAGTTTGGCCAACACTGTGCAAGGCTTGCTTATGTCTAACGGTGTGGTTTCTGTGACGTCTCGAGCAAATTCAATCACGTTCGCACACCAACACACTGACCAATTCGCCAAGGTAGAGTCACTCAGTCAAAACCAAGCATTTGCCGTCGAATTAATACGTTTCAAATGGAATAGCGTATAGTAGATGTCACCTGGTCTCTGGGGTCACTGGTCACGTTTTCGAGACCGCAGCCTGCATGCTACACCATTAAGTGCCTCAGACTATTAAGACCCGTATAAATCATCAGACAAACTAGCATTTAATGGGTTAATTTAACGACGTCGGCTTGAAGTTTCGCTTACAATCATTACATACTTAATGGGCACGGTGTAAAATTAATCCGACGAGGGTTAATGCTAAATTAATTAATTGCAAGGAAGCCGAACCGTAATTGCTTAATTCATATTTATGCTAAGCAGATCGGAGAGCGTGTAATTAGAAAAAAAAGGTATTGTTTCTCGAGTGGAACGGATAAATTTCCAGTTGAGCTTTAGGAATCTTTGAGTTAATGACTCGAGTGATTTTAAGTATTCGAATCACTACGTGTTAGCATTACCGTTAATAAAATGAAACTCATCCTATTTGACGCTAAGATAAATTGTCTTTCGCGTCTAGAAGTTATAAATGAGTTCGTATATCTTGAATAGCAGTAAAAACTGCTTGATCGGGATCACGTAGTTTTATCGTCCCATAACCATCATTATAATGACGTTAACTTATTGCTGACATCCGAAACCAAATTAACAGTATTATAGTACTTTTCATTCACTATTGATTTTATTCATAAGCCACTGTGAATATATTTAAGTATACCAGTATTAAATCGTATATGGAATAATTTCATATCTCGGTCGCAAAACGGTCGTTATGTGCAAAAGCTCTATAACGCCGAGCTTTCACAGCGCTAGCGTATTTCAATTCTTCATTACGCTTTCGACTGTAAAAACTGATGCAAAATGCATTTTCCATACATTGTAACCCACACGAGCTTCGTACGTGTTTTGAAGCTTTAATCCCTTATTGTTTAGCTGCTTTTTTCTATACATATTTGACGTTTGCGTTACATAAACTTTTCAATTTTATTTTTATGCTATAAAGCACAAGCTTGTATGTATATAAACATAAATTTAATCGATATAATGATTTTATAATCATTTAATTATTTAAATTAATTTTAAATGTTACTTAAAAATCATTACTGAGCATGATGGTAATACAATTCAAATGCAGCATAAATTGTAAATAATATAAAAACAACATCCAGTGAAAAATTTGCTTAACATATCAAAGGCTACATTAATGTATAAACAACATTACTTTATTTTTTGTAATTAAAGCTACATAAAACTAGATCCTTTCTCGTGTCTAATAAATTTGTATATTATCGAGCAATAAAAAAAATTTAAACTAAAAATATTATTTTAGGATATCATCTTAGCTGAAAAAGTAAAGAAGCTTTTGATTTATTTGATAAAAATATTAAAAATAAATAAATAATAAAAACTAGAATTAATTCCATAATATTTGAAATAGCATTTAAATATTACTAATTATGCTATACACACAATGTAGAAATATGGCAGTCAAAGTATTAAGAATGGCTAAAAAGAAATAGTATGAAAAATTGATAGATGAAATACAAAATGATCCAAAAAAGATGTGGAAATCAATAAAACAATTAATTAATCCAACTCAGAAAAACGACATAATAAAAATGGAAGTTAATGGAAATATATATCAAGATCCTTATATAATGGCAGAAAAAATGAATACATATTACATTGAGAGCATAGAAGAAATTGTCAATTCAATACCTAGGCTTAGTAATTTAGTACAATATAATAATAAAGCAATAATTGTAAAATTTAGTAAATTTAAATCAGTATCATTAGATGAAATTCATAACATAATATGTAAATTAAAAAAAGGAACCAGTACTGATGAACTAGATATAAATATAATTAAAGAAACTTGGGAAATAATAGGAACTAAATTAAATTATTTAATAAATAAAGCACTCTCCTTAGGAGAAATGCCTGAAAATTTAAAGATTGCTACTATTGTACCTATACCTAAAATAAAAAATAGTAAAAAAGTTGAAGAAATGAGACCAATCAACATGCTACCGTGTATAGAAAAAATAATAAAAGAAGTAGTAATCAAACAATTAAAGGAATTTATTACTTCTCAAAACATAATATGTGAACAACAATCGGGATTCAGAGAAAAGCGTTCCACTGAAACTGCATTACAAGTAGTGATAAATGATTGGCTGTTGGCTAAGGATACAAACAAAATCATTGGAGCAGTTTTCTTGGATTTCAAGAGAGCCTTCGAAACAATAGACAGAAAAATAATGTTAAAGAAATTGGAGAGTATAGGTATAAGTGATATAGTTTTAAGATGGTTTAATAATTACTTATATAAAAGAAAACAAAAAGTTAAAATAAATAATGTATATTCTGAAGAGAAATTAGTGTCTTATGGAGTACCACAAGGGTCTAAATTGGGACCATTGTTATTTGTTTTGTATATTAATGATATAGTTAATAACGTGAAAAAATGTAAAATTCATCTATTTGCGGATGACACATTAACGTATTGCATAGGTGATAACATTAAAGAAATTGTAAATAATTTAAATAATGAATTAAGTATATTAGAAATATGGTTAAAGAATAATGTACTTAAATTAAATGAGAATAAAACTAAATGTATGTTTATTAATTATAAAAATGTGTTAGATAATAATATCAAAATAGTAATAAATAACTCTAGTATAGAAATAGTGGATAGTATAAAATATTTAGGAATAATTGTTGATACAAAATTAAATTTAAAGAACATTGTAATTACATATTAAAAAAATTAGTAGAAAAAAAGGTTTAATATCTAGAATAAGAAATATATTAAGTATAAATACAAAAAAAAATTACAATAGTATAATATTGCCCCATTTTAATTATTGTGCAACAATATTAAATATGTTGAATAAATTAGACAAACTAATGTTGCAAAAATTACAAAATAGGGCAATGAGAGTAATCTTAAATAAAAATAGATTAACTAGTTGTAAAAGTATGTTTGATAGATTAGTATGGTTAAATGTTCAAGAAATATTGAGTATGAATGTTTTAGTATTTATATATAAGTTAGAAAATAATATGTTACCAGAATATTTTAATAAGTATTTAATAAGAAATAGAGATGTACATAAAAATAATACTAGAAATGGAGAAAATTTAAAGATAGATAAGTATAAGAAAACGAGTACGGCTAGGGGAGTTATGTACGGAGGTTTTGATTTGTATAATAGTGTTCCAAGTATAATCCGCAAAAGCAAAAATATAACGGGTTTCCTAAATGGAATTAAGAAACACCTTCGTACATATAGAAATAAATTATAATATTAAGTCTTATTAGTGTCTATTTTTATTTTCTGTTGTGTATTTTTTATATTTGTTTATAAACGTAAATTTATTTGACGTAAAGATTAGCAATTAAGCTAAATAAATTAATAAATAAATAAATAAATATACGGGTTACATTTAAAACTATTTAAATATGTGGCCTTTTTAATAAACAGATTTAGTGAATAACCAAATGGTATTTATTAGATAAGATAACATGAATACTATATTTACAAAAAAGATTAATTGTACATTTTTGATATATTTTATAGATACCGAATAAAAAAGAAATATAATATATACCTAACAAAAAGGAATTCGCCAAAAGCTAACGTATTATTAGATAAAAAAAAAGTCACGGAAACACCGACACGGAATTTGCGTTATAAATACCGATTAAATATAAGAAAAAAGGAACAATGGATAGATCTATTGCAAAATTTACTATTCAAATCCGCTTAAAAATATCACTGAAAATTCTAATTATGTTCAAACGTCATAAGAACAATAATTATTTATCAGCGGTTATTAGTTAAAGAAAAGCAACAACAAAAACATTCTTTGTTTTCTAGAATAATAATTTTAGGAATTAAAGTCGATATTTTTCGTCAGAGAACCTCCAATTGTCAAGCAAACAAACCCCCTAATCGTTGCAATTGGTGTACACGTCAATAATTTGCAAGCAAAATAACTCCTTCATCTTAACTAAGCGTATACTTAGTTGTTTTGTGTTTGCGCAAAATACATAATTATAAAATAAATTATGTTAGGTGTGTTGTTATTTAAGTTAAATTATAATTTTGCTGCTATTGTAATTACCTCCTGAAAATGCATTCGCACAATCTAGTCAACACTTTTATTGCATATACTATAGTACATTTAAAAGATATGTTTAATTTCAGCGAGTCTACATAATTGAATCGTAATTGCGCTTAGCAAGCCTTCTACTGCTCACATAATTAAATATATATGTAATAAAATAGGGTATAAATTAAAAATACTGTACAAATTATACACACCACCCGCGGGGCTTAAGCGGCGCCGTTAATTTTTTACGCGCTCATGTTAGTATAAGCGGTTGTATACGTTCCGTATAAATATGTCATATGAATGTTTCAAATATTCAAAACCCCAGACAATTTTTTTTTTTTAAATATGTAATCGCTACTGGAGGTAGTATATACATATTATGAACATCGCAGCTAATAATCATAGTTTATAGTAAGTATATATTCAAGATACGAGCACACTGTATTTTAATAAACGTATGCCAAGCACTTGAATCGGAATTATTCTAATGTAAATCAATCTGGGACAATGCTATTAAATTATTTCCATTAAATTAATACGATTATTGACTACCCTAATCCTCCATCCCATTATTTTACAAACAAAATCACGCTCTTAATCAGGGGATCTCTATTTTTTTAATATAAAATGGATGACAATGAGCTTCATTACACAGAAGATATAACCGATTCAGGTATTCCACTTTAATTCAACTATAGATTACATTAGCAATACAAGTAGTTATAAATGATTAGTTGTTAGCCAAGGATAAAACAAAATCATTACAACATTTTTCTTAGATTAATTTAGACAGAATAATGAAGTTAAAAAAATAATAGAATATCGGTATAAGTAAAATAGTTTTAAGATGGTTCAATAATTATTTGAAAAAGAGATTATGCGTATTCCAGAGAGAAAATAATATCTCACGGTGTACCACAGGGGTCCAAATTGGGACCATTGCTATTTATATTATATATTATTGATATAAATAATAATATAAAAATACATCTATTTCAGGACGACACTTTAATATATTGCATAGGTGATAATGTTAAAGAAGTTGTAAATAATTAAAATAATGAATTATAATATAAATATGATTAAAAAATATTGTATTTAAAATAATAATTATAATACTTAAAAATTAAGAAACATTTTAATTACATATTTAAAAAAATAGTGTGAAAATATGTACATATATTATATAAGATTTATGTTAAGTATAAACGCAAAAAATCTACAATAGCATTATATTGCCCCATTTAATTATTCTACAACATATTATATATGCCTAATAAATTAGATAAAAGTTGATGCAAAATTTACTAAATAGGGCAATGAGAGTAGTTTTAAATAAAAATAGATTTACTAGTTGTATAAGTATGATTAATATATGAGAATAGTTGAATTTTATATTAAAAAAAAAATATTTGTCATCATAAATAAAAGCTAAAACCTAGTATTATCTTAATTTAGAAAAAAAATAGCAAGAAATGCTGTAACTGCCTATCAACGAAAAATAAAATTAGATTACCATAATAAAATGTTAAATGCTGCTAATAATAACTAATTTTTAATACATAAAAATACTGAAACAAATATAAAAAATACTTCGGAAAATAAAAATAAATGGATATTTAATTACAGATATAAAATAGCAATAATAATAATATATAAAATAAAATGCGCAAAGTATGGTTGACGAATGATACAACTGATACACTTTTACTATAAAAAAATCAAAATGCGTTTCTCAAGGAAAATAATAATATTATCCATTCAAATTTTTCACAAAATTTATAAAATGTATGCTGAGATATGATTCTTTTGAGTCGTGTCGACGCGTATACTTTAAAATCACATATTCAAATTGCTATAAGGGAATATTTACAATCCAGAGATTCTGGAAAACTTAGTTATATATTTTTATTTAATAATCTGTATATTTATTTATTAAAATATTAATAATTAACGTGAAATAAAATATGGAAAGCTGCGCTTCCACAGCTTCCGCGGGCGCATGGTGCGTTTGAGTAATTAGAGTGCGTCCGCCGAACGAGATGACTCACGTGAGCGGCGGCGAGAGAGATGTAAGGCGGTGGGGTAGTGTGTTAGTGGGGCTGGAGCTGTGGGGGCGTCGCCCGTATTGATCGGGCGCCGGCAGCTGCACCGTCTGGGCCCCCCCGGCCGCCTCCACGGCAACCAGAACCAAAACAGATCCCCAGACCCAATCATACTAGATCGCCAGAATTAAATCCCGGCCAGAACAACTCCTCCCTTCCTCCCACTCCGTCGCACGCAAGATGGCCCGTGATAACTCGCAACCCAAATTATTACAGCGCGACACGTGTACAACAAACATCAACGTAAGTACCTGGGGGATTCGATTGGTTCAAGGAATTTTATTATTTTTTTTTTATATTAACATAGATGTATGGTAGAAGATAATAAATACAATCACACAATATCTATACTTGAGGGGGAAAAAATGAAATACAAAATAATTTATTTGTATTAGATAAACTATTTCAGAAATTTTACAAAATTTTTTTTAAAAATGTATATACCCTGATTATTTGACGTACAGTGGTTGTTAAGGATTGCGATCAACCAGTCGACCGCAAAGCTATTTGTAGTCGCCCACGTCTTAATATGAGATTCGTTGTATATGATAAAATAATATTTTTTTTGGGATTATATCATCAATTTGCTTTAATAATCATATGTATTATATATAAAATAACAATATCAATTTTACTATGAATGATTTTAGTAGTAAATCTCCTACAAAAAGTATCATCTAACCATCCCTGATATAGAACATAGGTGATTTAAAAAACAATTTACGCAACCTTAATCACAGTTTTTATTAAATATAAAAAATATATGTGCTATTTTTGATATATTATATTATCAAAATATAGCACTGCGTCGACTCAAGGAAAATACTGCGGTAATTTATTGATCTCAAAAAGACATTTGACACAGTTAACCACTCGATACTTTTAGAGACACTACAATTTATTAGTGTGGCTATACCGTCAATTTAACTGATGAAAAGCTATTTATCCGGCCGTCAACAAGTTGTAGATTTGTCAAATCAAAAGTTATTCTCAAATTGTATATTGTGAGAAACCGCAAGGCATCTTGTATTTATAAAAGTTACATTATCAAATTCAGTTATATGCAAGAGATACTATGATAATTAATTACAATGATAATTTGATTAATTATGCAATTTGATTTATATAAAATAAAATTCATAAATATATTTGCTGTAAATAAAATAAGTCTGCGTTTTTTAATTTACTTTTGCAAAAATGAAAATTAACAATAATTTCACTATTTTTTCGGTGTTTCTTAATAGTAGTCTCGTTACTACATATCAATGATGATATGTAGTAACGAGATATTTTTTTAATCGATGTGTTCAACCCTAAATCAACAATGACAGTAAAGCCTAATGAGATTTAACTCAGTCATAATGTGGCAATAAAAGTTAAAAACATATCCACTGCAATAGGCAAAAATGCTATTAAATTTAGAAAGTGTTAATGAGTATATTGGGACTGCCTTTAAAGCATGCTTAAAATTAATGATTAAGAGGTTAGTATTGTACAAAAAAAATAAGGAAAGATGTTAATTTTAATAATATGAGTATCTCATAAATAAAAAAACACTTTCATACACAACAGTGGCTCTTTGATGTGAAAATTAAATTGCTATTACATTTCAAGTATCTCTCGTATCTAACAAACTAATATGGAAGAATTTATATAATATAAAGTAGTTATAATATAAGGTTACTATCAAAATATTAATGAAAGTATGATGTAACTATCATAAGTTGTCTAAGCAAAATATTAGTAAGTATGTTATTATCATGTACCGTTATTAGAAGTTTGCTTGTTTTACATTATATAATTTGTCGTGAGGAAGGAAGTTTAATATTTAGTTAAGAACAACTCGAAACACGGCAAGGTGTGTTCAGATCAAATTGCATTTAACCACGATTTAACGTGCATCGCTAATGACGGTAATATTAGTTAGACAAGACTGTAATTATGCAATACAATGTGTTTCATTAGTCGAAATCTATATATATATACATATATGAATACATAGTGCAATTAGCGTATGAAATAGAGGTATTGTTTAAATATAATAAAAATATTTGAAAACCTCATGAAGTTCAATATTTTTTATGAATAGTATATATGCTAATAAATCAAGCTTTTATTATGAATTTAAATAAGTGAAATTAAAGAACTCAATTTAAGGTTATTATTCTTAAGTATATTTTTTCCATTTTAGTGTAAAGTAATTGTAAGTAAACAATTTTGGTATCTTGCAATATATGTTTTTCAAAATATATTGACAAAACCAATATTCAACTCCTACACTAAAAACTTACTTAAATTTATTACTGACACTAAAAAATAATATTTAAATAAATACTTTTGCTCTCATTGCAGGGCACTAATATAATGCTCAAATATCCAAGCACATTTTTGCGGCATGTGTTATATAACACATTTGTGACTTCGATAGAAAGATATATTTCCTACTCATTTTATTTATAAATTGGAAAAAAATGTTTATTTATCTCAACAATATGTATTTTAAAACACGAACGCTAATATTGTAAATTAATAATATGGTTTTATTGATTTTTTTTTTATAATTTTATATTAAAAATATTATCTTTTCTCAGCTAGTCTAATCATCGTAACTAGACCCTGTGCCCACCTCGTTAATTTGGAGGGTCGACACAGCCTGCTCAGCTTTTAAAAAGGTAGCCAAATACTTTGTGAAAGGGCTTGGGTTTTCCCTTGCGGGACAAATGTATCGTATCAAAAATTCCGACCTCGCGGGGGTAAACCTGAAAAGCCTGCTTTTGACGTAATTGACGCGATCCCGAGAAAAAGAAAATATGGCAGCGCTCCATTATGAGCAAAGGGCCAAGCGGCAATGTGGATGAAGACGAGAAAAGAATAAAATAGACGTGAAATATTGAAGCTTTTCGTTTTCGTTTTGAGAATCCAATTTTAGAGATTTATTTCCTGAATGTGTGTATGTGAATGAGGATACCTGAAATTCTACAAACAACATTAATAACAACAAACGCTTAACTTAAAAAGATAATATTTTGTGAAAAAAATTCCTGACATATTCCTTCATATTAAATGTAGGAGATAAATAATGCCACACATTATATCAGCTTATATAACATTCTCAAAATATAGAATTATTAGATAATATTAATATTTTTATTTTTTTTATTCTTTATCCCTATTTTTGATTAATCTGCATTTTTTATTTTATAAATATATTATATTAATGAAAGATTTTTTATGCATAATATGTACGACCTAGCTTGCTTTGTATTATTTCAACGATAATTATCAGTAAGATGCAAAAATCTAAGAAAATTTAATCTATGGTGATTAATCAGAATTATAATTATAAATAGCACAATATAAAAACTGAAAGGTTCATATAAGATTTACCTTTTATGCATTATTTATAGCTACAACGAATCACTGTAAAAATCAGTATTCTATTATAATCAATTTTTAGTGATTACAGGCAACTCCTTTTATTTTGCAATACAAAAGAGCTTACACGTGACGTCACCAGAAAAAAAAATCCTAATCATGTCACAAATAAAAGCATATCTATCTGCCTATATAATTTTAGTATTTATTGTTTTAGAAGATATACTTTATATTTTTAAATATACATTATTTATGTAAAACACGCAGCATCAATTCACACTATTAAACTTCATGCAAAAATGTCTCTCGCTTGCCCTATTGCTTATGACGTCACGATAATACTGAGAGTGAATTGTTTGGCCTTTTATAAATAGTGCAATTAAGCAAAATTTCAATGTCGCTTTTTCTCCTCGATATATGTGCATGTGCAGTGTCTAGAACTTTTTTATAGATAAATCTATGAACATGCATTCCGTTTCTTTGATATAGAATTCTCAAAAAATCTATATAAAAAAATATATTTAATATATAGTATTTTATATTAATATTATTTATATCATTGATGATCAGAAAATTAGATGATCGTTAAAAATAATTAACATTCATATGATTTGTTACAATAGATGCGAATAATCTAAGAAACAGAAAATCAATTTACAAATGAACTTCGGCTTTGACAGGTAAATTTTATGGCGTAATACTGTAAAAAGCAACCATACATTTTTTATTTGCCTTAAGTAAAACACGATTAGAGTAGTTGAGAAAATCGTAAACAATTTTTTGACATTTAAATACTTCCGTCCTTTAAAAAATCATGCTTATTTTAAAACATCTGGCATAGACCCACCCTTTTTATGCAATGATTGTAAAACATTTAAATTTATTTTTAAACAAAAAAGCCTTAAAAATTCTCGAGATTGTTTTCGACCATCGTGGCGCATTGGGGTAACCTGTAAGGCCACGATGATCTTAAGTTAATCTAAAAAATAAAAAATTCGAGAAATTCGAATTCTCGATTTGGCGTTATTCTTAAGGAGAAACACTAGTAAAGTGTTTCTATAACGAAGACAATTTTTTATGATAATAAAAATTTCTTAAAAGTCCTTCTTTGAAAAATTTTAATCTGGCTTACATACATTAAATAAATATTTTTCTAACCTCAATTAATTATTTCAAGTAACTTGTTTTAAGTACATGTCCAATTTTCTTTGTTATTCTGCTTAACATATTTACGATTGTACCAATTCAAGTGGCTTGATTCTTTTCAAGCTTCTTGTTAATTTTTTCACGTTGAGGATTGGTGTATAAATGGCCTCAGCATTGACATGATCCTTTAGCCTTTTCTGAATTGATAAGACAAATCTTCTGCTATTGTCTTCAACCCAAAGTCTCGAAAGAGATTAGCGTTTCGTACATAAAATGGTGCATTAATAGCACACCAAAGTACATTTTTCTGAAACCATTGTATATTCTCTTGATTTGATGGTTTGAAACAGCAGTTAGATACCGTAGCTCCATACAGATTTTATGATCTGTTTATATATCATTAACTTGATTTTCATTAAAAGCGATCAATTTCTTCCTTTAATAATTTTATACTTTATTATTTTCTTTTTTTATAGTTTTCAGCATCTGGTGTCATTTTCAGATACTTATTGTAAAAATAAATTATCATTATGCACCTGTTTAATGGCAATTTGAAAAATCTTTTTTTTTTCAGTAATGATTCTTAATCTTTTAAACAGCATTTTTTTAAATAACTTCGATCGCACTAAAACTTCAGTTGGTTTGCCTGATTTTAGGAGCATGATTACTTCTAATCTTTCATAGCAAAGAAACATAATTCAGGCAATATATCTTAGGGTATATGTCTCATGATCAAGTCGTATCCAGAAGCTGTCTTCGGATTTTATTTTAATCGTTTTCTGTACTCCTTTAACGATTGAACAATGTACTATATATTAATTTTCTTAATGCAGTGTTTCTTTAAGATGTTTTTCGTCTTGTACTGCTTTATGAATTGCATTGGATTTGAACTAATTCCTTTTGACTCATTCAACTTCATAGCTTTTTAGTGGTGGTGCTTATACTTTAGTCAGATTTTGCTGCTTTCTATATTTAGTAATCTGAATGTTAATTGTTATCGAGTATATTATTGTTTCAAGAACCTGCCTTACTCTCTGCGACATATGCAACCCATTGTTAAATATGTCATCCAAATAATATTTTGACACACATTCAAAGAGAAGTAGAAATATATTATATAGACCTTGAGAAAAGCACGTCTTACTCCACCTAGTGCCGAGTGCACTTAATTTAATTTTAGGGGATTCCCACCCCTAGAAACTTAACGTGGCCATATCAAATTGCCCCTAAAGACAGCGAAACGACACTAAACAAAGCGTCGACCCCGTTTGACGGATATCACGCGCCTTAATTGCCAACTAAACCGCGAAATGCCTGCTTTTATGGCCTGGGCGTGGTTGACACTTTATGCAACTGTACTACTTATTAAAAACGTGCCTTAATAAATCTTTTGTATAAACTTAATCATGCATATTATATCTAAAACAATACTACTGAAAGTTGGTTTGTAATAATCGCAGTATTTTAACAAAAAATCATGGGAGACATCGACGCGCGTTTTCGCTTACAGAGCGAAACCCAATCGAGAGAGCATTATCACATCGATTTTCTGAAAGCTCTCTTTCCATCCATAACTTTTACATTGTCCTAACGGTTTAACGGCGTTGTAAAAAAATCCATTTCCATATTTTCGCGCTCGTTAACAATTCCGGCCGGACGAAATATCGTAATCTACGGCCGTTATTCAAGGTCCGCTAATGGCCGAAATGCTTAATTGTCCTCATGGCCGATTCGCGAAAATCAAAACATCGTTAAGTATTATTGCTTCGACACTTTGGGCACACACGATAAATCACTGTGGAATTTAATTTGTAAGCGTTGAAAAAAATAGCGTGCGTGCTGTGGGTATGGTGAACTCGATGCTTATCGATCAGATTAATGCCGCAAACCGTAAAATTTTTACGTATAAAGTTAGAGCATGTCGGATTGGATTCACGAAAATGTTTATTAACATTGAAATTAATAATAAGTCACAATGTCAAAAAAGAAATTGAGCATTTTAACACTTGACAAAAGACACTCAAATTACAGCTATTAAGCAAGCGGACTGTTTGCTGCTCATTTTGTAAGCTACTAACTTTGTTAGAAACAATAAAGGAAAGCTTTATTTTGAAAGAGAAGATATTTGACTTTGAAAACTTTAACTTTATTACTTATGTTATATAAATATTGGTAAATAAAATATAACAAAATATTACAACTACACCCATATCTCGCTATACGGCCACTCTTTATACGGCATTTCGATATAACGCCCCTCTTCAATTAAGGCACGTTTTCGATTTACGGCCTAAAATGTTTCGCTATAACAGGTAAAATATTTTTTTTTCGATGTCGATTTTTTAAAAAATTTAAAAATAGATTTAATTTGCATAATTTGAAAATTTAAGGTGAAGCAGCTAGCGCCGATGAGGCCGCATCTAAGGAATATCCCTACATTTTAAAGGGAATTATTGAAAGAGGTGGTTATAAACCTGAACAAGTGTTTAACGTAGACGAAACAGGGCTTTATTGGAAGCGAATGCCTGATTGCACGTACATTTCAAAAACCGAAAAATCTGCGCCTGGTTATAAGGTGTCTAAAGAACGATTAACTTTGCTACTTGGTGCAAATGCCGCGGGTGATTTTAAGCTATTTTTCCGAAAATCCAAGGCCTCTTAAAGGACTAAATTAAAATCAATTACCCGTCATATGGAGATCCAACAAGAAAGCTTGGATAACTAAAGCTACTTTAGAGGATTGGTTCAAAAATCACTTTTGCACAGAAGTGAAAAAATATTTGCGAGACAATAACTTAAGCAACAAGGCTTGGCTAATTTTGGATAATGCACCAGGGCATCCTACTAATTTATCCGAACTATCTGAAGATGTCATGATTGAGTACCTTTCGAAAAATACAACAGCTCTGATCCAACCAATGGATCAGGGTGCAATAGCCACTTTTAAGGCATAGTACCTACGCCGAACTTTCCGACAACTTATAAGGGAAACCGATGGTAAATCTTCAATTAAAACATTTTGGAAAAACTATAACATCAAGGATGCTGTTGACAGTATATGAAGTGAATCATGGAAGGAATTAAAATTAACAACAATGAACCATGTTTGGAAAAAAATATGGCCAGAATGTGTAAAAAGTACTGACGCAGAAGTTAATTGCCTTCCTGAAATTAGGCAAAACATTTTGGATCTAGTACATGATCTCGGCTTTGAAGGTTTGAACGAACGTGGTGTGCTTGATCTACTTGAAGCTGATAGGGAACCCCTTTCATATGAGGAACTCATTCAGTTGCAAGCAGAACCGGCATTTGATGAAGAGACAGAGCCTGTTGTATCCAAACAGCTAACATCAAAAAATTTGTCGAAAGCTTTTTCCTATTTCGAACAATGAAAAAACAGCCTCCTTGAAAACGAACATGACGTCGAACGTAGCGCTAAAGTTTCTAGAGGAATTAACTCAGCCATTAGCTGTTATAAATCACTGAAGAACGAAATAGACAAGAAGGCAAGACAAACAACGTTGGACAATTTTTTTAAGCCAGGCCCATCATTACCAGTGAAAAATGAGAACGACAGTGATCTGCAGATTACCATTTCTTCATCGTCTTCAGATTAAAGTCATTTTAAAAAAAATTATGTATGTATACATACACATATTTTATGTAACATGAAGTTTTTTCATTTTTGTTTATGGATTATTGTTGGTTTTTGGAGTCTGTTATTATTTTATGTACAAATGTATGTACTTTTGATTTAAATGAGATAAAAAGATAAAATGCATTTTAAATGATAAACCATGTTACATATTTAACAAATTTGGAACCGATCCCATTGAATTTGTATTAGAATAATTGATTCCTTATACGGCTTTTCGCTTTGCGGCCAATTTTCGTGGAACGTATCTAAGCCGTAAAGCGAGGTATGGGTGTATGCTTGACAGACTGGTCCTTACCAAACATTATAAAATAAGATTAAATATGACATGTACTCCGCGAACAGTAGGAGTACATTATATTACGTATTTACATATCAGAGTATTTCAGCAGACATAAAATAGCAAGCCGTAGGATGCTCGTTATGAATTATGAATTCCAAATGCATCGAGTGTTACGAGTTCTTGCGCAGCAGTTGGCAGGTGAGTTTAAGTCCAAGTCAAACTTTACACGTAACGGCAACGGTAGGGTATTTGTTAGATGTGTACGCTAAAATATTACAAGTGAAATATTTAATTTACGTTTAAAGTTTTCGACAACAAGCACACTAAGAAAATACGCTTAAAACTCTCTCTCTCTCCATATCTCTTTGCCTCTTTCACCTTGAGAATTGAAGAGTTGCGTATTCGGCAATTTGTTTAATGGAGATTCACAATTATGATGAAAATTTGTGCTCGAGTGCTTACAAGTTTTTCGAATTGACTATGAGTCTTCTTCGATTCTTTGAGACGAGATCGATACATATGTATATTGTATTGCCTGAACGGGAGAGACCTTAGAATGTAATTAATTTTTTAATTATATAAGTTTCAGGTGCTTTGATGCCTAATTAAACTAAAGTTTTATTTACGAATTTAAATATGCAACTCTATGTTATATGCGAATTTGTGTCTAAAAGTATGCGTTATAAAAGCTCATTTTTTTTAAAAAACTAAAATTATATGCAACCACAGATACATGCAAATATAAGTGTATATGCATGTATGTGTCTTTCACTTTAAGTGTCGAATCTAACAAATTCCGCAGAACGCGTTCTCAGCAGATAAACTTTTAACAAGCTCGAAAAATTGCTAATAATCGTTACTTGTTACTACACGAGCGATGCAAATTAAAAGTTTAAAAAGCAAACATAAAATTCGCATTTTCGCGATTCGCAGTAAAAAACTTCACCCTTAACAACGCTTTAAAATTCAACGGAAAATATTGGATGCTAATGATGAATATATGTACCCGATAAAAAATACTATTAACATTTTGCACCTCTCATGTTGTTTATAGAGATATATAGTTGCAGTAATATTTTTTTTTAAATCTAAAAAATACAAATTATATTATTGACGGTTTTTCATGTTATGTTAACGTTCTAAAAATTACTAAATTATGTTTTATAAAATATTCCGTTTTATTTATTAAACATTTAATTCAACACGATAACTAATTTAATAAACATTATTTTTATGATTTTCAATTCAGTTATTTAACACTGGATAAACATATGTTAGGATTCTATTTTTTGTGATTAGAGCGCTCTTTTCATATAATCTCGGTCTATGGACCGCAATGTCAGCAAGCTCTTTTAAATTTTCACCTCTCAAAATATATATGAAAGTTTTCAAAAGATATGCCTTTTATTCGCGATTGGCTGAAGGCCGTAGCCACTCATTAAAATAGCTGTATCGTCAGCGGACATATTTTTAAATTTTATGATATCTTTATACTATACAAAATTAAGAAAAACTATCCTAGAAAACTTCGTTGAGAAAGTCCAACAGGAATTTTACGCAATTAATTAGTGAAACAACATAGATTATACTTATTAGGTATGTGTGTATTAATTGCTAATTGGGGGTACAGTTTGTGAATCAAACTGTCTTGCCATGCTGTATCAAAAGCTTTATCTATTTACAACAATAAAAAGCCCATATTTTTAAAAAGTAAAATTAGAATATAGAACTAACCTAACCTAACCTAACTGTTCGTTTATAATTTTCTAGAAATTATTTTATACGAAAAATATGTTATTAATGTTTTATTAAATGACAGTAATAAACTAATGAGGCAATCGAGCTTTTGGGATTCTTATGAAGTTGTTATATAAGTTTGATATCATAACAAAACATTCAGTGGTTAATTTATAAATATAACTTACATTGATCCTTCCTTTCACGTATGTTTTTATAAGCAGTGTGAAGTTGAAATACCTGTAACAAGAAAAAAAATATTGATTTACTTGTATCGTACACATTAGCATGAATATAATATAGTTTTTTAAAAAAATAGTTTTCTTACAAAAATATAAAACTAGACTCGTGAATCAAGATCTCTTTCGTAAAATGTTATCTAAATTTAAAATTGACCTGATAAGTAAACCTAACCCATCAAAATATAAAATCACGAAAAATTTTTATTAAGCTGTCGGACAGCCATTATAGTTATACAAAAAGTTATACTATAACAGTTATAATAACTATGACTGCCCTCTGGAGCCCATATTTAAAGCTGCTCGAGCACCGAAGGGCTGTCAATTATTCCTTTAAGTGTTTAATTACATTAATGCTTCTGCATGTTGAAAGAATCCACGCTTTACTTTTCAAGCTGTATTGCATTGACTTATTACGCCTGAAAATCATATATTGGAGCCACTTTTTAAAATACTGCGTGTTTTAAAGTAACGCGAATTTTTCAAGATAAAACTGAGCATCTTTTTCGATAGTATCTGCAATGTGCAAGCTGAATTGTCAGTGCTTTTCGGACGTCACGCCAAAATTTTGACTAAAGAAAGACGTCTCTAGAATATATGCTTCGATATGTTAGAAGTGTTTCCTCGGCATCGAGGACTTTGAAAATTAATTTGTGTGATATTTCATGACACTAAAAGGCAATCGAAAGCTTACTTATATAAATTATTAAGATCCTCCTGCACGATCTTAATTATATATATAAATACTTACTCTTCTGGAAAGCGAAGCACATTTTAAACAACAAATTAAGTTTAGAAAAGTATTGCATTACTAAAATAGCATTTACACAATAAAATGTTGTTAAAAAATCTATTTTTATTATATATAATATTTAATAATTAAGTTTATGATTGATATGATTATAGTTATATAAAAAAAGAGGGAGCTAAGCACCCGCTTTGCATTATTGCATCTCGAATACACATCTTCATATCTGCAAACAGCCGTCGCATCCAAATGAAGAAGCTTAAGTGTGACTTAAAATTCGTACACGAAGTGTATGAAAATTCGAAACTAAGATTGCTCGCTTGAAAACTTTGCCGACACACTCGTGTGACACTCGTGCTCATGCTGAGATGTTAGTTTTATAAGAACGCTTTCGGCGCTCACAAAAGAAACAGCGTTTCTAAATTGAATTTATAATAAAAAACCTATCAGAAATAACTATGCAGCTTACCATATATACATGTATATGACAGAGTTTAAATAGAATTGAAAAATACGCAAAAGTGGTCTAATATATATTTATTTTATATATTTCGTTGCAACATGATGGGCGTTTTCGCAATAGGTAAAACACAATCAATTACTACTTAATTAGTAGAAAAACACCTGACAAATTAATGATATATATTTAAATAATTTAAAAGTATTATTACAGCTTCCAATTATTATAAGTCATTACGCACGATATAGTTCAATTTTAATTTAATTTCCTGTCGGCACTTCACTGTCGTGAGCTACCAAAGCTAGCAAGTGTGCGAATACCGGACCCTTAACTTTTTGGGTTTTTAATATTATTTTTTAATCTGTTTTTAAATTGAATGGTCGAAATTAGATAATAAAACCATTATGTAGTAGTTCGATTTACATTATAAACAGCACGAATTTTTTGATTCTAGAGCATGTTTGACTGAATATTTACGATTTGTAACTATTGGTCAAAATGGTTCAATCTGTAAATAGCTACATAACATTTTGAACTCATTTGAAAATTGGTTCACATTTTAGCTAAATATTTATAAAAAAAACATTTTATATTATTCAAATTTAATGATTAAACTAAATATTTTATATTATTTAAGATTATATTTAAAGCTTTGCTACACCATAATAAAACTTAATTCTGTATTACGTTCTAAAATAGGTTTGCAACTTTAATAAATATTATTAAGACAAATAAAAATACCAAAAGGTTTGCAACATAAAAAATAATATTCAAACGTAACATTTTGCAGCATTAAATAATAATAAGCAATAGCATATGTTACACATTCGCTCAGAAATATGACTGATAATAAAAAAAAAATATTATACTTTACTGACGCAATAACACAATCGATCAACTATAGTTAATTCAATTGGAGTGATTATAAGTTTTTGCTTTCATTTTAGGTATTTGAGTGCCTGTTTTCTTGAAATAATGTTTTTTCATTTAAAAAACTAATTTAATAAAAAAAAGGTTGCTATAGTACTATGTGATATAAATTACATGTTACTATAATATACTTTATGAGTTTCATAATGCAACAATAGCAGCTTAAAACATTTGTAATGCAATGGCCCGGGATGCTATTAAATTTAGATTAAATTAAATTTCTAGGAATTTTGCCATTGAATATCTTCGTAAGAGTGGGTAATCCTTATGGGTTTTTAGTGAGAATATTAGGGCTGCCTTCAAAGCAGGTCTAGAATTAACGATACAGAAGCTAGCACAAGAACTCAACATGTCACCTACATCAGTCACGGACATTTAAAAAATTAATAATTGTGTTAATTTGCATGAAATGGGTATCTCATAAATTGACTGAAAAACACATCGCGCAGCAAATCTCAATTTGCCAATAATTAATGATTCTAGAACAGAAAGATTTATTTTTAAGTTTAATTGTTTATAAAGATAAGAAGTGAATCCTTTACACGCAACGTAAAAAGCAGTGGTTGGATTGCAATCAAACCCCAATTTCAACCTCGAAATGATGATTATACCCCAATAAGAATATGTTATGCATTTGGTGGGATATGAAGGACATAATTCATTATGCGTGATTGGATTATAAGCAGAAAATTACGACAGATACTTAATGTGCTAAGCTAATTCATTTAAAAGTAACTGAGACTATAAAAAATACCTTCGAAGGGTAATTTTAAATCAATAAAGCGCGCGCTCTCATGTATCCAAATAGACAATAGAAAAAAAATGGATTTTTTGGAAACTCCATTCTCATCCACAGTATTCTATAGACATTGCTCTAAACGATTATCATATACTTAGATTCCTGCAACAGTGCTTAGTTGGAAAAAAATATTTTACAAAAACGGACATAAAAAACGACATTAAAGAATTGATTGGTTCCAAAAATACAATATTTTTTTATTCAGATATAAAAAAATTGATTAACAGGTTGAGAATAATTGTAGGAAAAAATAGAGAATATATAATTTAGTAAAAGTATTATACGTTTTTACTTTTGACTCATTAAACCAACACCTTAAAAAACGCAAAGACTTATGGAACAACCTGTATTACATGTTCACGTTTAAAACATACCTGGTTTATTTGCAATTCGAATAATTAATGTGCAATAAATCAGAAGCAATGATTTTATGTATTAAAAAAAACTCACTTTTCGGCCTCAGAGTCCGTCGACGGAAAATCAAAATTTAAAGATTTCATTACGAAGATTGTTTTATGATTGTTTATCTATTTTAAATAATGTATTCTTATAGTCCTTACACACATTATGTATATATTTAATTTTCATGGTTAAAACTTACCTGGTTTATTTGCAATCCGAATATTTATACTCCGTCAAATCGAACAACGCACATGAAAAATTATTGTCACGTAACTGTCGTTAATTTTGTTTTATATTTAAATACTGACTTTTCAAAGCCTCCAGTTAAAAACAAAAGAATTTAATATTTTATTAATTGTAATTAAATATATTTCCTTTGTTTACGTGAATTATTATAAATTCATACAAAGCGATACGATTTACAAAGTACCAAATTGAAGGTGATATGGATCCATATGTGATTTGAACCAAGGTATGTATATAAGGTCTTAATCACTGACCTATAGACACCGCTTTTTTATCTTATTGTTAATATGTAGGTGTAATATATAATTATGCACGAATTATATATTTAATTTTTATATATTTCTAATCAATATTATTTTTTCTGATAAAAAATGAGAAATCCATTTTGAAATACATCCTTTTAATCTGAAAGATAAATTATGAAATAAATCTCTCCATAAAGAAGAATTTTAATATATGGGATAACTTTTTTCGGCGTCTAAGCCTGCATTTTATCCCTTAAGGGCAAACGCCGAACTTGCTAAGAATTGCAATAAATTGCGATCCGAAATCGTTTACCACCGTTTACGACTTTACTTAATGATGCTTCCCTTTAAATTAAATTTCGAACAGAGAGAGACATTATGAACGAGAGGAAAAATCATCACAAAGCTCCCCTTCAATATGAGCGAGAATAAAAAATCAAGGACGATTGTTATTTTGTTAATAAAGGTTCGAGAGACGTTTTATATTCACAGAAAAAGTATTATTATCTCGGTTTCATTGTGATGGAGGCGGTTAAAGTAAGTCATAAATTTTGACAATAATTATTCAATGGGGACGATTTTTTCTTCTTTCCAATATTCGCTCTCAAAGAGCTCAATCGACCTTGTATAGACAAATTCATAAAAATAATATGCGATCCGATAGAAAAATACTTGTGGTATTATTGAAATAATTATGGGTTATAATCAACTATTATAACCCATAACAATCGTACATAAAATATAGGAAAACTTATTTAATCGTATATTAAATTAATAATAAAGTAATATGAAATAAATTTTACAAACCAGATAATCGCATAATCTAAACACAATAACTAGTACTGCAACATTAAGGGAACTAATTGTGGTAATTATTTCGTATTCAAAAATAACCAAAATAATCCCTAAAAACACTTAGCGATGAGCTATTGTTTCTTTCTCAGAAGTAAAAATAATTTATTTAATTATATAAATCCGTTCGCATGTAAAATAATACGCATTGTTATAATATATACCTTCAAGTGCTTATCCTAAATGGTTTTCTACTAAGATAATTTGATTGCTAAAAAAAAGTACGCCCTCCATAGGTTATGGAAGAAATCAGGACTCGAGGAATATTGCACATTAAATGTTTGATAAAATATTTACATCGCAATTATTACAAAAATTGCCAAAACCAAATTATCAATGATCCTAAAACGTTCTGAAAATGAATTTATTTCAAATGGCCCAGTCGACGCCGAAAGTAATGAACTTTGATGGAAAAACTTTAGATGGTTTATGGTTTATTTCTGACAATTTCGCACAATATTTCCGTTCTATTTTCCTAAAACCTTAATTGCGCTTCGCTCAATCCTTACTTATTCATGTGTTTTGCCTTTAATACTAATCATTAAGAAAATATCACTCGGGTTTTAAATACGTCATCATTTTCTGATCTTTTCAAATGCACAAAAAAAATCACAAATTGCGTAAAAATAACTATAGACTTGGTTATCAGCTTCCGCTAAATTGTTCAATGTAATTATCCATAGATACGTCTTATCAATTTCTTTCGGCAAGTTTTGCTGGACCAAAAGTATGGGTTTCGTCCCATCTGTTCCACTTTTACTAAACTTCTATCTTTCATTAAAACTGTGACAAAATCTTTCGATGTAGAAATCGTATACACGAATTTTGAGAAGACTTTCGACAGGATTATCGTAGGTTACTAGTATAAAATTATCAGATCTCTGTCACTCAAATGATTTAACTTGATTATTTGTGTGATTTTAGACAGATCTTAACCCACAAAGGCCGATTGTCAAAAAAATATTTCACCCCTTCGGAGTTCCTTAAATGTCCAGCATTATTTCTGTGTCTATGTTTTTTAATAATGAAAACCTAATTACGGCAATGTTACATCAATTTTTTTCTATATGCAGATGATTAAAAAAATATTCAGACAAACTCTAATTTAGATTCTTTATTGAGATGAGCTTCCGGCAATAGTCTGCCCTTAAGTGTCGTAAAGTGCTATATTGTGTCATTTTTTCGATCTTGTATGCCATCAGATTATTCTTAGTCTCGCTGAAAACGTTTTGGCTAAAATAATCGCTTTTGAGATCAAGTGCAGCTTTTCTCTACACGTAAAATCTTTTAATATGCTTGGCTTTGTTTTAAGTAAATATTCTGGTTTCCTGGTGTTTTCCACGTTTTAAGAATTTTCATTTACACTTCTTGATTTTTCGAATAATTCTTGAGAAAAAAATATGTTATTATAATACAGTATATTATTGTTGATATACTTGAAATATTTTTAAACAGATAAGTTGATGATCGTTGTTGTGAACAAACTTGAATAGTATAATGGATGCAAATAATCAAAATACGAGAACAAATCTTTAATTGATCGAGTCACAATGAGTTTACCGACAGACAAATTTTATTGCGTAACTCTGTGGAAAGCACCCATACATTTTTGTAATCTGCCGATTCCCACATGGAGTTGTTTCTTCTTGTCTAATTATTAATGCTGTTCTTAGACTACTAAAACAAAGATGAACCCGATTAGAGTAATTATCATGAGCATTTTTTTCCATGAATATTTTTGGCATATTTCGTTTTTTGTCTTGCTTCCCAAGATCTCAAAGAATCCGAGACTTTAGAATCACAAATTCCAGAATCTTTCTTTTAGTTGTGTTGAAATACGATTTCCTGAGTCTCGCTATAAACATTTTGGCTTAAAAAAACTTTCACGAAAGTTCTTATATTATCTTTTACTACTACTGAAGTTTATTGGCGACAATTCAATTTTTTTCGAAAAACCTCAATTTTTGGTTTTGAAACGTCTTTTAAAATCACAATCGTGTGTTTCTGTATATACTCGTTAAAGTCAGGACGTTTGCACTATTGACTCGCCTATGACTTTTTCCATCCAGCTCTTTGATACATCAACTTTCATATTGATCTATTTAATATCAGCTATGCAGATCTGTTTAAGTTCATATTATTTATTGATTTTTTTTATACACAATATTTTTTTACCATAGTGACCTATTGAGGTATACTGTTAGATCAAGATGGTTTTAGTTTAAATTGAAGTGTACAGATCGTATGTAGTCACTTCGATCAGTAGGACCTTAGAGCGCGTGTCGTGGAGATGATGATCAAACAGAAAATTAAATGTAAGTCAATAGTCAAAGATTTTTAGTCTGGTTTTGTGCCACGTTTATAAATCCTATCATACGAGTGAGCCGAATCCTTACCCCGTACGTTGAAGAGGATCGTAAAAATGTGGACATACATCCCGACGGCTGCTTGATCCGCGGTCACCGCACGCTTGACTTTAAACACGCGTATGCCATGTCTCTGGACCTATCTATGTATTTAAACATGAGGAATACTTGTCGATGTCTAATAATAATAAAGTTCCAGAATTTGAATCTAGCAGATAATAAGACCTACAACGGTACATCATTCTAGAGGCACAGCCTAAAGACCGAGCACGCGAAATTCACAAAAAAGGAGGACTCGTAAAAATATACTAGTAGTTAAGACTTTTTTTATTTATGCAGAGCTATAACAAATATTTTAATTTTTAAAACTATAAAAGCTTACAAGTTAATTAATATATTTCTCAAATATGAAATACATAAGCACGTACTTGAATGTTTGTAGATATATGAAAGTGTCAATACAAGAGCAAATAAGGTAAATTAAGATAAACATGAGAAAGGGTTGATGAATCAGCGACCGGATATTGAATCGTATGGATGCGAGAGACGGCCACTTGAGTCAGAAGCAGCGTGGGGAAGGAATGGGGTTGTCGGTTAAGGGCTGGGTGAAATTCGCGAAAGGTAATAAAGCAGAAAGGTTAATAGAACCCTTCCAATTTTTCCCACACACACACACACATATTCCTACTACTCCTATACATAAATGAAGTGAGCTCGACGCGTGAGCTTTGGAAACCTCATCCTAATTGGAAAATTGCCCTTCAAACTGACCGACCGCGAGAGGGTTTCCAGTTGTTGTGTTTGCGAAAACCTAATTCACGCACGGGAAAATATCACATTTCCGTGGGAAACAGCTTATTATTTTATTCGCCGTTTCGTTTATTTGATGTTTTTTTTTATCCAAATAAAATGAGTTTATTTGTTGAAACTTCAGCTAATAAAATGTTTCTAAATTGTAAATATACAAAATATTTTCGAAATTGTGTACTCGTATGAAACACGATCTAGACATTTATTATATTTTAATAGCTTCTTTGTTCGACTTCGGGATATAGCCATAACCCTTATCTAACCGAAATTCTTATTATTTGAATTATAAATAATGTTACACAAATATTAGTATCAATATTTGAACTATCTAGTATATGCAATAGCGCCATACAAACATGTGTATATAGACTCACATATGCACACGTAGCCATACACAAAATTTCTAAGACCATATAGACTAGATAGTATTATGTCTGGTGTTTTAAATACTGTTCATACTTTTATTTAATGCAATGACACAACCAGGTTTGGGATTCTACGGTTTGTGCCACAATTAATGCCTTAGTTTTTGACATAATTAATCAAATCATTATTAAACTTTTTTAAAGATGATTTTTTTAATATCACAGTTAAGTTTTTTAATACCTTTTATACATATTATTTCATTGTGGCGGCTAATAAAAAAATACCAATTAAAAATATTATACATTATTATATGTAAAAAAAGATAATCATCAACAGAATAGAGCCATATTCGGAAACGCTACAAAGTAGCGTATCGTACAGAATCCGAATTGTCAATAAATTATTACCGTGACACGCGCTCCGCATAACGATGCTGAGCATCCTCGACGGAAGTACTTCTGCTTAAAACATATCCTCCAAAACTGAAAGAGAATTTTTCTGGGCAAGGAGATCTAGAAAATATGATTATGTAACACTTAGCGATCAATCGATAATCTCCACAGTAACTCCAGGTCTTTCGTTTGAATCCAAATTTGTGTGAATACTTTGAAACATTTTCATGTCATCATATAATAAATATTCTGAGGTATTTATTGCCGCATGAATGTCGTTAAAAAAATAGAAGAGGACCTCGATTGGATCCCTGAGGTACCCAGAAGAATTTAAATACTCACTGCGTATTAAAAATCGTTATCTAAAAGTGCCATAAACTTTTGCGCCTTATATTGTTATTTAATATAATTAAAGACTGACACTGTCACTTTATTTTAGTGAACTATAATATTAAAATATGTTATGGTATGAATATGTGCCTACCACACATTATTAAAGAGCTAAATGGTGTGCAAAAATACCAGCCGCGGCGAAAGGGTTAATTTGTATTTTTGTTTTAATAAAGTTGCTAACTTAGGAGTTGGACGATTTACACTTAAGCCCATCGATGTTCGTCCAATTCCATATCCTCTGTGTTACCAACATCGCTTGATCCTTCCATTGCCATAAAAATAATGACCAATTCAATCGGGCTTAAAACACCCATCACGCTCAATTGCAGGTTAATCGAAGCGCGCACGAGTAGGGCTGCCAATTTCTGGGCGCCACCAACAGGATTGGCACTACGCCTCATTTAATTTTATGCACAATCAAAAAACTTATTAAATTCAGCATCCTTAGGTTCGCTAGCGTTTAATTTCTTAGTTTTATTGCGTACAGGTTGCAGCCGAATGCACGCCTGGAGAACGTTTGATGACGCTTTTATAGTCAGATATAAACCGCCATATTGTCGCTGGGGGCGTCGGCCACAAAGGCAGCAAATGACGCTACCGGCGACGCTGCCGCTTAACCAAAGTGACTCGCCGCCATTGTTTAACCGTGGAGAGAGAGGGGTTTGTGTACCACGCGTTTACGACCGCTGTCCGCACTTTATAGTCGATACACAAACAGTGTCGCAACCTTTTTTAATTGTCCTTTTCGCCCTGACAATGTTTACTCACTCACCCTCTCCCTCTCTTCTTCTGTGTATTTTTTATATTTTTGTCTCGTTTATATTTTAACATTTTATAGGATGAATTTTGAACGCACTCGAGAAAGACAAAGAGCGTTTTATTTCATGTTTATTCAAGGAAAGCGTTTATGAGCCGTATAATTAATAATGTTCATAAAGGAATACTTAGAATATCATATTTTAATAAAGAAAATAATATATAGCCTAAAAAGGTTGTGGCAAAGAAACAGTGATAATAAAAGTTTGATTACTCACTGCAAATATTGATCTAAAGAATTAAAATATGAACCTACAAATGACTTTTTTATTTAAATTTATTAATACAAATATAAAAAATATTTTTTCGGATTAATCAATTGCACCACTTTTTAATTCACAATTATAGGGATTACCTAACGTTGTTAAATTATAATAAAAAAGGCCAATTTAGTTTGTGATAAAGCGGCTTAACCAACTGTCTAATAAAAAGTGAGTTTCGTCATTAAAATAGGACACAACTGTGGGAATTCTTTTAACAGCTTAAGTCGCAAAGTATACGCTATAATCAGAAAGGATTAAAATATCCATCGTTTTAATGTGAGATAACGCGATCTTTGGACCGAATTTCCCGACAAAAAATTATCAAAAGTGGCATAAAAAATGTAATATTTTTTTTGACTAGCGTACTTCTTACACAAAAAATAATTACATATTTTTTTAGTAGCTTAGTCTTATTAAATAGCCTAATTTACGCTTTTTTTAACTATTATTACTAGAATAGACAAATTTTAATACAAAATCTTTCATATAAAAAGATTAGGAAAATATTTAAATTGAATCATAATAAAATTAATTTATGCTACATTGACGAAGAAATAACGGTAAACGCACATGGTTATAATGGCTACAGTGTAAGTAGTAAAATTAATTGTATAATTAATATAATATATTTACCCTTTTCCCTGCCTTAACCAATATTTGACCCAAATTATTAATTGTTTTATAACTATTTTGCAACAAAGATAAACGGCTTAAATTATGTAAAAAATACATTTTAATATAATTATATATAAGATATTAGTATATTTTGAACTTTTTAAGCTAAATAAATACATATTATGAATATAATTTTTTTAAGGCGTAGTTATTTTTTCCAAAAAATGTTATACTTATTATATTTTCTTCATTAATTCCTGCACTACACTCTCTGGAAGTTGGCCAAGGTTGGCCAAGGACGGAGAATATAGTGGGTACTTCGGTCGAGTTTGGTTTTGCCCGCTCTAAAATCTCTCGGAAGTTGTCCGAGGTTACCGAGAACGGGAGGTAAAGTGGGGGTAATTCAGTCGACTTGGCCAGCTTCGAGCGCTTCCAAACATTGTCGGCAAACGGACCGAAGTCAAAAAAGCCGAAGTCGGAGCTGCTCTTTCGAGCGCGAACCGTGAGATACTTCCCCTTTCGCTCTCTCGCGTGTTAAGTGACGAGAGTGAGAGAGATAATGATATAATGTTGCGCAAATTGAGAAAGTACGAGTAACTCGGTTCAATTTCAGTATGCGCGTAGGCGTCCTATGGTTAACACGCATGACGAGCGCTGCATCGTGGTCACGTAGTCAAGTTATAATACCACATGCTTATCGGGGACTTCAACAGACTCTTACTGACATCTTTGAATATTTTAGGGCACCAAAAGGGATTAATTATATTTTTGATAGTATATTCTTCTAACAGATATCGTTATTATATTTTTTTTCATATAAAATTAAATAATTAAAAAATAATTAGTGGTACTTGCTCTTGTTGAAAAAAATCGTTTTGAATATCCTTTTGTATTTTCCTAGATCGGTTTATATAAATGTCACACTATATCAAATTCTTATTTAGAATCGATGGCGACAAATTCTAGGATAGTCACAGATGTGAAATATCATTTTATGCCTGTATGTGTAAATTGAATATTTACGACCGAAAAGTTTTCACTGATATTGTATTGGTGAGTGCCCACACAAACTTTTATAATTATCAGTAGCGTAATTTTAATATTATGACAATTTAAAAATTGCGATTATTTGTCAAATTTTTCGATCGCACGCAAATACGTCTGGACGTCGTTCACGGCCGCCATCCGGACGGCATATGATTTCCGAGTAGCGGCACTCAGAAATCGGCGACCTCGGCCGATTTCAGTTGAACTCCGGTTCGGACAACTTCCAGAGAGTGTAGTGCAAGCATAAGTTTTTATGGTCGTTTAAAGCAAATGTAACGGATAAGAACTTCACTACACTATTCTACTACAAATATTTTATAACCTTATTTATATGTAAACGTATTCATTGATTTTTAATCTTGGTATACCGCCAGACTATTAATTTACGTTTAAGGCAAAAAAATATACAAAATAATTATAAAAATGATTAAACAAAAAATAATATGAGAAAAAAATTAATTACATATATACCATATTTCTTTTTTTATTCTAAAAACTCCCTGATAATATACTAAATTAACTGACAGATATACTTAAATTAATCAAATGTATACTCTATAAGGAATTACCAAAACAACTGACCATAAGAATGTTTTTTTATTAAAAGTGTTGCGGACCACACAGAACTACGTTTGTAAAGGACCTTTCTTAAAACTTGCGTAATTACTGTGACCAAAAGGGACTATTTAATAATAATGCCATCACACAAAGGCTTTTGTTATGACCTGAACTAAAGGGTTGTCTTATAAATAACACGCAAGGATTCTCCAATGCATTGAATGAATATTTATTTGTCATGAAACGGTCACAGAAAACAAATATTCCCGTTACACATACATAATTCTTTGACCTAATAATATGCATCAAGCAAATGTCACTTTCCAAAGGCGTACACTTATTTCGTGTTCTAAAAAGTGATTACAGCGATATTATTGCTAAATAGAAATAACATTAACGTCCAAATTTAACCCATGTAGTAATTCTAAATAAAAGTATTTAAGGAAAAGTAGCTGACGTTACCGTCGGAAAAACCGAACCATATTATATTTTATCCAATTGTATTCAAACAATTAACAATGCAATTATGCAAAATTTTCAACCGAATATAATATCTGCCGGCTGTAGCTCGTTTTCTGCTCCAGCGATTCCTCCGAAGTAATTTTTATGTAATGCGAGCCGAACAATGGAAAAAATAGAGGGACATCCTGTGGGACCGCCGTATAATATTTTATGCATTTGTCCCGTCGGCGACAACACTCCCGACGCTAATTAAGACCGACCTTTCGGGTCCGCTCGTTTTTCTGGACCCTCTAATATGCAACATGGCGCTCGTTTGGACACAAAAACTTCCAACCATCGTAAAAGCGTTAAGGATTTAATCTTTCGCGTTACGTCCGGAGCGGTTTCCGTATGTGTGACCGTGTCCGACGCGTGACTTATCCGAGTCCGGGACGAGTACGTGAGTTCGATCGAAAAAGGATACAAGCGACACCAGTTTAAAAGAGCGTATCGCGCGACAATAGAGTATGAGGCGCGATAAATGACAGCAGTGGTCGTAAACCCGCGGGTGAATTATTATTTATCAGACTGGAGGAACGTGTGTCTCTTTGAGGGAGGCGGTGCTAAGTATCCGGCGTGAAAACGTGACGTAATCATAGCGTTTTATATAGAAGTGGCGTACTTATTTATTTTGTAAATAAATGTCGAGGCACAATACTGGTAAAATTCCCAGGCATCCAAATACCCGGCCAAATTGATGACCCAATTCTCGGATATTTTTCCAGTACTTTACCGGGTAATTTTTGTTCACTATTATATACGTATTTGTTTTTCGTATTTTGATTAAAAACCCGGAAAAACGGAGCTGAGCCGAAAAAAAACGGCTTATTTATGTTTTGTTCTTATTGAAGCAGTCACAAAATAGGCAAGCTGTGCAACATTTGAATAATATTTGCAACAAATTTTAATTTTTAAAAAAAATTTCAATCACAAATAAACAAGCTTTTCCGTGGTATGGTTGTGTACGTGCATACATACTTGTAAATTACAAATTATAGATCTTACAATTTAATGGTTAAAAGTTACTCCAACTTAGTGGTGGGTACCGTTATAAATCGGCAAACGTCATTCGCCGTTCGGTCATCTTTCTAGGAAGTGAGGTCGAAAGTCTGTTGAAGATATATAATCTAACAGAAATCTTTTAATATTTGTGCTCTGATTATTGAACCAGAGGTAAAATAAAATTAATTCATTTTTCTTATTATATAACCGGTTTTATTTTAGAAAAAACCTGTTATTATTTTAATTTAAATTAATAGCTTACAATATATTTAAAAATATTGCATTTATCTTATTTTTTTTACTCAAATTAATGTTTGCCAGCACTAGAGTCTCCAATTCGAGTAATCGAGTACTCGATACTCGAGTATTTTTGTCTATTTTTTAAGTACTTGATAATCGAGTATTTTGAAAATTACTCGATTAATACTCGAAATTAAAAATTTTGAAATATTTCAGAAACAAAAATAACTTTAACTCGGTCCGGTAAAGGTTAACGTCTTGCTTTTATTTGGCGTTTATGCCTGAAGTCCTGCGGTTACTATCAGGTATAATTTTTTCATAGTTCCATAGTTGCATAGTTCCGGTCGTCGGCTATGTTAGTGGGTACGACGGAGAAATTTCTTTTGTGTTTTCTGTTCGACAGTCCCGACTTATCTAATTTATGGCAATGAACAATATGAAATATCAACAAAAAAAAAATTAAGGTTTTATGACTATGCAGTTGTAGAGTAAAGTGTTGTAAATTGTTTATACTGATCCCTCAGCTTAAAATATAAATCAAAACAATTGTGTGTTTTAAAGGCATTTAAAGTAAAGTCAGTTCTTTGCGAACCGTTTAGCTCTAGAGTGAAAGGGATTCACCCAAATACATCTTCGAAGGATACAGATTTAAATTCTTTGCATTAATCAGAAGGATTAGAAGATTGTATATTGTTAAGAAAAAAAATCTATTCAAGAAGAATTACAAAATGCTATTTTGTCAATAGTTGAAGGAAATGAAAGAAGAGAACATAAAAAGAGAGTTCAAAAAATTGTATATCTATAAAAAGCGAACAGATATAAATTGGAAGCCTTATCCAACTTGTTAATGACAATAAGATCAACAGCAACGGAAAGGGTTTTTTCCATAACGGGAATAATAAAACCAAAGGTTAGCAGTAATATTAAATTCGAGACACTTTTTGCATTATTGTTTTTAAAAAGTATGTTCGTGAAGTTAAAATAATTGTAAAAATTAACATACTAACTATGTTATTTATTTATTTATATGTGCACGAATTTGAATAATAGCTATTTTGGTACATTTGGTAAATACTCGAAAGTACTCGAGTATTTTAAAATTTTAATATTCGATACTCGAGTAGTTGATGGTTCGAGTAATTGGAGACTCTAGCCAGCACGCAAAACATACAAAATAAACATGCGATGTTTTGTTTTGAAAAGCTAATAGCAAATACAATACTATACAAATAGTAGGATATGATATCTAAAAAAATAATCATTAAGAATCTTAATAGCAGGCAGCTATATGGCAATTCACATTTAAAGTATGTATCTGCAAAATGTAACAGCTTTAGGAGATTTTAATTATTATAACTGGTTTATATTATATTTTAATTCATGGAGTATAAAAGATAAATAGATAAAACATCTAAAATAGCTTCATTGATAAAATTGGACACGACAGCTGAAAAACCTTTCTGCAGATTAAGGCAAAGTATTCACTAAGAATCAGAAGATTAAAAGTATCTGTCGAAAATGTTTAAGAAAAGATAGAACGTACATTCAGAATCGCCATCCAAACAGTCGTTTGTGATCTGCTCCAGCGGTCAATTGCAATTTGTTTTAAAAAATTACATATTAGCTAACTTTTTCTAATTGGCCATCCCACCGAAAGAGATGAAAATCAAAATATTGTAAAAACGTTTCAAATCGGTTCGTACGAACTTTAACCAAGAGATGACCGACCCGACTTTAGATCATTAAAAATCGTAGAAGCCGCAGTTTTTCTCTTCGCATCCCCTGATCTAGTTCGACATTCTGAATACAGAGTTGAACCCGCTTAGATGATACACATAATCTACGGAAGTAAACACAGAAAACGTTACGTATAAAGGCGTCCCTCGACTTTCGCACAATTCGCTATTTCGCACATTTAAAAAAAAACAATTTTTTAAATTTTTTTTAAAAAAAAAACGTTTTGATAGCGGTGAATCTTTTGCTTCAAACGGACGTTCGTATGATACAAACAGGTCTACGATATGTTAAATTTTTCAAAATAAAAATAGAATTAAAAAATACGCTCAAAATTGTGGAAAATAAAGATATATTTCCACAATCTTTAATGATGTTTCCAAAAAAACACAGCAAAAAAAAAACATGGATGAAATGGAAAATCTTTGTCATCGTAGATCGATGACGAACATCAAAAAGATGTCCCTCTGAGTATTTTAATTATTCAAGCAAAAGCTCTTAGTTTGCACAAAGATTGAAAGGATGGATTAAAAAAATATTTTAACACGGTTTTTCAAGCAAGTAACGGTTGGTTCTACAATTTTAAAATGAAGTTTTCTTTTCATAATATTAAATTTACTGGAGAATTGGCTGAAGCGGATAAAGATTCTGCAAAGAATTTATTTCTTAATTATCCAAAATTATTGAAGATGTAGAATATTCCTCTAGCCAAATATTTAATGTAGATGAGACAGGTATATTTTGGAAAACTCTCTAACAATGAAAAATATGAATGAAGCCTTCACGCATCTTGACAAATTTTTAAATATTATGAAAGATTGTGATCCCAGTGAAGAACGCATATCTCAAGTGCGTGGGGCGATCAATAAAAACATAGCATGTTATAAAATACTATATGAAGAAAAGAAAAAGAATAGTGGAAAACAGTTAACTCTTGATAACTTTTTAAAGGAAACACCCGCAAACCCCACTTAAACGTGTCTCTTAAACGCCTCTTAAACATATTATATTTACATGATAAATAAATATTTTAAAATACACAGAATTTCAATTTTTTTTACTTCCCTCGACTTTCGTACATTCAACATTCGCACACATTTTCAGGAACCAATTATGTGCGAAAGTCGAGTGCCGCCTGTAACTAACTAATACAAAATATACGTGACAAAAAAAAAAAAAAAAAACAAGCTTTATCTTAAATAAAAAATCAACACCCTACAAACAAAGACAAGTACAATCTTCCTTGAAATTTTTATTTTTATTAGAAAAGGGTTGCAATGATTTCGTTTATAGAATATTACTCAGGAGACACTCACGCTCCTGCTTCATTAAAAAGGCAAAGGCAGCTATATGGTTTTAATTTAGCTTTTAACTTTTGATATCTCATTGATATGCCAATTATATGGCTTTTAATTTTTGATATACCAAATTTTTGAAACTTTGTTGTGTATGTTAGTATTTGAGTTTATATCAATGTGTAATAATAATCACGATACTCAGATTTATTATAAATCTAAAACTAAAACTTCAGCACTTTAAGATGTAACACTCACGCTACTATTGTGCGCAAAATTTACAATATGAATATTTTTCTTAGCAACAAAACTATAGCAACTTTTCCACTATTCTACAAGAATAGAAAATTTATCGCTCGGCAATGGGAATACAAAACGTTATACGGCTCTTGTTCCTTACACAAAAGCAAAACGCTCACAAAACGCCAGCAATAAATCCGAAACTCCATTAGCCCAGAAACCTCCGAACGTAATAATTTCATACATTCATTAATGTTTCCATGACGTTTTGTTTATTTACCCAAAACTCCAAAACGCGAAGCCTTAAATAATCTTAGCTCGAAAGAACGACACTAATACAAACGAGAAGAAAAAATAAATAATATAATACATGAAAAATTTGGCGAAGGTTCTGTTTGGCAAAGTACTAGAGTGAAAAGTTCGCTTGCACGCGCTCGAAACGTATAAAAGTGGACGAAAACACCCTTGACCCTTCGATGATCGTTTTTGGGTCGTAAAAGACAAATAAATATCAATAGGGCGATTCAATTTAATACATAATAAAATCTGAACTTTTTCACTTACACTAACTCAGCGGGGGTAAATAAAGAAATATGGTGCTATCAATAAAAAATATGTTTCGGCAAACTCAAGCCATCAGCATTGAGTACGTAAGCACTCACACGCAGTAGTAGTAAATAAATACTAATATATAGCTTTATTATTGAAGTTAAGTGACATTGATAATAGCTAATAAAAATAATTTTAATTATTGTATATGCTTATTAAATTAAATTAAACTGTAATAAATCATATAATAAAGCAAAATCTAGTTTCAAATAAAAGTTATTTTCATGATTTTTAAAAACAAATATTTTTTGTGTAATGTTATGCCTGCACTACACTCTCTGGAAGTTGGCCAAGGTTGCCCAAGGACAGAGAATATAGTGGGTTACTTCGGTCGAGTTCTGTTCAGCCCGATCTAAAGTCTGAGATAACCGAAAACGGGAGGTAAAGTGGAGGTAATTCAGTCGACTTGGCCAGCTTCGAGCGCTTCCGAACATTATCGGCATTATTTCCGAATCGAAGGGACCGAAGTTTGAGCTGCTCTTTCGAACGCGAGCGGTGAGATATTCCTCCTTTAGCTCTCTCGCGTGTAAGTGACGAGAGTGAGAGAGATAATAATATGGTGTTCCGCAAACTAAGATAGAACGAGTAGCTCGGTTCAATTTCAGTATGTGCGTAGGCGTCCTATGGTTAACACGTATGTCGAGCGCTGCATCGTAATCACGTGGTCAAGTTATAATACCACATGATTATCGGGGATTTCAACAAGCTCATACTGACATCGTTGAATATTTTAGGGCACCAAAAGGGATTAATTATATTTTTGATAGTATATTCTTCTAACAGATATCGTTATTATATATTTTTTCATATTAAATAAATAAAATTAAATAATCAAAAAATAATTAGTGGTACTTGATTTTGTTAAAAAAATCGTTTTCAATATATTTAGGTATTTTCCTAGATCGATTTATATAAATGTCACACCATAACGAATTCATATTTAGAATACCCACAAATTCTAGGATAGTCACATCTGTGGTGTTCGTATTCTAAAGTATCATTTTTATGCCTTATGGCATTTTTCAAAAGCCGACAAAGATTTTGCGTAAATTGAATATTTACGACTGAAAAGTTTTCATTGATATTGTATTGGTGAGTACCCACACAAACTTTTATAATTATCAGTAGCGTAATTTTAATAATATGACAATTTAAAAATTGCGATTATTTGGCACATTTATCGATCGCGCGCAAATATGCCGGCTGTACGTGACAGAATCCGCCGTCCGGACGGCATATGAAATTTGCGACAGTGTGGTCGCTTACTCGAAGTCGTAGATCTCGGCCGACTTTAGCTGTAACTTTAATTCGGTTAACTTCCAGAGAGTGTTGTACAGGCATTATGTTAGCTTTTATTGCTTTCTGATATTGCTTTTATATTTGAAGATGCCCTCTGTGTGAGCCTACCTGTGGCTTGAATTAGTTATTCCTAGTATCACTTCCCATTTATCTGGTTTCTGAAATTGGTTTGGCGTGACACATGGTCGCCAGACGTGAATTATTACGTCTTTAAAATTAAACCTTGACTCTATTGGCCACGGAGACTCTTAATACTCTGAGAGAGCAGCTTACAAAAGCTGCGCTTCCAGATGTCTCGCCACTTAAAAATAACTACCAGAAAGATGGTATCAATGATTTACACAATAATTTATAAATGTTTATAAAATAATAATCCAAAATTTGTACAAAAATAAAAGTGTATTTAATAGGTTCAAATTGAGTATTATTAAGGCATACCAGAAATTACCCAGCATCTACATAAACAATGAACTTGATATAAGTAATAAAATCTTCACAAAAATATGAGCTAAGTGACTATTAACATAAAAGCTTAGAATTTTTGTGTTTAGAATATGATCACAAATCCTTTTTTTCTATTTCAGTGTCTCTTAAAAAAGCGTATGCTAATTTATGGCGTTGCTTAAGGTCAATTTGTATGTTTTATGGTTGACGTGGTCTAATGATGGAGTTGATAAGACATAAACAGCTCTGGGGGAGAGACGCCACGAGACGAAACGGCTCGAAATGGTCTCATTCAATCGGTGCTTATTGGGTGAGAAGGATACCCCTCATTATTTTTAAGCCTTCCCGATTTCTCTTACGGGTGCGAGCTGAATGCAAAAATAATGGCATAATAAAATATACATAACGACAATGCTAAAGTACTTTTTTTGTCGATAGGGACAAGGGAATATTTTCAGATCGGCGAATATTAATCGTTTGAACGAGTTAAGATAATCTGGCTCTGATTGTAGATTACGCGTTCGGAGAATACGTACGTATTACGTAAAGATGCTTGGGGGTAGATTTATGTAATATAGAAAGTGGGGTGAGGAATGGATTTTGGCATTATGCGAGTTAAATTAATTTAAATATATTGTAAGAAAATGCAATTTAAGACCTACTATAATTATTTTGTAAATAAACTGTAGGTATGACAAGATCAAATACATAAATGATATCTTAGCCGAAATTAAAATAGATACTAATACAAATCAAATAAAATATCTATTTAAAACTATAAATTATTAAGGCACGAGCCTCACCCAAAACTATAGACACATAATAGATGCTCAGAAATATATAAAGCAGCTCACGCTCCTCAACAATAGTGGAAGTCTGGCCTACTTTTTATGGATTTTTTAGCGTCTCGCGCTGTGAATAATATGAAATATTTTTGTTATTTAGAAAACTCTTCAATAAATACGTTTCTAGATATAAAAATAAAGCTCGTCAGAAAGTGAAGTGAACGTCAAAGTGTGTTGTAATATCGCAAAAGAGAAATAGAGCGTTTATTACATCGTTTAAGCGAGCGCTCGTTTTTTATTTTGTATATTATTTTTTGAGTGTCATCCCTTGAAGAATATTGCGCGTTTCCTAGAGGGTGAACAGGTTAACGTAGGAAACTACAGGAAATTACGGGACTTCCCGTTAAGCTCGCACGTAACCCGTCGCCCCCAGGAGGTAACTCCTACTCCATTTACTCTCGCGGGAGTCACCTGTGGAAATTTGATCAGTTTAACGTGAATCGCCCGCACCCAATTTTAGGGAATCTCTCGATAGATATGAGGGTGTTGTATGACGTGTCGCGCGCTCAGATCAGATTCTGAAACTTTAGCATAATTTATGCTTGTCGCAACAGTGTTTATTAGGATGCTATAGATCCATGTTATAGAAATCAAGATTGAAAATATTAGGGCGTGGAGCTTAGCATTTACTTTAAAATTAAATTTAAAAAAAAATCATATTATATATCAAACAGTGGCGTACGATGGGTGTTAATATTGGGTGTGCTATAAAAAATAAAAAAAAAGTACATTTTTTCATTTTTATTAGCCGAGGTTTTGACATGCCTAAACTGCCTTACAGCTTTTTCCCATATATAAATAAATAAATAAACATCAAACCTAATCTAAAATATTATTATATAAAAATATCAAATTTCCAATAAACATAAACTTATAATTATTTATATATATAATCTAATCTTCTTTCTTTAATCATAAATTTTTCTATCACGCTGTCATAAAAAGTGCTCTTCTTTTTAATATCCATAAGGATCCCTTTTTCTATTAAAATCAAGCTAAGGCCACATAGCCTTTCTTGGCCTTGGGTATTTCGATAACAATTATTAATTCGTTTCAGAGCAGAAAATGAACGTTCTGCTGAAGCAGTAGTGCTTGGAAGAGTTAATATTAGTTTGCCTAATTTATCTATTTCCTGAAAACCTGACTCAAGATTATTTGTTTTCATAAATTGTACAAGCTCATGAACAGATTTCTCTGCAAATTTAGGTAAATGATAAAGAACAGCTAGCTCATTTTTTAAACTTATATAATCAAATAATGCTCCATAGAATTGTTGCAGTTTGGTAAGTAATTCATTTGGAAATTTTTCTTTATATTGCTCATATTTTTCTTTCTCCAGAAGGTGAAAATATTCCAATTTGGACATTGAAGAAAAACGGTTTTCAATTTGTTTACATATATTATCAACTATTGTATTAAATAGTTGGCTAAACGCGTGCTTTTCTTCAACAAGCAAATCATTACTCAGTCTTGGATAATTTTCTTCCGTTACATAAGAATCCCATAATGTTTCATAATTATTTTCCTGTTCATGTCTGAGTTGTTGCAAAATTTCGGTAACTTTCTTACAGCAATATAATATGTCAAAAGATTTGGATTGTAAAATGTTGTATAACACATCAGTTTTTCCAAAAAGGTTTGAAAATATGTTGAGAAGTTTTCTTGTTTCAAAATCTTCCAAAAAGCTAAGAAAACCTCGTGCTTTTATTACAGTTTCGGGGTCCCATAGTTCACAATTTTTCACGACGTCTCGAAAAAAGTCCGTAAATTCATTTCTGTATTTTTGCACTGTGTTACTTAACCGTGTGTATAATTCCATTTTGTAGGTGTAACAGAAGGAAGTCTTCTAGCTACAAACTCTTGTAAAGCATTTATTCGTTTGGAAGATTTCGAAAAGAATGCAGACAATCCATTTAAAATTTGAAAGAATGATTTGCACACTTTTATATTGGAAAGACCTTGTTGTAATGTTAAATTCAACATATGAGCATAGCAGTGTGTAAAATGGCCAGTGGATAAACTTCGAGTACTTTGGCTTGCAAACCACTAATATGCCCGCTCATTACACTCGCCCCATCATAAGTCTGTCCAACTAATTTTTCTTGAATTTGAAATTCTTTAATTATATTTACAACGTGGCAAAATAAGCCATCGGCTGTTTAATCAGAGCTAACGTCTGTAAAACCAATAAACCGCTCGTAAACTTTACCTTCATAAACAAAACGCAAAACTGTCGAGAGCTGTGAGTTCGTCATTATATCTGAAGTTTCGTCAAGAATAATAGCGACAAAATTTGCTGAATTTACTTCTTCCTTAATATGATCTTTAATAACATCACCAATTGCTTCAATTATGTCATTCTGTATGGATGGGAAAGTACCACGAAACACCGTTGCAGTATTTAAATGAGTATCCAAAACAGAATCGTATTCTCGAAGTGCATTTAAAAATTCAAGGTAATTTCCTTTGTTTAGTGAATTACAGGATTCATCGTGGCCTCGAAAAGGTTGTTCTCGTTTTCCTAGATATACTACTGCGTCAATCATTCCTTTTAATATTTCTCTATTTTTATGAACTTGTTCATTATGTTGACTTATATTAGCTTTACGTTGAGCGTCAATCATGACTTCAATTCGTTGTTTTCCAAACATTTTGAGAGAGAAAAAATGATTGAACGTGTGACTGCGCTCCCTTGTGTTTTTTCAGTGCCGTTATCAGATGACTAAGGTCAGCAAATCCACTTTTACTCCACACGCTTCTTTCTTTGGAAAACAATATACATGGCCAACAGAACAATCTAGATCGAAGTTCGCAGCCTGTTAACCACTCAGTTCGTTCATATGATGAAAATGAAAAATGTCTTGTATATTCACATTTATTGTCTTTATGCTTCATAAATAAATTGGGAAGAGGTGGACGTGGTTTGGCAATTTTGATTATCTTCAATTTAATTTCATAACTTCTTTTTGAAAATGGATTATTCAGAATATCTTCAACAGTATTCTTCATCATTATTGGGGTAATTAAAAAAGTATAATCTAGAATATAAAATTAAATATTGATCATATGTAAATAAGATAATAAACTATTTTACGCCAAAATATAAAAAATAAGTGACCTGTTATTATGATATAATGTAATAAAAAAGCAGCGACGGACGCAAGAGTTTTTGAAGTACGCGCACCAAATTCGAGACCAATTTTACTACTAAGCGCTGCCAGCCGACAGATCGACTTCAGCCGTTAAAACTCGGAACAATTTACTTTATTCGGCGGCCGCGCGCAAGGTCGGCGCGTTATATGTGTTGTTCCAAAACGATCGCTCGCGCGAAAACGTTCAGAGCGAATGACAAATACCAATGCATACTATACACTGCATATTAAAATTTTATAATTTTGCATACTACTGTATGCAAAATGATGTCGCTTTACGCCCTAAATTTTCTAAATTTCTAAATTTATATTTTATATGGTTTTGCGGGTGTGCGCCGCACACCTAGCACACCCTGAATATACGCCCCTGATATCAAAGAGTATCAATATTTTACCCGAGAAAGCTGGAAACTAAGACTAAAACATTGTTAAAGATTTTGAATATTTGGAGTAATAGAAACGACGTATCTTTTCAATAAAAACAAGAACAATAACTAATGTCAATAATTCATTCAAAATTAATATGTTTCGTAAGACTAGTGACACGTTAAAAACTTTACATTCATATGAGTTTATAGAGAAGAGTAAGATAAATACAAAGATGTGATTGTGTATCTCGATTCTTATTAATGAAGGAAGGGTGATCTATTTTAAAGTCCCCTAAAGGCTTAAATATACTCTATTCCGAGACATAAATAGTACAATAAAAATAAAATCACACACTTAACGACATAATAAGCTCATCCGCGTTTATTTTGAAATATTAAACCCATTCCAGGCACTTTAATATATATGTTTTATATAAGCTAGTAGAGTTCTCTTTGAAAATAAATTATATCACTAAGTCACTATGTTGGTTTGTTTGTGTTTATTGAACTTCTTGCTATCATACGTCAAACTGATATAATATAAGATGTATTATGTGTTGGTGTTATATAGTGCAATGTTACGACGCCTAGACATTGTTATGTGCTACACTGCTATATCGGTTTTAGCTCCTTCTAGCTATCAAACTACTCCATCTCCAAAATAAACAACTTCGACGACGACGGATATAAAATTAATTGAGTTGCGATAGTTTGGAACGGTGAAAAAACTCATTGTTAACTTTGACGATGTTCCTTTAATGGTTTAATGTGTGTTCTCCATTAAGGTTTCATAACTTTTAACAGAAGAAAATGTATATTATATATAAAATTAATAATAAAGTCTGGAATATACATGTTTATATACTTTTAAAGTATTATAATAATTGCTCACTATTTTTTTATTCTATGTAGAAAATATATTAAATTTTTAATTAACAAGACTATTAATTACTACCATATAGTCTGAAGCATAACTTTAAATCAATACTTTATATAGAATGTATGCTACTTTACTTATACTTTATACATATTTTTGTGTATTGTAATATACACAAAAGTGATTGAGATATCCTGTAAGGTTACGATGCTAGTTATTTAATTTAAATAAATAAATATGGAATAACATATATTTAGTTATAGCAATATTTTGCAGAAATCGAAAAACAATCATATCTAAAAACAGTATTTATAGTAAAATAAACTTTATAATCAGTGTGTATTTTGCTAGAAAATTAATTGTTTGTATATTTGTGGCAAATGAAATTGAATAGTAATATTTACTTATTACTAGCTGTCGGTACCTCACTATCATGAAGTACCGCAGCAGTGAGTATGTGTAATTACCGGACTAATTTTTTAAAATATGTTTTTAATATTTTCTTGTTGATTTTAAATATTTATACTATTTTATTTATATTCTCGACATGGTGAATTTTTAATTAAATAAAGGACATTATTACATTCTATATTTTTATTGATATTTACTGCTTAGGTTAGTTCAGATAATAATTTACTAAAGAATCACATGCATTGCAAATAATAATACTAAATTAGTATTAACTTTAAATTCAGATGAATGTACATATTACATTTTAATAATTAGCGTACCTAATTATTTATATAAAATTTGACATAAATGTCCAATTTTTTTTTTCGGTTGTCACTTTAAAATCGCATTTATGAATTACAGGTAGGTATATATTGCATACAGCAAGTCGGTCATTAGAATAAATGAACCGGTTGGTGCGCTGAACCAAATCAAGTAAAATTAATATTAGAATTCAGATTCAGAAGTTTTAATAACCAATACTCTTATCTTGGTTAAGAAAAGCAGCCCTCAAAAGATAAAAAACTATTTAATGTCTCCTTATATATAATGTGACATTTTTAAAAGAATATAAAATAATTTTAATAAAAATTTAGAGCGCTCTGGTTTTTATCTGTCTTATTTCAAATATAAATCGTGTTCTAATGTTATTTGTTGCAATTTTGTCGGGGAGGGGGGAGCAATTTATTTTTGCTTGGGCGCTAAGCTAAGGCCGGCTTTGTATGAAATAGTAAAATTTTGAATTTTGCCAAAAAAAAAATTTTTAAGCATATTATATTATATTTAAATAATATTAATAAATTAAATACTTTCCATTGTATTTGTATTTTGTGTAGTGAGATATAATTTTTAAAAGATCTATTAGAATATTTAATAGTTTTAATCAATAAAATAAAGTTTTTGACAAGTCCCGATTGAGATTTTACTAAATCTGATATTTGTCACTAGTAAAAAGTGTCATCGTGGACTTTTAAAGAGTATAAGATTGAAATAAGTTAGTTGCGAACAGATATCTAATCACAGTAGATATCTCTTACATAGTGTTAGTGAGAGATTATACAATACTTTGGAGCATATGGGAGTGTACACAATAAAAAAAACTGTAGCTTTGTAAGTATTAATCTTAATTAATTAATCTTAACAGAAAATATAGAAGGGTTATTCTAAAAAATGTTTTATTGACATTCCAGGATCAAATGTTAGAAGAAATAGTAACATATAATTCACTTTAGATAAGCAATTATACTAATTCTCAATAAGTAACATATGTGATAATATTTATAGGTATTCACATCAATTAAAAGCTATCACTAAAAGTATGACTACTTTTATATTAATTAATACTTATTAGAAACATAGAAAGCCAATATTCATAGATCATCTTTGAATATCCTACATAAAATATCAGTATCAGTATAAGGATGTATCATTATTTTGATTATTGCAGGTACAATACATCCTTATGGTTTACAGTTCATTTTAAAAAACAATGAGGGATATGATGACATTTCTATATGGCAAACAATAAAATAAGATGTATCGCCTCAACTAAATCATTAAAGAAAAGTTGCCGATCTACTTTAAGGTAACTTCTATTTTTCATACATTTTTCTACTTGTCACTTCATAAAATTAATAAATATTGATTTGATAAATTTTATGCCACATAGTACATATATAACTGCTCATTTTAACTAGTGATACAAAACCACATCAATTGATTCACTAAGATTGAACTTGATTACATTTATGCAACAAATATTTGATAATTCTACTTTATAGTAATAATTAAAACTTATTATATTTTATAAATTTATCCTTTAAATGCGGAGTAAAAAAATAATATTTTTTTAAGAAAATAACATGTTTACAATTCATAAATATAACCCAAAATATACTGATTAAAAAAATGATCCAATAAAATGTGAGGTACATCGGTAAATCGATAATGGATCAGGTCTAAAACTTTTATTGAAATAGACCGTTAGAACAAAACTTCTAACGCAATAAAAGCGCCATAAATCAATTCATCAATTATTGTGTCATTGTGCCTCTTATGAGTGTTAATCATAATTTAGAGAAATTAAGCCAAATATAAAGTGTTATTCTATATATTAACAGACGACAACACCATGAGAACAAAAATTTGCAAAATTGTACACCGATTAAAAATGTTTAATAGAGGTGCAATACAAAATCTGATAATAAAATAAATAAATTTAAATACACCTAATATTCGTATTTTACGATTGCAGCAAAAAGGGGGCGAGCAAGAAACCTTTGCCAGACTTTACAAATGTATAAGAATACATATACAGCGCATAAATCTACAGTCTTTAACGGAAAAGGCCAAGAAAGCAGCCGCATCCCTCTTCACATCAACCGCGGTCCTTTAACCCACATTTTAGAGACGACCTTATTTCATATTATCATATTAATACAATTTATTCGTGTGTGTGATTCAAAGTATTGCATAAATATAAATTATAAAGTATATAACTTTGTATTGAACCAAAATACACTCTTCTGACACAAAAAAATTAAAACAAAAGATTTTTGTCATTTTGCCTTTGCGATAAAAATTGCTTAGTAATATTAATCCATTAGTGTTGAATTATAAATTATTTAATTTGATGCAAATCTTTTAATACAGATGATTATTAATTCATCAAAGTATATATATTTTTTTGTGTCGTTATTATTAAATAAATTAATTACGCAATACATCATATATATATAGCAGTAATTATATAAAACTTTTTAGTATATGTATGATTATATACATCACAATAAGTAAAGTTTATCTATCCTTTAATTTTTACCAGATACTCGAATAACAATATTTTATAATTAAACTAAATTATAACATACTGAATAAAATAAAATATTTATAAACGCGACAAATCCAATAAAACATTTATATGTATACATCTATATTTATTTTTTTAATAGATATATTTAACTCTTTACATCAGACAAATTAGTTTTTGGTATGAATTTTGATTCTCAACAGTTTTACTTTTTAAATACCCGTTTGCCTCATTTCATGTATAATTTATATAGACTAATGCATATAATACATGTATAGCATATAAATTACATTTAAGTATTAATCAGCGATGAAAAATTAAATAGCCACAAAAATAAACGCTTTTTACGTGACTTTTCATGTGGCGTACGGATTAGCGCGGATTACGTGATTAAAAGAGTGGATTGCAAACGAATTTATGAACATGCGTACACATTTTTTTTAACATGAAAATAACTGTTATTCCAATATTTTTTTTAAATAAAACACATAACAATCTATAACCGATGTATTATATAATACTTTAAGTTTAAAACTGGATTATGAGTTATATAAACGAGTATCCAGTTTCATTCAATTTCGAACTCGCCCGTTGCAAATGCAACATTGAGTTTTACGATGGACATTCTTAAGCGTTTATCGTGTGAGTTTTTCGCAGATAGGAGTATGTGAATTCCTATATATTTTACGGTTCATAACGCTTATAAAACTGGTACGACGTAACTTAAATACAAACGTTCAGTAGTTTATAATTTGCCAGATGTTTGTGATTATTTTGTCACTCAAAATTATTGTGGCCACTTAAATATACGTTATTACATTATTGGTTTCATAACTTATTTATGTGCTACCTATTCTATAATTTTTGTGGCAATTTTATAAAATGCAAAGTTCATTTCTGTGCGGAAGAAAATATCACTGCTAAGCTTATCGCCGATTTGTTTCAGTTATGAACAGGTAAAACATCGAAAAAATATAAATTAATCAAGGTAGAAGTGAGAAGTATGTCAAAAATGTTTGCAGATTGCGCCTTTATTATCTTAATACTATATTTTATTTTATATTTTATTTATCGCATATAATTTTAAAAAAAATTTTTGGAAAAAATTTTACGATATTTTTATTTGCTATTTGCTTATTTGCAAATATGTATCTTTCACCGAAATTGTAAAATTCAAGTAAAAAAGCTTGACCATCTGCTGTAGAAGATAGATTACGACTAATAAGTACATAAGTATATGTATAATTGATTAAAATACTAAATCAACTTAACGTCTTGGCTCATTTCTGACCATAGATATGAAAATTTTCGATATACAAACATATATCATATATGTGGGTTTAATAATTTTCTTACAGATTAAACGATTAAAACATTAATCTTTTAACTAACAAAAATATATTATTTAATATTTGTACTCAACCGACATTCGCGATATAATGCAGCGCCCTTTTGACGCACGCCTATTAGTCCGCGCTCATTTGTGACGTTGCCATTTTTTGTGTATTTTAATAACATTTTGTTGTATTTTAACCACCAGCGTAACCTATTAGGTCACGGTAGTGTTAATTTAATTTAAATAAATAAACAAAATATTATAGCACTCCGTCACAACACCTTGCAGACAATTAAACAGTTAAATTCGCACTTGTGAACTAATAATAGCCACATTCGGCTATTATTAGTTCATAAACGAAATGTTTTATATCTTTTTTAGACACTCTTTCCATCTCATTATACTCGTACACAAATACATACGGATATACTTATGTTTATCAAAAATAAAATAAGCACACCAGCATGTAATCTCAAGGGCCGTATCGATGTATTAAATTGCTTTCACAAAAGCGCGTTCCCCTGAGGGGGCGACCCATTTATAAAAGTGGGCCTCGGGTGACGAGCCTCTTTATCGTATTAATTGATACGACAATCACAATATACAACGTTAACGTGTGTGTTTGAGCTCTAATTGATATACACTGAATAAAATAACTTGTTTGATCGTTCAATTGGATTATTAAATAATTGGTCCCAAACACATAATTCATAATAAAAAGTGATAATGAAATATTCATGAATTAATAAAAGAAGATAATAATATTGCGTATTTGAAGCACACTACAATTAACTTTAAAATTAGCAAATAATAAAATTTTATAGATTGACTTATTCTACAAAGCAAACTTTAGTTACACAAGTATCCGTAATTAAAAACTAATTAAATTGATTTAGAAAACTTTGTAATGGCTTACGTTAGACTTTTTTGATATATGTATATTTTTATAAATGCCATTTAAGCAAATAAATATTTTAGTAAGTATTAGTTTTGCTTGAAAACAATCAAAATTTTAACTGCATATTTTCTTCTATTAAATATCTAGTTAACCTTTAAGATACAATTTTAAGATTTACAATAAACTAAATTCATACATTTAATTTAAATTTTAACTGCTCGCCAATATTGTTTTTAACAAAACGATAATCATCTTTCATGTGCAAATGAATACAATATATATATTGCTTTTTCAATGATTTTGCTATTATATATTTGCACTGGTCCAGTAAACCCATACGAACATCTCATTATCATAATAATATGATATTATCCATGCGCAAAGGCAAAATAACCTGTATTAAAAACGGTAATTTCAAAACTTTTAAATGGCAATTTAAAATTTATCGAACTCAAAGGCTAATTGTAAAATTACTAATCTATATAATAAGTAGTTAATAACTACTGTTACTGAGCGAAATGATATAACGCACAAAAGTGCCTCTGTAACAAAATTAAGCAGAGCTAATTGCTGGCAGCGAACGGCTTTCGATCTCTCTCGTTCAATATCGTTAAAGTTTTATTGAAGCGAATATTAAAGTCGCTAAGTGAAATATTAAAGTTTAACTCGGATGAACATCGGCGTCTCCGATGTCGGAGTCAATGAACGATTTTTTCTTTTATTTCTAGTTAGTCTTTCGGGCAGACTTTAATTGGATTATTTCAAAATAATTTATGAAAAAGATTCTTTCAGCTTTAAAATCGGTAAACAGAATCGTTCAAAATTAGTTAATACATGAAAATATTGCTCTTTACTGATATTGAGAAGATTATTTGAAAACATCAAAAATTTGGCTTAAATGCGAATTTAGTTTTTCATAATAATATTGTAAAACATAGTAGATGCAAAATGAGATTAAAATGTTCATATATGTAATTTCTTTGCTACAGTGTTAAATTTTATTAATAATAAATAAGTATAATTTAAACTATTGCAATGAACCATTTAGAATCACAAAAAAATATTAAAATTAAAAACTTTTAATACAGGGTTTTTAATTAGAAATAATTTATGTAAACTATATATATTTTAAATTAATCATGTTTTTGAAATATTTGTGTGAAACAGTATTTTTTACTCTATAAAAATACGCCTAAATTTATAACTAGATTAACATCATTTCTTTGATGGGTATTTGTTTTTTGTTACAGTTATATTAAAGTAAAGGAATTTATTACTTCTCAAAACATAATATGTGAACAACAATCGGGATTCAGAGAAAAGCATTCCACTGAAACTGCATTACAAGTAGTGATAAATGATTGGCTGTTGGCTAAGGATACAAACAAAATCATTGGAGCAGTTTTCTTGGATTTCAAGAGAGCCTTCGAAACAATAGACAGAAAAATAATGTTAAAGAAATTGGAGAGTATAGGTATAAGTGATATAGTTTTAAGATGGTTTAAAATTATTTGCATAAAATAAAACAAAAAGTTAAAATAAATAATGTATATTCTGAAGAGAAATTAGTGTCTTATGGAGTACCACAAGGGTCTAAATTGGGACCATTGTTATTTGTTTTGTATATTAATGATATAGTTAATAACGTGAAAAAATGTAAAATTCATCTATTTGCGGATGACACATTAATGTATTGCATAGGTGGTAACATTAAAGAAATTGTAAATAATTTAAATAATGAATTAAGTATATTAGAAATATGGTTAAAGAATAATGTACTTAAATTAAATGAGAATAAAACTAAATGTATGTTTATTAATTATAAAAATGTGTTAGATAATAGTACTAAAATAGTAATAAATAACTCTAGTATAGAAATAGTGGATAATATAAAATATTTAGGAGTAATTGTTGATACAAAATTAAATTTTAAAGAACATTGTAATTACATATTAAAAAAAATTAGTAGAAAAATAGGTTTATTATCTAGATTAAGAAATATATTAAGTATAAATACAAAAAAAAAAATTTACAATAGTATAATATTGCCCCATTTTAATTATTGTGCAGCACTGTTAAATATGTTACATAAATTAGATAAACAAATGTTGCAAAAATTACAAAATAGGGCAATGAGAGTAATCTTAAATAAAAATAGATTAACTAATTGTAAAAGTATGATTGATAGATTAGAACGGTTGAATGTATAAGAAATATTGAGTATGAATGTTTTAGTATTTATATATAAGCTAGAAAATAATATGTTACCAGAATATTTTAATAAGTATTTAATAAGAAATAAAGATGTACATAAATATAATACTAGAAATAGAGAAAATTTAAAGATAATTAAGTATAAGAAAACGAGTACGGCTAGGGGAATTATGTACGGAGGTTTTGATTTATATAATAGTCTTCCAAGAGAAATCCGAAGCAGCAAAAATATAACGGGTTTCATAAATGGAATAAAAAAACACCTTCGTACATATAGAAATAAATTATAATATTAAGACTTGAGGTATTTTACGAAAGGCAAATGAGGTATTTTACGAAAGAGGGAGAGAGAGAGAGAATCAGCTCGCCGGTCACCCCCAAAGTTTACAAGTTGAAGGGGCGGAAGTATAATTTTGGCTTAATTGCCATTAAAACGATATTCTGAATCATTTCAACAAGTCAAGTGCTTTTAATGGATTATCTTGTCGGCTACGGCGTAGCTATAAGCGGCTACGCCGTAGCACTTCTCGCTCGGTTGACACGTAGTAAACGCTAGTTTGCTGTATCGTGTTACTCTTCAAATTAGTTTATTTTACATTGTGAAGTTGTATTAATTTAAAATTAAATTAATTTAAAAAAAACATTTTAGATTATATTAAAATAAAAACTGATTATCCTTGGGTTTTAACATTAACATTTTTATAATATAAGTCAAGAACGACTTTTATTATGCTTTCAAATATTAAATTTCTAAATCAATGGTATTTATTTTATATTATTCCTGAAATATTTTTAAAAGGACAACAACTTCTTAGCTATAACTTTGTTAATTTTTTTACATCTATTTTAAATGTCTAGTGTGCTTTTTTCATGACATTGTGACATAAAGAAGCGTTAATTTCACAATTAATGCATTATTAACTAATATGGCGAAAACGAAATTATTTGGAAATTACAGCAATAAGACACATGTCTATGCAGTGTTCAAAATAAATAATAATTTCCATATTCAAAGTTAGGTGGGAATGTAGGATATTTTTATAAAAGTTTTGTTGGATCACTATCTTTCACCAAAACAGTGAAAAAATCTCTTAATGCCGGAATTTCGTATTACTTAGACGTCATATACATAGATTTTGAGAAGGCCTTCGACCAGGTTTGTCATGGATTATTATTAAAAAATGGTTTGATAATAATCCAATGATTTAATTTGATTATTTTCGAGTTATTTGAGCAATCGTAGACCAATGACTACCGTTTGTTGAAAAAGTATTTCACCTCTTCGGGGGTTCCTCAAGGGTGCAACCTAGGCCCTCTGCTTCCTGTCGTATTATTGTTATTTATGAATAACAATAATACGGCAGGTACATTTAAAGTATTCAGATGATTTAAAATTACTAAAATGCATTTAATCCGTTGCGTCCCAACAAAAGATAGTGATACAGGGAGACCATCAGCAGCTCCGGATGAGACTGGAAGCGGACCATCGGCCCTGTCGATGGGAAGCATGTGCTCAAGTGCTAGGGTTGCTAATGAGCAGAATTCGAGCTGAGGAAGCGGGTGGGAGCACCCGGGGACCATCATCCGTCGTCCTACTATCTACAAAGTGATTTAGATTTTAAATTTAATTTTATCACTAAAAATGTTTGCAGCACTGAAATAATTTTTTTTTTCTTACAAAAGCCTGACAATATTGGCAATAAAAATTAAAAAAAAACTAGCTAGCAAAAGTCACTAAGCATTTTTTCAAACTACTGAAAAGTGCTGTTGACAATCATACTATTCTCGATAAATAACAGTTTTTAGTTCCGAATCGTCTTAGACTCGCCTATGGCTGTTGCCATCCGGCTCCTTACTTAATTTGCATCATACCTTGTTCTAAGATCTGCTCCATTTTTTAAAAATGCATTACTAGTATTGCACATATACTCCTAAATACTTGTTAGAAGCGTTATAAATTAAATTGGTATCAATGTTTGCGACTTACAAAACCAGTTTATTTGTTGCGCCGACGCACATGATTATTATAAATTCGGACAGATTTACAGTCGGTGTCTTTACAAATACATAGCAATATAGACAAGTAGAAAAAGTCACTGGATACACAGTTTATAAGTGTCTTGTGACAGTATTATGATAAAAAAGATCATGATTATTAAAGTAACAAACTACATAATATTTTTTTAAATAAGATTTACATCGTTAAAGTGTTCTAAAAGCATGGCGCATTGACTTGAGCTGTTCTCTGAAAGATATCGAACGATCATGAAAATACATACCGAAGATAAACGCAGCTTTATTTTACATATTCATGCATGAGGATGCTATTCGTATGTGTTCGCTCTATATTCGTCAACGAATTTACATTGCAAATAACATGGAGCCAGAATTGTTTCACGGATTCGTAACTCGCAGCAATTATTAAGGAGCGGCGGCAGGCAACCGTCTCTCTTTTGGGATGTCGGATGAGGCATTAGGTGAAAATTCTCGCATTACAACTTAACAAAGGCAATTAAAACACGTGGACCCCAAAAACGCACGTTAACTCACCGTTATTGCCTCCGCAAACGCATTCCTTTTAAACTTTTAAAATATGACGTCATAAGAGTAATAACGCGAACTCCAAGCGAAAAAGGGGTGAAATTTATTATTTCAAAATGAGATACATTAAACTGATTCAAAAAAAGCAATTTTCGCATTTTTAATGTCACTCGAAACAGTAGTTACCCGAACATCTTGAGGCGGACAGGTTAAAGAGCAGCTCAAAGTTAAACTACTGCCAGGTGCACTGGCGTGCTTTCAGTGCAAATCTTTCAAGTTTACGTGCAGATTTATCTATTCAATCTCTAGACAGTTACGGTTGAATGAGCGTTTGGATTAAGTCCATAAAGTGTATGGGTGTCTCAGTTGCATAACTCAAACGGCGCAAGCGACACATTTAGCAATTATATATACATATGTATATTTTATTCTTAATGCATATGTTATAAAACTAGTATATTGCTGGTTAAAATTGAATCTGAGGATCCGACGAAATTATTTTATATTTATTTCAGAAATCGTTAAGAAACTAGTGGTTATGATTTACAATACTCAAAAAAATAATGCAAAAGTGCTACGATGGTTTAATATGTATTAGTATATTACTTTTTAATACATTTATAAATATTTAAACAAATTTTAAACGAATTTTAAAATATTAGATCGATAAAAAGATGATGATGAAGATTCTGGGCTTTTAAATTGCGTGAAATAGTTATAGCTACTTACTAACTAGGGATTCTGTGTCGAGACAACCCGGGAATTTATTCCCGAGAATTTAAAGATTTTTTGCTGTCTCGAGTCCCGGGAATTTAAAAATGAATAACCCGGGACTCGAGACTTTCCGAAGTGCAATTTTACAAAAATATGTAAAGAGCGAATTTGATGTCGAGCTTAATTTATGTCTCGATATGAAGACAAGGTGGAATTCCTTATTACCCATGATCTCGATATTTGAAAGTCACGAAATTGCATTAGAAAATCATTAATTGATCTTGGCATCGGCCAAATTTAAAATGAATCGAACATTCACGTATTGGAAAATATTTGTGAAGTACTCACTCCTATAAAACTGGCAGTTGAAGCTCTAAGTCGTCGAGATGCCACTTTATTAACTTCCGAAATTATTGTTAATTTCCTTTTTAAAAAAATATTTGAAATCAACACAACTCTATCGCACGAACCACCAAAATATTTCAACGACTAGAAATAAAAAATTCAACTTTAAAAAGGAGTTTCAGATATTAGATTCAACTATCAAGTGAACACCAAATCTAGAGCTTTTAATCAAATCATTGCTTACAATTAAACCAACATCTACAGAAAGCGAGAGAGTTTTTTCTACATCTGGAATATTTGCCACAAAAACCAGGAACAGGCTATGTGATTCATCATTAAACGCCTTGGTGTTTTTAAAAACATATTTTTCCTTACAAAAGTAAAGGTTTCAACTTAATATTGATATAAATATTTCGATTACAAAAATTTTAATAAATTAAATTTAAATAAATATCGAATAAAGTGTTTTTAAATTGTTTCAATAAATTTTCACCTATCGTACCTATAACACAAATAATATAAGTTAATAATAATAAGTTAATTGAAGTAAATAATAATAAGTTAATTTTTAAACATAATTTTTTTTCATGATTATACGAAAAATAATCAAAGTCTCGAGTCCCGGGAATTCCCGGGACTTTAAAAATTTGGGTCTCGAGTCCCGGGAATCGAAAAAACCCGAGACTTCAGAATCCCTATTACTAACCAAAACTGTGATTTAGTTCAAGCCTCTAAAAACTAAAACTTTGCATATATCGAGTTGAAAAATACAATTTTACATTCTGAAAAATAGTTATTCATAAATACATCTGAAGTTGCAATTCATTTACAACAATTTAGTGAATCATTTAATGGATATTTCTCCTTGAGATATATTAGAAAATTTCAAATATGAATACTGGATCCATTTCTATTTCATCTAAATTCGATTGACGAAAGCGAAAGCTAATTAAAGTACGAGTAAATACACGTATTTAAAAAGGATTTTAAAACTGGTCTCACAACAATTCTAGTGTACACGGTTAGAACCATAGAGTAAAGAAATAAATAGAGGCGGTGACACGTACCAAAAAATCGTGCAAACAAAACCTCATTTAATTTGATTATTTTATGATTCTCTCTTTTTCTTTACATTATTTTTAACCATCGTGACGCATTTGGATTAATTGTTAAGACACGATGATGATTTAAATAAAATAAATAAATCAATATAGTCCTAACTTTTGCATTATTTTTTTAGTTTTCATACTTCTCTTAATAATGTAAATTTACCAGAACTCTAACCACTTTTTTTGTTAACAAATCCCAGAAATTAAAATCAGAAAAATAATAAAATAAGGCATACATAAAAGTAATTATTAATATAACTAAAACTGTTTCACCAATGATACATATATAAAATATATTTTATTAATAGCTTTCGTATAACGGTGCATTGCTGTATCCCATCTCACGTCAATACATCGACTCCGTCTCAATCTCCCTGGCAATATTTTCTCGAAACTTATCAACAGGGCGGCGTTTAAATTTCATCGCCACCTCCGCTCTCACCATCTGAACGGAATTCGCAAACGGCGAACGGAATGTAAATGTGTCTCGGGGAGATCGTTACCGAACAGCATCCCTCCCGGTCCAGATTGCCTCGGCTCCAGGCTCTGATGTATAACCCTTGTTAGCTGGTACACATCTGTGCATTTCATTTGTCTCGTTATTTACCGGCCTCCTCTGCCTTGTTAGCACAACTCTACACCGTTTAGAACTTTGAGCGAAATTTTACCGGCAAAAAAAACCGTAATAATAATAATAATGATGATGGCAAAGAAACACAAATTGCATGCGCATACAGCTACGCCTCATTATAATCTTCACAACCCGTGTAATACTTATTTTCAATATACATAAGTAGGTTATGTACTATATATCTGAATTTTTTAATGCTGTATTTTACGAGAAAGTAAAAAATATTTCTAAAGCATATTATGTAAGAATTTACTTATAATACCTTTAGAACCACTAACTACGTCTGTATATATTTGTGTTCGAGTATAGATATATGAGATGTAACAATAACATTTATCGATACATATGTATAAGTAATCGATTATTTTTGAAATCTCCTGTAAAAGATTCCTTACATAATAAAAAATATGATTCAAAATAGGGTTAGACTTCGTTGATTTTACAGAACAATATTTTTTATTGATATTTCAATTTTAAAATATTTAATGCGTTAAATAAAGCTTTTTTCTCAAGTTGTCTTTGTTGCCTTGCATATGACATAATCATGTTGAGGCATAACTATTTTTCTGTTTCCCAAAAAAAAATGATTTTATTCAATTAATTTATATAGACAAATATATAAGCTGTTGTGTCCGTCATTAAAAAATATATTTTTCATGGTGGGGGGTATGTTAAAGCTAAAGTTACATACCTTGTGCCGCCTTACTTCAAAGTGAACAGGAAACGAAAACAGACTTTTTAACAATCTTTTGACAAATCGGTGTACCTAAGATTGAATACGTGAAATATACATATAGAATTATTTTTATTAATAGTAGGTTAGCAACTCTATCAGTCTATCAGTCTATGCTTTAGCACTAGAAGTACTAAAGTATAGATACAAAGTCCATAAAGTACAAATTACTCTATAAGCTTTCAGAAAAAAAATATTATCTATTTTCAGAAATAATCACTGTGACTTTTTGCACGCATTTGGCTAACTTAAACACAGCCGTAAATATTTTGCACGTGCTCTATTTTTCGGCACCCAACGCGCGTAAATTATTCTTAAAATTAAAATGATACATAACATTATATCTATATTTGATATTTTTAAATAAAACTAACGTATTGTCTGATGCCCATATTTGTAATTTTGTTTACATTAGTTCATTGATGATTAACAACTTCTGATTAGCGAGTCAAAAGTATTGAAAATGCTTTTATAAACAGTAATCCTTTACTTTAAATTAACAATTTGCTTACTGATTATTTATCTAACACCAAAATTACATGCATAGATTCTACATGGATATGAGTTTCAGTAAATCGATTCCAATTCATGTTACATATTCTAAATAGCTAGACCCTGCGAGATTTCCCTACGGTTTTAGATGAATTCGCTACACATTGGAATATTCTACACAGGACATTTACATTTTGATTATGGAGAATTTTATTAGACTATTCCATAAACAATATGCAAAACAAAATATAAAAAATAATACAAGGCCTAAATACTAATATTATATTTGTCAAAAAATGTTTTTGTACCAAAACAGTGACAAAATTTCTCGATGCGGGAATTTAAGTAAACGTTGTATATAAGAATTTAAGAAAACCTTTGACAAGGTTTGTTACTTGTTTTGATTAAAAAAAATGTCAGACTGATTCTACTTAAATTTAAATAAATCAATAAATCTACTAGTAGGAATATACATATCTTACTAATCGCTATCATAAGTATCCGCAGAATCCGCATCTTGACTTTATACAAATAAACGACGCATACCAGCAGTAAATAAAAAGTATTCCTATTACAGCTGTTTTATTAAAATAAGTTCAAGATGAGCATTTTGCTTTGTGTTCTATTCAGAGAATCGTGAGCCTTTGAGGTTGTATCGTTGTAAAGGACTTAAAATAAATTTATTAAGTTCTCACGTTAAAGTGACGCTATTTTTGTCCTGTAAGATGTTTTCTACGCCATCCAAAATAATACTTCTGAATTATATGACAATATCTCCGTTAAACGATACGCAATCATTTAAAAAATATTCTTAGGTTATTTAAAATCAGCCAGTCTACCAAAGCTTTATTAAATTCTTTCGCGTATATGGATATTCACGTACAGTAACGCTTTGCTGAATGGACATGAAAATAATGGTATTAAATTACAAACGTATTCAGTAAAAATACGAGCTAACTTTCAGTGGCATATACCAGTTATAAACAAGTGGTAATTTACGAACCGCAAATGAATAATAAACGTATCAAATAAAACATGTATGTTTATAGAAGTATAAAATACTTTCATTGCGATAGTCAAAATACACAACATTGATAAAGTGATTTTCATACAAAAAGTATTTTTCATTTCACAATAAATCACTAAAAATATTTCTCCTTCTTTATATACATACATTGAGAACATAAACTGAGAATTTTTTTTAGAGCTTGAATCTAAAAATTGAGCTGAAATATTTTTATAAAGGACATCCATAGCGATACATAATTTATGTTCTAGTGCAGCGGCCTGCAAATCGCGGCTCTTTTTTTACCAAATTCGCAATTTTTTGTCATAGATATACAACAATCAGGGCTTTTTTTTAAACAAAAAAAATGCCGAAACTCACTTGTAAAACTTTTTACTAAAGAAAACTATATTCACACATCATTTCAATTAAATTTAAAGCAGCTTTACTTATGCCACAAAAAATGTATCATATTTTTTTTTACTTCATGTGTCGATTTATTTTTTTAGTGTTGGTGTGTATGGCTGAATGAAATCTGAGAAACCAGAGATCAATGTATTTTGAAAGATTGAAAAGCGGCAAAGGTGATCCGACAAGCTTGATGAACAAAAGTGCCAAAACTGTATTGGTCTTGAACGAAGCTCTAATTGAAGTAATAATTAGATTTATTTGCGAAAACCAGAGTTCATATTCACTTGAAGAAATGGGAATAGAATTTAAAGAATATATCAAAAGCAATATTTTTTCAGAAATCCTTATCGAGAATGTATTCGCTATATCGACAATTCGTTTAATTTTCATCATTCTAAATGCCAACTGTACATTAACACTTTCAAACTAATATTTTTAGTTAAGTACGTGAGCCCAATTTTTACATTTTTTCTATCTAGCATCCTTTTTTAGATCGACTCTTTTAACGTGGAATAAAATTCTTTCAAGTCAATATGAGGACATATTTTGAAAAATTCTCGTGATATGGAATGTGAAGCAGCTGCAGCACATTTATAATAAGGTCCAAAATCAGGGACGTCATTTGCTCCCCGCCAGAAAAATACATATCATTCAATGAAATACTATGAATTTTAATGAACTCAATATATTAAAAAAAAAAACGATCACTGACTGGCTAACTTTCCCCCCCCCTCCCCCTGGAAAAAAGCAGAAAAAACTTTACTGATTCCAAATCTGAAATTCTCGGGTAAATAAAACAGCTTCTAATCTATCCTGAAAATATTTTTTAAAATGTATCATTTAAGTAAAATCATATTAAAACACATTTTCACCAGAAAAAAGTATAATTTTAAATAATATGTACATGTACGTACTCGTCATAATTTATTTACATGCGATGTATAAATGGTTGTATTTTACAGTGAAGGTATATATTTCTACTACTGAAAATATGATTCAACTGATAGGTGCTAGTGAAATTATATGTTGTTCTAAAATGTCTTTAAAACTCAATTTGACAGTTGCGAAACGTATTTTTTCTGTTCAAACTCAAACCTAATTTACACTAATTAACCAAACTTAACTTAAACTAATTACAATTTTAGAACTTTAATTAGGGCGAGTCTAAGATACAAACTTAGCCAACTTAATTCTTAAGAATAGAAGCGGAAGAAGAATTACAGACAGACATCGCATCCCGCATTGAACATTATTGTCTTAAAAATATAATAGCTATTCTTACTGATATTACTACAGACTTCTGATATCAGAATATTGGTCAAAGTATATTTAAACTGAATTATGGTCAGTAGGAGGGCGCAAAAACAATTATCACTTCTCAGAAGGTAAAAATTCACGTCAAAAGCAATAAAATCTAGTGGGAACGCTCGGTAATGAACGTTCCCAGTGCGACGGCGAAAGCATGTCGCCACATCCAAGAGCCAAGGGCAAGTTTCTTAAGTCAACTTGTCAAAAATCTGGTAAAATATTTAATTATAGTTTGTATTTTAATAATATTTTTACTTAATAAAATACATTATAGTTAAAGTGGTTTTTGCAGTTATTCTTTAAAAAATCAATTTGATTGTTCTTGACAGAAAATCAATCCCATTACTTTTAAGAATGTAATTATTAATATCGTAATTAAATTTATAATGCTCTGTATTTTAATTAGTAGTTTTTTATCACAAAAGATCACACCACACCCATCACACACTATTAAATTAGCACAAAAGATCACAACAAAATATATCGTAGAGCAGGAAAAGAATGTTTTTGTAGTTATACCGTCTTAGAAATTGGATGGGATTTGGATGGGATGACGCTCTTACACCTTGCGAGAAGAGAGAAAGTTTTTTTAGGCATCACGAAGAAGCATACGTCTGAATTAGAGATGTCATGAGAGCAAGACATATATTACCTTTATATCTAGGTACATTGTGGTCAATTTTAATTCATCAGCCGTTTTTGAAAAGCTCAACTTTAAAACAGCAATTCAATTAGGCGGCCAAAGGCTCCCGTCGCGCTGATTAAAATATTATATTAGATAATTGGGACTAATTAAATGAAAGTCTCGTACTACGGTGGAAGGTCGTGAGCATTCAAGTCACGGTTTTCACATTAGAGGCGCGTGAGCAGAGGCCCACCCTGTACTTACTTTAGCCCACCCTGTGCGCCGCCGATGCAAATTCAATGCCACAAAACTTTATAATGCACTTACTCTCAGACTAAAATGAATACATAGTATATCTATAGGTAAATAAAAAGTAATGCATAAATGCCAAAATCTTTTTATTCTAAATTCACTATGAATGTTAGAATATTTATCAATAATATAAAATCGCTGAATGACTTTCAACCATCAAACGGAGGAAGATAGAGTGTCTCGAACACATGATTCGAGATCCGAAATATGAGTTTCTTCATACCTTAATATTGTTAAAATATGAAATGGACCGAAAGAAAGATGTCTTAGTTGCAAAATATACACCTATGGATGAGAATGACTTGGAACTACTCAAATGTCTGGAATCGGACTAGAGACCAGAAGCAGATTTCTCTCTGAATAGTTAAATATGTTCATCTTAAAAACACTTGTATATGCATCACAGAGTTCTCGAATAAATATTTATGTTATCAAACTTTTGCACAAGCTACTAAGAGCATTTTTTTATAATTGTTGTATACAATATTTTAATTTCTTTTGCGTCAATATTAATTTGCTTTACGGAATAATTCGTTCTGTGCTGCTTTTGAACGAAATTATGTAACTATTAAATTTAAATTATAATAAATCACTAGACATCCACTTTTACACATTCAATGAACAGCCGGTAACGGCAATCGGAAACAAATAAAAACTGTCGTTGAATCCGCTGTCCGTTCGTCACAGATCGATCCGTTAGCCGTTTAATCATGACCGTTGTAACGGCCGTTGTGTGACGGACGTCGGGCAAATATTGGATACTAAAAGTGAGGAAATAACGACCGGCGTAAAGCAATGACACTCCTGTCCGTCTCGTGTCGTTTTTAGCACGCGTCGTACGACCACTTGCCACGGCTCGGGTCGCGGCCGTCTTAATTGAATCTTTGCGGCCCACATGCCACATTACGCTTTCCATAAAAATCGCCGTAAAAGCATCCGGAACGAGGAAGCTAAACTAATCCCCAGCGCTAACGGCCTTGTAAACACAACACGTGCCCACCGTGTTTAGTACGTCAACAAACGTGAATGTGTGTAACTTTGAAATGCTTGTAAATCAGGATCATTTGTTACAATGCCTGTTGTGCGAAAGCTTTGAAACTGACAAATCACAAAAGATAAATAAGTCCGTTGCGATCGCATGTAAATCAAAAGCCTATATACAGTGTAATTTTAATACTCTGTGAACCATTTATTTGGCTACTTTTACAAGATAGGTCATATGTTAACGCACTTTTAAAAATGTAATGTCGTATGCTAATGAACGCTTATTTAAAAATCATGTGTTAAAAAGACTGTCATCTAAATGTCCACCATCCCGCCGCTGGCTTTTTCTAACTCAAACACCAACGTTTTGAAATGCGCTTAGGACGATGGCTCTCTTAACGAATATTCGCCTTAATTTGGAGCTGGTTATTGTAGCTGGTTTATTCAAGTTAACATGAATTTGCGATAACCGAATAAAAAATCTGGCTGCTGGAGGGCCATGGAATGTCACATTTCATAGTCCCATTGAATATTTCCCAATTTTGCGCTAATTGGGTATAATTTAAAGTCGAGTTTCAAAATTCGACGCAAAGTTGATCTAAGTATCGCTATAGCAGCAGTACGCTTGCGAATCGCCAAGCCCGGATCTTCTCGTACAGACTAGTTAATTTGCGCAACTCTTCGCTTCTCAATGCTCTATCTCTACCTACAATAAGATAATATTTATTTAAATTAAATTAAGATCATCGTAACCTAACAAGTTATCCAAAGACGTCACAATGGTCGAAAACAATAATTGCTTTATTTCAATACACAAAAAATATATATATATATATATATAATTAAAATAATACAAATAAAGAAGCAAACAAACAAAAAATCATAAAATATCTAAATTATATAATACGAACTAGACCAGCTCCTTGTAGCTGTATCGAAAACAAACTTTTTAAATTTTTATTATTTGTCGTAATAAATAACATCCAGTATTTTATATGTATATATATATATATATATATATATATATATATATATATATATATATATATATATATATATATATATATATATATATAAATATATATATATATATATATATATATATATATATATATATATAAATATATATATATATATATATATATATATATATATATATACATATAAAATACTGGATGTTATTTATTACGACATATATATATATATATATATATATATATATATATATATATATATATATATATATATATATATATATTGTTTTTGAATTATATGAGAGTAGCGCAAAAGCTTTTTGATAAAATTACCTAGCATAACCTAGCACAACACAACCTAACGTCATTTTATCCCTTTTCGTTCGCTCGATACAGCTAAACTTCGTTATTTTTTGTCACTTTCAACCCCTGTTTCTAACAAAAAAATATCCGGAAGCGTCACGTGAATTGCTTTGTCCCGCGGGACGAGATTAATCAAGCATTGTTTGGCCGCAGCGAGATTTGTTGACACTCGCTCGATTGTTACATATTTTTTTTCCATATTCTGACGCAAGACTGTGGTATATTTTTGGCTCTGTGTATATGGGTCGCACCCGTAGGTACCTGGGAGCTTTTGCGAGCTTTTGACCCGTGGGCTGACAATGTCGGCGAATTAACCCCTATTTGCCGCGTTACATATCAATATGCCGGCTCATTGGCGGCCCAACGCTTTGGATAATTCGCAGGTCCTACAAAACGGGATAATCCCGGTATGACGGCCAGTTTACGGGGACTATGGCAAGTTAACGATCACGGCCACATTGACGTTTTATCCTACCGATATTTATATACGGAACCGTAATTCCACATAACTATGCTCCGAATTTAGGTACTATTTGAATTTTCGACTTACACACCCTAAAACATAATTTTGATTTAATGCTTTCTGGTTATATGATGCAAATATTTTTGAACCAGATAAAATATACGTATAATATGTATGAATTTGGTCATTTCACATTATAAAATTAGGGTTTGAAAATTATAATTTTATGAGCTGCTTTACAATAATTTGATAATAATATTTTTTCAACGTGCAATAAATTATTATTTAGAGAGCTGTCAATTTAATAGATTTTTTAACCTTCCATATTAAACTGAATGCTGTAAGCCCAATGCGTTACAACAGGGTGAATCTGTACTAACGGGATAAACAAGTACATATTAACCATCAGTCTGAAAATCGTAAAATCAGTGACGTCAATATAATTAATTTATAATCAATAGATGTCACTTTAAAGCTGGAGTCAGATTTATTAACAGCATTTTTATAAATAAAAGTTTGAGTCTGCTGCCGTGGCTCGAACCCGCTGCCTCTCAGTATCCAATCTAAGACTTTATGGACTACGATTTTCGGACTTTTTGATTTAAACTCTGCATTTCTATTATCGTATTAAATAAAATAGCAATAATAAAACATAAATGGGAATATATTCTTAGACATTCTGATTTTTCTGTGGTTTTCATTTCACAATAAAGGCGAATTCTCGACTTCACATCACAAATTTTTCTAAATGAAAAATTGTATGTAATACATAATTACTGAGCTGAACAAGAGAAACGTTTTGTGAATACGGCAAAATAATAAAGCAAAACATTTATTTTAATTATATATCAATTACTGCAAATTGTCTTCGTATGACAGATAAATGGTAAAATATCCTTAACTATTAAAAATTACATTTCCTCATGCATTTTCAATATACCTAAAGCATTTCTTCAATATAAGCATTTATCAACCCCTATATATTTCCTCAATATAAGCTCACGCGAAACATGTGTATTGAAATACAAAAACAATGAGTAAAATAATTTGTTTGTTAATTCTTATTATTACTATCTGTTTTTTCTGTGCCTGAATCAGTAGCAGAAATAATTTTGTCAAACCAATTTTTTTTAAGTTAAAATTGGTCTTCCTCTATACATCAAATATATTTATTAGTGACAATTTCAAGAGTTTTTATTCATAATTTGCCTGTCAATCACATTATTGTAATAAATAAAAGAAACAACTAAGCAACCTAGATTTTTAAATCGAATAGGATGTGTAAAATATCATTTTTGACCAGCCTTAACTTTTGCTCTTTGTATGTATTCTTAAGATCCACGTATCTTGAATTTATTTGAGCTGACTATTCAGCAATAGTCTAAAATGATTATAAATTATAATTTTATTCTGTCCTTTTTGAGTTCAATATATTTTGTCATATTAAAAAAATTAGTAATATATAGACGATTTTAAAATTATTAAAAAATATATATAAATTCATTCTCGAAGCACATCTGTTACACTGCTTTCTGAAAGCGCTATAAATTAATATTTTATCTAAATCTGTTGGCAACCGTGTGAATGTGCATAATTGAAATATCACACAGAGTCGAATCGGCGCCGGGTGGATCAGATAAGGAAACACTCGAACGACACAAAGAGGGAAGAGGTATATGTACTTTTTTTCACAAAAGTGGCGATATTATTCAGTAGCTAAAAACTAGGTTGATAATACATTGCATAGTAGCAAACATGAAAAAGAAATAGAATGTAAAGCAAATCCAATTTTTTTGAACATTGCCAGACAGCAAATATTTTTATGCCAATATTCTAGTAAATTGAACTACAAGAAAAATTATTCCAAAAGATACAAATCTCTCTTGATAAAAATTGCTATTCAATCTGATGGGCGAGCTTGCTCACAAGCCATTAGCACCCTCATATAAAAATAGCAATTACCAAATAATTGATTAATTATCCTTTCCGGTGAAAAGGCCACCTATCACATAGATAAAGGTTGTCACGGGGATGTGACGGTCCCTCCCATTTGCTCCTCTTCCTTCCATACGGCATCTTAGGTCGTCGTGACGTCACGTGACGACAGAGGCTGTACATGTGCTTTACATCTGCCGAACACGTCCCTATTTATCAACGTTCGCCTCATGTGGGCCGCAACGGAATTTGTGTTATACATTTTTCAAAATAGTTAATACATTAGCTTTACGTTATAGCGTGTACGACACAAAAGTAATAAGTATATAAACTATTAAACTAATAAAAATATTCGGTAATAATAAAACATATCCTCTGAAAGGAATAATGGAATCATATGTCTAATACACAATAAAAGTGATGTTTGACTTACAAAGGTATTACATTGTTAAATACAACATATAAAATAATATATTATGTTATAGTGAGCCACATGCAACCCTATGGAGAAAAAATAATAGGGAAATTACAATGGGCATGCGCTTAAAAGTCTGCGACAGGATGATGTACCTTGTTTAACACTTTTCACGATTTTTTATTAAGGTGCCCTATTATTATGGCCAAGCCAGTATATATATATAAACGTTAACTATCTAAGTACTCCCAAGCAATTTATTCACATTAGGCAAATGCATTTAGTTATTATAGGTTGCAGCCTTAACTAGAAACTATCTCGAGTGTAGTGTATAACGAAATTAAGTTACCGTGTAAGGTCGAGCGTACCGAATTGGATTTTATGGAACAGCCGCATAAACATTGAAAACATGCTAGAAAGCAAACATATTGTAGCGTTACAATAACAACGACGTTGCTATCTCGGGAAATTGTATTACAATTTGATTTAATTAATTGAGAGCAATGTTGATGGTGAGCTAACAACATCCCTAGCGGATTAGCACGGTGTTACCTAAGTATCAACATCTGCCTTTATTACTGGTTAAGTTCACCTCTATTTCATTTCGTATGCCTTTCTAAATTAAATATAGTATCTATATGTTGCTTATACTTATTTTTACATTTGTATATACATATAATTCAATTATATTTTTCCTTTCAATCAGTCGAGAAGAACTTTTTCATCAAAGTAATAATTAATCGAATAGAAGACCTTAGGTAGTGTAATTTCGATAAAAAGTTTGTTCCCGTCAAAGTTTTCTCGTTAAAAATGTACGAAAGCTCACCATTATAGTCTCTCAATGAGACGATCTGACACTATAATATACTAAAATGTTAATCATATTCCATCCGCATACTTATTGTGTATATGTATGTAAATGTAACGTACATTAAAATAGAGTTCGTGGAAAGGACATAAATGAAATTGGACATATGAGTAACATATGCATTATGCGTTTTAATTTTAAATTAGGATTTGTTCACAAATATATGCAGCTATTATATTTTATAAAATTAAAATTATTATTTATTATATAATACACATTTTTGACATAACTTTTTGATCAGACCATTTTTGTATTAAGCAAACGATTATGTCAGACTTTATCACAAATTATCACAAATATTAAACATATTTTTTCAATAAAAATCTTCTATAGTATGTATAAGAAGATTTAGTTTTTAATAATGCGGTAGATATCTTCCGGTGATTTGTTGTGATTTGTAACAGTTAGAATTTTAATCACGTGACTGTTAAAATAATCCATGTAGCTGTATTTTTGTATTGACTAATAATGTATTGCATAATAATCTAAAAGCTAAAGATTTAATTACTGCATAACAACGAAAATCACACTAGCATTAAAAACTAGTTCATGCTGTACAGTTACATTTGGTTATTGGGCTTCTTAAACTATGGGTCGCGACGCCAAATGGGGTCGCGAGATTTTAATGTAAAATATTTAATTACATGAATTTAAATTGAATGTTTTAAATAATTTTTTCAAGCTGCTCATTATGATCATATAACTTTTACTCACTGCCTTATTCATCGGGAGGCCCTTGCAACAAAATAATAAGCACCAGAAATGAACGATGTGCCTTAGGATACTGTTAAGATTATAAATGTTATTAATAGCCATGCCATTAACAGCCGCTTATTTTCAAATCTCTGTAAGGATATGAATTCCCACTATACAAATTTATTATTTCATGCAGAAGTAAGATGGATATCAAAAGGTCAAAATTTATGAAGATTATTATTAATAAAGGACGAAATCGCAATATTTTTAACCGAACATAAATGTGATTTTGCTGCTTTTTTTCAAAATAACCTATGGCTATCCAACCTGCGTTATCTGTCAGATATTTTTGAGAACTTAAACGATCTTAACTTGTCTCTTCAAGGAAACAATTGCGATATATTTACTTCGAATAATAAAATTGAAAGTTGTATTGAAAATTTCTAAATTAGTAAGGTAGAAAAGCATTCGCTTGAAATGTTTTCCAGTATCGACAATTTCATAATCGAGAAAAATCATAGTAAAACTTTTATCGAAAAAAATATTATATGTCACTTAAAAGCGCTAGAAACACAGTTTCGTAAATATTTTATATCAAATATTGATTTCAAAAAGTTATCTTGAATTTAAAAACCATTTTTGATCACCTGCCATATAAAGCTCAAGATGAATTTGCTGAGCTTTCGAGTGACTCAAACTTAAAACAAAATACCCTTGACTGAATTCTGGATCGGAACTAGAACTAAATTTCCCACAATCTCTGATAAGGCATTAAGTGTTCTTTTGCCATTCAACACCACATATTTATGTAAAATTACTTTTTCAGCTTTACTACATATTAAATTCCAATATCGTTCATCGCTAAAAAGTATTTAATAAGTAATAAAGATATACATAGTTTAAATTCTAGAAATAAAGACAATTTAAGGATAGTTAGGTATAAGAAAATGAGTACGGCCAGGGGAATTATGTATGAAGGTGTGAAGTTGTATAATAATATTCCTAGGACAATCCGCAAAAATAAAACTATAACGGGGCTCTTAAATGGAATAAAAAAAAATCACCTTTTTGCATCAAAAATTAATTATAATAATAGGTTTTTTTTAATTTTTGTTTATGCTATGGTACATATTATATGTATGTTTAGTTTGGTGTAAAAAATAGCTATTAAACTAAATAAATTATTACAATAAATAATAGAGTATCCGATCCTTGTGTAATAGTTGCAATTACGACCCTTGCCTAGCCAGGTTTTGCTTCAGTGCACTGCCCTACTTCCTACCTAAGCTGTTGCGAAAGACAGTAGTTGTCAAGTTGACCGATCTCCAGCATCACCAATCAAGCATTTTAAGAAGAGAAATAATGTATTTCACAAGGAGATAGCGACAACTTGGGAAATTGGGATCAACATTATTTATTTTTTTATAATATCAATTAATATATTTTTATTTTACAATAAACACTTGTAAAATTCAGCTCAAGTTATTGCTTTAAATTTATTTTTAGATATTTTATCATAGTTTAAAAATGCAATCACAAACCTTTTTTGAATTGAATCTTTAGCAAAAAAGGAATACAAACATAAATAAATCGCCAAATGCCTCGAAAGTTTATAGGAAAGATGGTGAGAATAATTATTTTTTTAATATGGTAAAAACTGTCTATTTAACAGCTTCATGCCCATTGAAATAACATTGTTTAGTGGCCGTGGACTCAATCTTGAGTCCTGCGTCATTGTTTTATCATAAAAATACTGGGATACTATCAAGTTTTCCTCTATGTGATTAATAGAGATGATAATATACTATTTCTATATAATATCAAATCAAAAATAGATTATATTTTACTTATTTTTTTTTAAAATGGCGTTGCAATGCAATAAGTCGTTTTTGAGGATTTTTTTATGAAATGTATGAACCAGACTTTCTTTTAAAAAATAAAATTTTGAGTTACACTCCTTGAACAAAACTAAATTTCATGATCAAAACTGTTTGGCTAGGTAAACATTAAATCAATCCTATCAAAAGAAATCGAAACACCCGCGGTTGATAACAGATCAATTAACAAAGTTATTCCAACTAAAATTTTGTATATTTTTGCAAAATCAAAAATAAAAACGTTAAGATATATATAGATAAATTAAATACCAGTCTAATGAAAGAACTTAAAAAAAATGCCAGCCATTAACTTACGAACATTTTAACCGGGTGTTTGTTATTTTGATATTTCCTCACCATTTAGAAAACCGCAATGATTTACAAATTAAGAAGCTAGGAGAAAAAAGCTACAATTCAGATAAATTATCGCAGTATTAATTTACTGCCGTCATTAAGTAAAATATTTAGAAAAAAAAATATAATTGTGCTTTAAAGAATTTCTGTGGAATTAAATAAAAAACGAATAAATGCGTTTTTTCATTCCTAATATTTCGCGTAAATTGAAAATGGTTGCAATAGTTACAAACCAGTTTCTTATAATTTAATAATATGTATGCTTTAATGCTTTTATAATTTTTTGTATAAACGATTTATACAAAATAACCATTTATAAAATAATATAATTTGCACTCACCAAATTTCACGGTGTCCATTTTCTGCGTACAACTGTCACAAACACATTCATTTTCACAATTACACTTATAAACTACACTATATCATTATATTATATACACTTTTTATTATTTACACTTTTTTATCTATTTTATTAAAAAAAATTGATTGATTCGTATAAAAACATTCCTCAATATGAAGAAGAATTTTACAACTTCTGCACATGTATGCTGTATCTTTTCTTATTCTATCTGCAGAACAAACACGACATTTTCTTCTCACAAATTTTTCCCACTTTAATTTTTATTGACTGATGATTTTTCAGTTTATCCGAAAGACTTTCTAGTGGATCGACAGCACAGGTACGGCAACCATTGAAATGTCTTCAGAATCGATGAATTTGACTGAATTTTGCATTTATGCTTTAGTCTCACTCAAAAGCAAATCTTTAAATTCATTTTTGCTGTAAGTATTCAGATTTTGATTGACACAGAACGAATTAAACAACGCGCATTGAAATAAATAAAAAAAACTGCCATTTTTTGTTCATTCTTTTGTTTTTCGAAATATCGACTCCTTTCAAATATTTATAAAAGTTCATTATACATTGAGGCTTATATACCTGTTATGAAAATTAGATATCATTCTGAAATCTCTGTTTATATTTATTGCATGTTTCATCTGTAGGTGTTTAAGTTTTATATTTTTGAGGGATTCTAGCAGACCCCTATTTTTCAGAATTGTTCCACAGCGTCTTGTTAGGTCTCAACGATTGCTTTTCAGTGTCATAAAATATCACACAAATTCCATTTCAATGTCCTTGATGCCAGCAGAATAGTATTAATATCCAAGTACATACATATATTTTAGACAGACCTTTTTCACTAAGGATCTTGATGTACCATTATAAAATCACTATAAATTCAGCCTGCACATTGCAGATCCTCACAGCTATGTTTAATCTTTATAATAAATTCGCGCTTCTTTAGGAATACTTTGCCCACTTTTTATAATGCTCAATTTCGCAGCATATTAGTAGCTGGCTCAGTTATATATATTTTAGAAGTTATGAGTAAATGAAAAAAAAACATACTGTTTTAATGTACATAATGTAGAATCATTTTTTTAATTTTTAAATCAGCCTCATTTATACATAAATTATCTTATGGGTTTTGTTACCATTAATATCAGATTAAGGTTATAATAAAAAAGCCTAAATACAGTATATTATGAATAGTGTTTCAGCTTAGTGTTGTTACAATTCTGTTGATTTTTATTGCATTATTCTATGTAAGGTTTGGTTAGGTTAAGTATTTAGTTACAATCTAATGCTATTGATATACCTAATTGTAACTTTTATGATTTTTTCGTGCTATATGCATTGCACTATTGCTTGCAATAATAAAATAATAGATATGTAGTAATAATAAAAATGTATATAAGAGATCATTTATAAAAGATTAATAATTGTAGAAACTATATAAAAAGCCTCACCTTAAGACACTCAAAATTTATTAATTATATATATATTTATATTTGGAATAAAATTAAACTTTTGTTTAGTTGCCTAAATATAATACATATAAAACATATTAATTTTTATAAATTTTTATTATACCAATAATGTAAATGTAAAAAACAAGTTTTCTTACAGTCTTAATAAATAGGTTGGAGGTAATGAGATAGTCTTAAGGATAAAAATGACAAATTCAGGAGACAAAAAAAATTATGCATGTTTTAATTAATGTGATGTTTATTTCCCAATTCGACATTTTTTTCAATAAACAATATTAAGATTTTTTTATAATTTATATAAACTTAAACTAATGCGATAAAAAAATTTTTTTCATGGGTCTTTTTTGCCTTAAAAAATAGTATTATTACCAGATTTTTTTTAAAGAAAATATTATATAATAAATATTTTTTCATTTTGCCACGTATCAATGGAATGTTTGTTTAGTAACCGAATTATAAAATTAAGTCTTTCTTTTTTTTTTAGTATTAAAATTAATATCAAATAAAATTGTATGACTTTAATTATTTTTTCCCGTTTAAAGATTAGCTAAGCGATACCTATGTTAATATTGCAGTTGGTTTATCATATAACAATAACAGATTAATTTTATGAACAAATTGACAGATAAAAATATAAAATGCCAAGACTAATAAAAACATGATATAACAAAATATTTTATACTCGATTGGAACTGCTGGCGAATCGTCTACTTAATTATCCTAAAAACCTGTAATAGAAAACATCTTTATATTTTTTAATTTATTTTAATGCATTGCAAATCAAAAAATAAATGCTCATAAAAACAACTGTCAAATTTTTGTATAGCCTAAAACACTTATATGCAATAGTCTTAATATTTTTTTAAAAAAACTTTCTTGATAAATTCTCTTTAGTAACCCTTGTTTGTAAAGATATCTTTCTATTTATATATTTTTAAATAAATGAGCCTTATTTTATTGTTTAGTGTTAATAATTGTTGTGAAACTATAGAACATCTTATATTTTTAATTTACAGCACTTAAATTTATTGCTGTTTATGTGATGATAAATTTACTAATAGTTGCTTAAGTTTTATTTATTTTATTCAAAATTTAACTAAAAATTTAAAAACTCTCGCTTTCGAGTGATTGAAACTTTACACTTTTCTAGATGCTCAATTTTATTTTTGCTTTTTCATTAAGTTAAGCTTAATCACAGCACCATCTTCTATACTTTATGGTGTAATATTATATTAACAGCAAAAAAGTTCAGTAAAACACGATACAATAAAGGATTAAACAAGCATATTGAACCACATGATATCCATGGAGCTTTTCAATTGGTTATTTGTAATAGACGAGTTTTAAAGTGCACTTAAGATTGCAATAGACTAGTTCCATTGCTATACTTACATTTTAACATTGATTTTAAAAGACAAATATATGGTTTTCAAGGCATAAACATTATTTTAGATAACTATAGCAAAAGTGCGTATCATTAAAAAAAATTTGGAGCAGTAGGTGAGTATAGCTATTAAGATACAATGTTGCTTAGTCTGATTTACTTAAATATAAATAATCTTATATATTGCGTCAACGTGAAAAACACAGTTGTTATTGCTGCATTGAGTTAAGTTATGCTAGGTTAGGGTATGCTAGGTTGGGTTTTCAGTTTAATCTGATAACCTTAAGCTAAGACATATAGTAAGATGATTTGAAAACAGTGATTTCAGTGATTCTCTTTGAAGCTCTTTCAATGTTAACTTAATTATCACAAAAGTTTGTAACCATAATTGCGCAAAAACTTCCCTCTTAATTTTAATTAATTATTTATTTTTAAAGCTTATGATAAACTTTCGCCTATAAAGTTTATAGTATGATCTTTAGTACCTTGTGATTATTAAGTCTAAGTATCATACACTCTATCAAAACAACCCCATCTGACACCATCCCAACCAGCTGCTGGGAGCACGTGGCCGGGTGGGCGGAACGGGCCCCTCTCAAACGACGCGCATACTCGTTCCTGACACGTAACCATCTACAGATTGAATCTGTTCGATCTAAACAAACAAGCCACTTCTTACCTCTTTTCGGCGGATGTCTCGCCCACGCTCCAACCACCGACGACGCCAGCAGCGACAGCACCAACAGCGAACTCAGCGGTGTCGCCAGCGGCGGGCCTCCGGAGCTCCGGGGCATGGCTCACGCGGCCACAGCCGCCATGGGGGCCCACCGGTGTTGTGTGTCCTCGTGGGAGCCGCGCCGCGCTCCGACTGACTCCGGCGACCACCCGCGCCGCCACTGGCGCCTTCGCCCCAGGCTAGAAATGCGCGCGCACGCCCCGGCCCGGGACAACGAGGAGCGCTACGCCGTAGCCCACGTAGCACGTGGGGTTGCTGCACACACTGCAACATAACCTACCACCAGTTGCAAGGAATGCACGGCGTTTGTGTGTGAGTGTGTATGGGAAGGGCGCGCCCCACTTTTGCTTCTCTGCGTCATACGTGACATTTCGATGACATCTACAACAACCATAATATATCAAATGTCTATTTTAAACTTGCGTTAAATATTTTATTTATTTCTATCTTGATAAATTAATACGTGCCGTGTATCTTCGTCGTCGTTTATGACTTCACCTTTTTCTGGCATTTTGACTTTTTAGTTAATTTTTATACTCGACAGGTACTTCTTGTTTTTTCACAGAATTAAATTAAAGAAGTCTGAAGAACACATTTTTGTTGTAATAAATGACACATATGATTTTCAATAATCGTGGTAAAAAAAAATATTCTTTTTGTTTACTTAATGCAGCCGTTTTTTCTGTTTGTTTACAGTACATATTTTTGCCTATCTATTAATTAGTGATGCTAGAGATAATCTAAATTTTTGCGTCTGCTTATCTGACTATATCTATCTATTGCAACAGCTTAGGTAGGAGGTATTAATTCAACTAGGATAATATTGTAATTGCTAATGGGCCTTAACTTCTACACATTATACAGCTACTGAAATATGGCTATTTTTTTGTCATATTGTCTCAATCCATTATAAACCAGCTTAACGTTTTTTTAAAAAAATGATAAAAACAAACACTGTTGAAGGTGTTCAACATTGCCATTTAAATATAACAGACATAGTGTTTATTCTCAAAAATTATTTCTCGATAATTTTTCGTCAAATCAAGAATTCTCATTTCTCAAGAAATTTTATAAAGAATATTTTTAATATATAAAATTAAATTTGTAGCATTATTTTATAAATGTTTTTAACCACTGCCTTTTTTAAAACGCTGTAAAGGTAAATACGTGCTTATGCCTTATTTAGATTTTAGATTTAAATAAGGGTCTTAAAATTGCAAAAAAATGTTTACAAACTTGTAACACTCAAACTAGCCTTGTTTTTAATCATTAAATAATTAAAAAAGACACTCAGATAAAAAGCATTCCGAAGGTGTTCATGCCAGATGTTATAAAATATGCATACTTTTTCGGAAGATTGAAAGTATTTGAATGACCAACATTTTTATTTGCGATTTTCTATTACTCTAACTGTCCGGTGGCTTTATCTTTGCTTTGGTGATCTAAACACTCACTTAGATAATAAAAAAATACGCATGAGAATCTACAAAATGCAAAATAGGCTATTTGTGGTTTTCGATAACCAAAAAAGTTTTTTTATATTGTTTTTGTAAAATAGCAGAAGCTGTTATTGACAATTGTCTTACGATTATTATTGACAGAAAAATGGACATTGTTGTTTTTGTTAATTGAACACATTTTCGCTAATTTCAAATGAAAATGTACAGGGTTATTAATGTTTGATATAGAAAAGTATTTGCCACCCCTTCTCACGACAGCTCAACCTATAGTGTATCTAAGTATCTTGATTTTTTTATACTTTTAATACTATGATATTTAAAAATTTAAAGCAATGTTCAGTAAAATATCAACTTTGGAAACCGCGAAAAATAATTTCAGCTGAAGTCCTGCATGGTAGTTTGATAGCGCCATTTATTTTTATTATATATATATTTACTGATTACATTCCTATTTTCATAGATACTATCAGCAAGTTCTTACAGACTTAAACCAATTGTAATGAAGTAATCCTTAAAAAAAAATTGTATTTAATAAAAAAATTAATGCAAAAAAACAAGAATACTGCATTAAATGCAAAACGAACCTCAAATTTTTAAGTATAGTAGCGCAGTTTTCAAAAAGCTTGCTGCCATTGTGACCCTAAAATCAAGATTAACAAATAGAGTATATAAGCAATAAAAAAAATATTATAAAAACAGCTATTTAAGCTTATGTTCGATGCAATGAAGTTTTAAAAAAAATCTTATGATTCTTTGGGTGAAAAAAGAAAGATTACAATAGTGTAAAAAAAATTACAAAATGTTACAAAATGTTACAGCGTTACAAAATGATACTTATAGAAGTATCATTTTTTAACGCTTAAAAAAATATTTTTTAAATTACCAAAGATAAATTATGTATCGAGTAAATTTATAATAAAGTTAATAGAATTAAGATTTATTAAAAACGCAATTATTTATACTTGTCGTTTAAATCAGATAGTATATCAGCACTTTAATGTATCATGTATGATTAAACTTATATAACATAATGTTAAAAAAATTATATATATGTATATACATTAAATGCATAAATTGCTATGTTATTAGGCAGTGAAAAAATATTATTTTTCAATTCATTTTGATAAAAATACTGATTGAGTGGTTGGCAAACTCACATGCAGATTGCCTCAATTATTAATAAGCTCAGTTTACTTGTGGGTTGAATAAAAATAGCATTTGACCTATTAATGTATGTATATATATATAATACAACATACAAAAAAGACATGGGGAAATCACCATAATGCGTCAGTTCATATTTCAGAAGCTAAATTTAAAAATATACATGTGATGTTGCGCTAAAATGTATTTTTTTGCGTTGAGATGAAAATATAAACATGGTCATTTATATATGTTTAAAATAGCGATTTTCAGACTTTAAGATTAAGAAAAGTACATCAAAAATATAATTCTTTGCGGAATTAATATAATATCCCAACTGAAATATTGATAAAAGTACATTGCAACGCTTTTCTGAATCTTTGATTTATTAAGCTCAAGCCAGCCGAATAATTAACACTCAAAAGCATTTCTGGTAATTTTGTGGTTATGCTATGAAACTTTTACCTGCTGACGTCACGATCCATCAGAAAAATAACAAACCGAGTAGCTCTAGTGTATTTTAATAACGTGCTTTTTAATGAATATTACATTTTCATTCACGCAATACAAACACTAATGAATAAAATATTTTCTGGGGCAACTATGTTGCGAAACTTAATTCGTGTATTATTACAACCGCCCAATTAACTATCATTACTATATAAGATAATTATTCATCTCAATTAGTGGGCACAGTTTCGAGTTTCGGGCACGTGAAAAGGGTTCAGATGTCACAGTTCACACTTTTCAAACGATGGGACGAATTATATAATTTATGTATTATATAATAGTTGGATTATAACACTAATGTTGAAATATTTATTTGCGTTGAATTCAACACTAGATATATTATATTTATTATTTTAATTAATATTTTCATTTCATCCTTCAAATCTAAATATGCCTTTAAGTTTACCTTCCATTAGCAATTAAAAGATTCTTAATTTAAACCTTCGGATTATGTAAACAAAATGCTCTAATTACGATACTCAATTTAGTTATATATTATATTATTATTTTGCGCAAATTTAAAACATATTTCAAGAATTATTGTGTCGTCTACAATTTTAAGTTATTATTGATTTCCTCCAGGGCTTAGCTATAAGAACAAATTAAAGAGCATAAATAAATAATATTACACTGATGCAAAGTTTTGTGTTTTATATTGACGTTATTTCACTTATATTTCTAATTAATTAAAATTGGCAGCTCAGCTAATATACTTATTTAAGTTATAGACTTGTATAACTTTTCACCTGTAATATAATAAATCGTTAATAAATATAACAATCATTGGTAATAAGTTTTAAAAATATAATAAAACGTTAATAAGTTACATATAACATCAAGGATGGAATAGCGTAGTCCGGCTCAGAGGTTGCGGGTTCGAGCCCCGGCAGCAGCACCCAAATTTTTATCTATAAAAATGCGCTATTATTAAAAAAAATAATAAAAACAACCCCAGCTACAGTAACATCTATTGATTATAAATTGTGTTGCACATAATAATTCATAATTATTAATATAGATCACCGATTCCCAGACTTTTAGTATTGTGGTTAATTCTTACTTATAGATATTCATTATGTCTGATTGACTAACTCAGTTGGTACATATATGCCCATTGTGACGCATTGGGCTTACGCCTGTCAGGTTACAGTGGAAATTTATTAAAAATAAAAATAAACAAATATTTTAATTCAACACCCTAAATTGGCTAACAAATTATTGTATATTTTTATTTATATTCATTGAATCAATATCAGTTAGTTTATTAAGTACTAATTATATATTATATTTTAAGTTTAATTAACTATATTTTGTGATATTTGGCGTCAATAATAATTATTTATTTTACTTTCAGACACACAAAAAAAAGTTAATTATATGGGATAGTCAATTTAATGTATCATTTTCGATTCTAATAAATTTGCTAGGTCTGAAAATTATTTCGTCTTGAGCTTGCTTAATACAAATTTAACCTTTTTGCCGCAATGCTTGTTAGCGCTAGTGTCCCTCCAGCGCGGCTTATATTTAATCAGACTAGATTTTCAACGCTAAATCTTTTTATATTGTTAAAATTCACAATTTCACTGTTTTATAACGTCACAGTTTTAATATTTAAGAGTTATATTATCAAAAAATCTACAAATAAACACAAATACAAGTCCAAATAGTAAATAAACACATGTAAATTAATAATCGAACAACCACGTTAACCTTTTGGGCGCAGAAATCGACTAAAGTCGCCCAATTGATTTTTTTATCTCTTTACGCAAAAATCAGTAAAAAAAAATATACTAAAATATCATTTTAAATAAATTTAAATTTAAAAATCAGAACGTTTGAACACAGTATCAAGGTAAAATGTGCATTTTTAAAAAAAATATGTTTATTTTTGACTAACGCGTCCAAAGGGTTAACGCATACCCCAATTTTTCTTTAAACAAATTTGTTAAAAAAATTAAATAAAATCCGTTGCAAAATAATTCTCAAGTAATCAACATGTTTGTAAATAATTAAGATTTTTAATTAAATATATGCAAAAATAACAGTTAAATAAGGCTCCCTAAATTATCATAAAAATATTTGTCTTTATTAAATGCTTTTACAAATTGTTATTACATAATATTAGTTGATAATTTAGGCACAAATTTACACTTTTTACGTGTTTACTTAAAATATGCCCTGTGGTTAAAAACTACAGTATTTTGTGGTTATGTTTCGAATTTTTTTTGCTTGTCTGATTTATTATATAATTTTATTATTTTAAAATATTTCTTTAATTTTGATTATTTTTAATTATGCTACTTAGATTTTAGGATCAATGTGGCACATTGGACGTAACCAGTAAGATCATGATGATGATATTATAACAGTCTTAAAAAAGTAGCACGAAAATTTGTCGTTTTACAACTAATATATACACACTATATAAAAAAGGAATCTGCTCAAAATTATCGTCATATTCGACAAAAAAAACTGTTTGAAAAAATCAACATTTTTATTATACAGCACCGAGCACCGACATTGATTATATAAGTATATGGCCGCAATGAAAGGGGTAATAGCCCCCTTTAATTATTAATAAATTTCATAAAAAATTGTAAATAAAAAAATTATATTTTCAGCATTAGTCAAGCAAAATTTAAACCATTTCATTACTACAAAAAATGAAACATGATTATTTTTTTACTATGACTAATGATAAATACTGTTACTTAATATGCACTCCAACTGTGGAAAATGCAATAAAAGAAAATGTCGAACGACATTTCAGACAATGCACTCCAAATTTAATACTGAAATACGCAAAGCAAAATTAAAGATTTAAATATGAATTTATCATTACAGCAAAGTATGTTTATAAAAGCTATTAATAAACCACTTGGAGTAACCATCGCATATTTAAGTGTATTAATTAATAATCAAAAATAAAATAAAAAATTGTTGATTAATTGAATAATTAAAGATCGTTTTTAGCAGCTGCAGATTCACATTTCTTACATTTAAAAAATCATTTTTTACTTTACTTAATTAAAGATTCTATAAAAATATTTTTTGAGAAAAACAGTCACGAGCTAATACTTCGCATTCAGAGAAAAAATTCAGATTTTGGCAGGCAAGGATCATTCTCAACCGACCATTGGCAGCCGAACAACATTTAAACAAAGCTGAACTTAAAATTAAAAAAGATCCTTAGAGAGCATAATGTAGAGCCTTAATATTAGGTGATCAAGTATAGACCAAGAATAGAAACAACAAAAAAACATGAAATAAATATATGATATATCCAGGAATAGAAATTTTGTTGAATGTGTTTAACGGAATTAATTTACCTTTGTTTTACCTTGCGTGTCATAGTTCAATGAATCGTTAAATTAAAGGGTCGGTCAGGTGGCTTAGTAGTGCATCTCGTGGAGGCACCAGTAGGGCTCCGCCCCCCTCAGCAGAACACAAAAGCGCATGGTCAATTTTACGAGTGCACGTCGCGCTAATTCGATTTCTCACATGTCCCGCTCCCGTTAAGTGTGTTAGTTAACTGGACTCGATTTTACAGGCTTTCACATATGGCTGACGACGTGCGATTTCGACATCGAATCTAATTTACTCAAATCCGATACGGACTAGCCGTGATTATGGGCCGGTGGGCCGAATGGCGCCTATTATTCTTCAGACATTGACTTATGGCCCTGCGACCTAACGTTGCCCTGAAATCGGAGACACACGCACCATACGGGCGGATTTAATAAATTAAAGTTTCTTTATACGATTTATCAGTAGCAGGGCGAGTTGCTATCATCGATCATTGATACACTTCAATATCATTTTCCAATAAACGTTAAGGGCTGTCAATGACGATAAATAGATAATTTTGTTACAATAGTCCAACGGTTAATTTATTGTATAACGGTGAAATATTTAATTTAAATTTTTAGATACATTTTTCTTAATAGTTATGATATTTTTACTTTATAATAAAACAAGCTATAGTAGCTACATTGTATGATATGCTTAAAAACTACTGGAAGGTGTAAAACCAGAAAGTGGAGAATGCGCTAACTAAACTAATTTTATGAGAGTCAAAAGTGTCAGTCGAAAATCTCACTGGACGCGGTCAGATGAGTAATTTCATGTTGCTAGCAACATTTAACACTATTGCTGCCTGAGCATTCCTATTAAACGTGATGGATCATTCGTGACATAGCTTTACGTTATAAAATCGCTTTAAAGCTCTAAGCTAAATTTTGGCGACTCAAAGTAGCAACCTGACTACAACAAATCTGACGAGCAAAATACACAGCAATCTCCCTAAAATACATAAAACAGGATTACCCTTAAGACCGATTGTCAGCGCAGTTGATGCACCCTCCCAAGAACTTGCAAAATACATAGTAAAGGGTTTCCAACCACTAGCCGAAAATATGACTTCCTACGTAAAAAAACTCCTATGACTTCATTGAGAAAATTCGTAAAATAAAGGTAAACGATCAAGATCTCCTAGTTAGTTTTGATGTGTCCTCACTGTTCACAAATATCCCCATTTTGAAAACTCTTAACTACATTATTAAGAAACATAACCCGCCGAAACACATTATGGAATTAGCGAAACACTGTCTGAACTCTACATATTTCATCTATAAACAAGTTTAAGGAGCACCTATGGGCTCACTACTATCACCAGTAATAGCTAATTTATTTATGGAATATTTTGAAACAACAGCCCTAGAAAAATTTATTAAAAAAACAAAAATCTGGTTAAGATATGTAGATGACATATTTGCAGTGTGGCCCCACGAAAGAGAGGACTTGGATGTGTTCCTTAATTTTCTCAACACCCTACATCCGAAAATAAAATTTACTATAGAAATTAAAGAAAATTGCCAATTACCCTTCCTGGACACACTAATCATAAAAAAAGAAGACAGCTATCTAGGACACACAGTATTCCGAAAAAGTACACACACCAATAGATATCTACATGCAAATTCCCACCACCATCCGACACAGATCAAATCGGTAGCAACCTCTCTATTAAATAGAGCTAAAATATTAGCCGACAAAGAACATATCGACGATGAACTCAAAATTGTGAAAATAGCACTACAATCAAATGGTTTTATAAAAGAAAACTTGAAAGAAACAAAGAAGAAAACAAAGAAAAATGAAAAAAATTACATAGGACATGCACGTCTTCCATACATTCAAGGGGTAACAGAAAAGATCGGAAGAACCCTAATGAAGCACAAAATCAGAACTATTTTTCAGTCTAAAAACAACATTAGTTCAATGCTTCCTAACGGGAAAGATCATCTAAAAAATAAATCCCAGGGGGTTTAAAAACTCTCACGTGCAGATTGCGAAAAAATCTACATTGGACAATCTAACAGACGCATCGCACACAGAGAAAACGAACATAAAAATGATGTAAAAAAATTCAAGAGCAGTTCTACTTTAGCCGAACATAGTTTTACTAAAGAGCACAAAATTGATTTTGACAGTACAACAACTATAGCTAATATAAAAAACCCTTTTGTTCGTACGAAACGAGAAGCACTCGAAATAGAGATCCACAAAAAAATTTCTATGAACAAAAGAGATGACAGTAGCATATTATCGAAATCTTGGCTTCCGGTTTTAGAGTCATTACGAAAAATAAAATCACAAAAAAATGTCACCAGCCAAATTGCCACACCATTAGACAAAAACATTAACACAGACACAAATGACTCATCCAAGACAAATGGACAATTAATAATATAATTAATAATGCCCCACCGGAAAGAGTATATATGACAAGGTCAAGAACAAGAGCGGCAGTCACAAGCAATTCGTGATCATGGCCGGAAAATCACGGCCGAAATATAGAATACAAAAAGTAAGCATAAATCGCGATGAATCCCGAGATTTAAAAAAAAAAGATATATATATATATATACATATATATATATATATATATATATATATATATATATATATATATATATATATATATATATATATATATATATATATATATATATATATATATATATATATATATATATATATATATATATATATTTATAAATATAATTATATATTGTATGGAGCTCATACTTATCCAATTGCACACCTCCTCTACTTTATTATTGGCCCTCTGTTTTTGACAGCAGTTCCCCATAGCAGTCCAAGGGTCGGAGATATCGGTTATTGAGCGTAGCGTGTTGCCCCACCCCATTTTCTCCTCTTCACCTTTTTGTGTAGCGAAACGGAATTTCAACATTATTCGCAAATCTACACAGACTAAAATTCGATAGTGTAGCAAAAATCCACCATTGACACTGGTGATTAAAACAAAATACATTTTTTATGATATACTATTTGTTATGTGTATATTGCACTGTCGCCTTGGGTAGGCTTAGTGTGGTGATAATGAAAACGTCATAAAAATGTTAGTGCTGGGATGTAGAGGGTAGTTTGTTGATATTGAGTCAATAAAAACAAAAAATGCCACGTGTGTAATGCTGGTCACGTACAAGTGTGGGACTCACACAAAAACCGGGTCAGTTCTGGCACGTCTTTTTCAGGAGATGATATTAACTAAAATAAGAGGTTTATGTCGACTTGAATCACTCCTTGTTTAGCTTTTTGAATATTCACTGTTGGTGACTGACTTTATCTAAAATTACAATGTAAAGCTCAAAGACTAATATGCATACCAAAATGAAGGTTTTTAGTAAATATTTATTTTTCTTAACGATAGATTTGGATTAGTAAAACAAAGTTATAATAATTAAAAACCTAATAAAAAATATCAACACATATATATTCAAGCCATGAACGTTAATATTTATAACTAAGTTTATGTGTTAAAATAATATAAATTGTAACGAATTTACCTATTTATATTAATTATACTTAATTTTTATAATATTAATAAAAATATATATATTTTATTAAAAAATGTGCATATATAAATTTTTAGTTAACCTGAGTTATGCTATGTTAGGTTAGGGCACATTATATGTGTCCTCAATATACATTTAGTATAATTAGAGTTGTTTTTTACTTGTTGAAAATAGAAAGAGTTAGGGTAGGTTAGGCTAGGTTGGGTTAGGGCACATGTGCCCTAACCCAACTTAGCCTATCTCGGGTAAACTCAAATTTTATATGAGCACATAAAAAATGTATTCATATATATTTAGCGTTGAAATGAATTATATACTACAATATAATTAGTGCTTCCAAAAAACCGTCCAAATAAAACGATTTTTGGTTTTTAGCAAATTAAAAACCGCTTAAGCATTTTAACGGTCCTTGAAAAATTAAGATATTTAATGAGTTATAAATTTATATTTTAAAAAATTGTGTTGGAGTGCTTTTAAATCAAATAACAACTATATAGTTGGAGTGCTTTTAAATAAAATAACAACGATAATTTGTCTATTATCACCAAAATTGTAGATAATAGACAAATTATCGTATAACTGTCATTTTTTCCTATCTTTCCCTTTAAAAGGACCTACATCCATACCGACGCTTTCTCTGATTACTCTTCAGTGACGGATCCCGTGGCTTAGAAAAAGGTTCCTACGGGGATTTACGTTAATTTAATGTCGTACTAATGAGAAAATAATTGAAAACCGCAGTCGTAGAACACACGCTCATTCGATACTTGTTAGCAGTAATTTTTATACTTATGTGTATTTAAATTTTAATTTTATCGATGCGAGCATCGTTTGCAAATACGCAAGGAGATCATTACCGAACAATTATTCCAAAAATAAACTCCTTCATAATTTTCATCACGAAGATAATCAAAAGGCGGAAATTGGTTAAATATATATATGATCAGATTAAAGCTCTCATTATATATAGTAGAATATAATATACGAACCCTTAAAGTTTGTCTATACTATCTGTTGAATTTCAAAATATGTTATTTCAAATATCGATATCTATGAGTTTAATTGCTTAACTTTGTACTTTTACATGAAGAAAAGCGAACTGCATTGCTTACTTTAATTTTAATTATTGATAAAATAAATTAATCGTTTTTCATTAAAAAGTTTTTAGAATCTTTAGACGTAACTCCAATATATACCCTTAAGTTTTTCTAAGAATCAATTTTGTTTTAGTTTAGAAACACAACTACATCAGGCGCTGCCTTTTGAGAGGCAACGGGAAATATGTAAGTTTTCCGTAACAAATACATCATACACAGCGAGAGAGAAATTTTACAATATACACATGTACGAATACCATTCTACAATACCGTTTATATAAATCACATTGAAACTTTACCGTGCGAGACGAGTCACACTTGTGTCCAAACTTTGCAATTTTAATATTCACAGAAAGTTATTTACGAGAGCTTTTACACAACTGTATTTGTATTATAATGATCCGAAGTGACTGTGTTTATTTTTATCCTGTTCTCTTAACAACAGCGTGTAAGTTATTGTTCAATTTGAATCTCTATGTATTAGTGGGTTGTGATTGAGTTGAAGCTGCAGGTAAAATAACTTTGCACCTAATTTTAACTCCCCTAAAAAAAATTAAAAATCAGTATGAATGCAAATATCTTTGTGGTGACTGTTTGTCACACAAGATTTAAGAGATATAAAAATGCGTTATAAGCCTATTTTTAAAAATAGCAATCGTCAATTTTGTTCTTTTGTTTTTGTTTAAATTTAATTTATGTATTATATTAGGAGTAAAAATAGGTTCAATGTGTAACTCTTGATAAGGTCTTATTGTTTTTAATTATTCTTCAGAAGCAATGGTGGAACAATTTGATGATCTATATGGCTACAACGTCAAATTGTTACATATAAACAAAGAGTGAATCTTCTTATGTTGAAGTCACTGTCAGCAAGTATTATAATAATATAATAACATAATGTATGTCACAGAACAAAAATTAATTAAAAACCATGACGTATACATACATATTTTGCCACATTAGAATTAAAAATAACCCACTTTTACATATTTTGGCTATCGATTATTCCAGGTATGCAATCACGTATTTATAATCATTGTAAAATGTCGTTTATTAGGTAACATCCAAGAAACAACACATTTATATACTGTCCGTTGGCTGATATACATAGCGTTCCCACTGCGACAGCGCCGATTTGATCGACATTAGCTTTCAATCCTCATACATACATGTTCACGTTTAAAATGTACCTGGTTTATTTGCAATTCGTCAAATCTAACAAATATTTGCATTTAATCAGAAGCAATGATAATTTTAATGTATTGTAAAAGAAAAATTCTCTTTTCGGCTTCGGAGCCCGTAGCCGGGAATTAAAAATTTGAAGATTTCTCTACGAAGATAGCTTTATGATTGTTGCATTAAATATGAATGTTTATGTATTATAAAAGGAATAACTCACTTTTCGGCCTCGAAGCACGTCGCCGGAAATTCAAAATATAAAGATTGTTTTACGATTGTTTATCTAGTTTAATCAATGTATTCTATTAATCCTTAACACATTATGTATATATTTATTTTCATAGTTATAACACACCTAGTTAATTTGCAATCCGATTATTTATATTCAGTCAAATGACGAATTAATGAAAATTATTGTCACGTAGCAAAATTTTATTATTAAATAATAATTATTTAAAACTGTTGTCAAGGTACTGTCGGCCATTTTGTTTTATATTTGAATGCTTATTTTTCATTGGTCGAAACAACAGAACGCATTATTGGCGCCTCAGAAAGCAAAGAAGCAAAGTCAATTTTTATTTTTATTATTATTTATTATTATAATTAAATATATTTCCTTTGTTTACGTGTATTTATTATTCACCGTTCATACAAAGCAATACAATTTACAGAGTAGAGAATTGAACGAAGAATAACGGCTTAGAACAAATATATATAAGATTACGCCTAGTTTTCGAAATAAACAATCGGATATGCTGAACCATACGTCAGCAATTCTGGAATTTATACAGCAAGCGTTATTTTTTGCTTCTTAGGTAAGTTCTTCTTATGAATATTAGAGCTGTAGGAATCTCATAAATTAATTGATGAATGACTAAAAATAATCATTCATCAATTAATATAAACTAGACAATCTGAGATCTTCTACTGACATCACCCCTCCGCCAACTTCTCCACCACCACTCACCATTATAGTAACTCGCAATATATAGAATATAATCTAATAAAATTCTCACTAGTTTCCACTTGCGTCTTACTGGCTCTAAAGTCATACCCCTTAGGATTAGAATACCTGAAAGAGCTATAGTTAAGTCTTTTTTGCTTGATGGTTTATTTGTTTATTTTAATTTAATGCGAGTCTAAATGAAAACTGAGGTATTTGACTAAGTTTCTTCAGTAGATCCTCACGCTCTTAATTTGAATACGCGGGGAAGAAGCGCCTTTGATCTGCGAGAATTCATTCCCGTTAACTCGTCGACTTAGCTGCGAGTTTTAGAGTGCTCTTGAGAGTCGTGATCGCGTCCTTTATTCCTGACTGTCGCGACCAGAATGTCAGCACTTGAGAACCCTTCTCTTGCACAATCCATCCAGCTTCTTAACTAGCTTGAGAATAACAAACACTGAGATGCTGTAAAAAAGATGTAATTTGATGCTCATCGTGTGCGTTATATTTTTTTAAATATTTTATGTATAATTATGGTTTTTTATAATGGCCAGAATGGAAAACCTATTAATTCATGATGCTCAAATTTGTAATTAAAAATATTTTTATGGAAATAAAACCATGTTAAAAGTTTAACAATAATATAAAAACAGGCTAGTATTTTAATGTAACTTTAACAATTTAAAGTCATTATGAATACCATAAACGTGTAGTATGTGTGTGTGTGCTATATATTGCATAGTTCAGCAAAGTTGTCTTATCTTGCCGCGTTGCCATTTTCTCCGGTGTTCGATGATCCGTGATGCTGCTAGGGGTTCTACTACTTCATCTCGAGTGCTTTCCAGATGATTTCCAAAGATAAGCTTGTTTTTTTACCGATAATGTTGCTCTAATGCAGCCTGTATAAAGGTGTTATCGTAAAATTTAATACAACAAAGAAAATGATTTCATACTACATACATATATCATTATGATTATATTCTTATCTGAAGGGTGTTCTAATAATGGAAAAAATAAATTTGCATTAGTTGACTGGAAGCGAGTTTTTTATAATAGGTGCTAAAGGTCTATCTCGTCAGGGTACCCTAAACGAAATTATACGATTTGAAATGGAACCTTTTCTATCTCTTTTATACGAGTACGTGACCCAGATGTAATATATTGTATCATACATATTACGCTAGGGAATTTATATTTTATTTTGACTAAAAATGTATTATATCTAATGCTTTGTTAAGGTAGATAATTTTTTATTAAATAAAAATAAAAAAATATATTTTATATTTTTTTTTATACCGTTGACAAATCTGTTTTAAATAATTTATAATATAATAAGTTGCAGTGCTATTTTTATTAATATGTTAGTTTTAATATAGTAGTAAAGCATGATTCTGCTGCGAAAATTGAACATTCTATTAGTTTATAAACCCGACACTTTACCGACACGCTAATACGACCACGCGATAGCGTGTCGATAAAGTTCTCTAACTTTCATTGTCGTTGAAAATTATTGAAACCAGAAGAAATGTCATTTTATTGACATTAAGTTATTAAGAATTTCACACGAAACGTGATTTTTTTAATTTTTATATATTTTATTTGTGAGATTAAAATCTCGTAGTCAACAATAGCGTAAAGAATTTTGACCAGAAAAAATCGCATAAATAACACGAGTTTTGTTCTTACAGTAAATAGTCTACGTCATTGAGAGTATAATTCTCGCGGATATAATAAATCATTGGATCCACAAGATTCCCGTTTTAATGCAATACGAACATGGACAATGCCCATCAAGCGAATGTCGCTTTCTAAAGGCGTATACCTATTTCGCCGTTAAGATAAAAAATCAAAATTAGATACCTTTTTAATTAAATCGTGATTGACTTTATCGAACGCATATTTAAAATCTGTACATATCTTCGCATTCTCGAACTGACGTAAGCACATATTGCGTCATCGATACGTGCGTCTCTTATACGAAGGAGCTGTGAGTGTATCTGTACACCCGCATAAATAATATCAACTGAACCACGATCTACAAAACCAACCGTCGCATTGCTTACGTTGTGGTTTCGGCGTTCATTTATTTGCGCGTATATTTTTAGTTACAGCCAAATCTCTCATTGTACTCGAGCCATTTGCACATCAAAGGGAGCGCGAGAGACACGGAAAGAACCAAAGGAGCCCTCGGAATCCCTTACAATCGACACACTTACACCCCCAGTGTTTATTTTGCGCAAATAACAATTAAAAGCCGCGCGACTGAGAACAATGAACTAATAGCCGTAATTTATATCGCCGATTGTGCTGCTCGCACCTGAAAAATGATTCATAATCCAATTTTAACGCACTTGCCCTCGGCAACAAAGGAGTTAATTATGTGTTTTATTTCGGACGTTCAAATTTCAAATTGGGCGACCCTCTGGCGGAAACGAAAATATATCTAGAGACGTATTGTCCGAGTGCTTCTTGAATTCCTGGAAAATATTTTATCAAAAGTTTGAGAAGCTCTCCGTTGTATTGTTTGGGGAATAAATTGCATCGTTGAATTATTCTATTTTATTTTCATCATGCCATCATATTTACAGGTACTACAAGCATATCAATATCAATGCGTATATGTAACTGAGGGTGTGCCGCTTCCATTATCATATTTCCAATTCGAATTTAATAAATACGTACTTAAGTATACTACTGACTGGTTGGACCCTAGTAAAACGCGATTTAATCCGTTTTTTATCCTTGGCAAGGTGAAACAGCTCATCGAATTCAAATAAATGTTCTGAGACAACAAGAGCTTATTTGTACTGAGCCATCTTGTACTTGACTTTATACTCTATTCTTTAATGCTTTGCAGTATTTAAAAGCTAACAATCTTTATACAATAAATGCAAGACAGCTTTGTTTTATTTATGTGCGCTGTCCACAAGGTTTTTAGCACTCTCCGGTAACAACTCGAATTCCTACAACCTGACGAGACATGACAGCACATTACTTTCAGCTATATGTCGTTTGTATATTATTTAGTTTTTTTAACTAAGAATCATAAACCATTACACTTTTGTTCGATATTCACCTGCAGTATCTGATTAGTCGTAACAGCATCTGAAGAGGCTAGGTCCAACTGAGGGTGCAGTTCTTGCAAAATTGTACAAAAACGTCAATACAGTTTTGTAGCAATTTATACACAACACTAATCAAGAAACACGCATACGCGCGTTTGAATTTCCGCAAACCGTGCCCACAGACCTAGTAGCCGTACAGCGCTTACAGTATACGCGGTACAAAACAAAGCTAAAAACACTTTACTCCACTACACATTGACGCTCGGACTACTACTTGGCTCAACGGATTTACGCCTCACCTTCTGACACGCTCTCAAGTACTGACGACTTTAAGAAAGTCCCACCAACGTCGACCAACTCCTATCAGACGTCAACTTAATTTTATTGCAAGAATTTCTATGTCATCTGCGTAGCAAATAATATTCTTTATTTGACTACTAATGCCAATTAAATCTGAAAATATTTATTGAATCGCTATAAGTACAAATTAAAGAGCATCAGCAACAACGCCTTGAACTAATAAAAAATAATAGTGAAATTCACTGCGGTTTCTTGTCTCCATGGACATTGATATTCAGTAAAGGGGACATCTCACTAAAAAACGTCATAAAGGCCTATGGTGGTCGATTATGCCGCAAAACATATTGGGGACGAGTCTGGGCGTGAATGCGTGTATAAATTCAGGCAATAAGTGTCGCAACAAAATAACTAAGAGGCGCCATATCGTAGCGTTTGTCGAAACCCTCGATGGCTTTTGACGTCTAATCGGTATGCCAACGACTATGGCCCAGTTTATGACCGCCACTCCATCGGAATGAAGTGTTCGTCCCGATGGGGTAACAGCGGGTCACAATAACTCAAGTAATCGTTTTCTCCCAATCTCCTGATTGCTTGAATAAAACGCCTGCAAGCCTTTCGAGCGGGGAAATTCGGGTGAAAAACGATTTAGCACTCAGATCCATCCCTGGATACTAATAATAGATATTCGGCTATCGCGATAAATTTGATATTGATGAAAATGTATCATTGGATGCTAAACTTATCTTCAAAGCAAAGTTTTCACAACAATTATATCTATAAGATTATTTAAAAAATATGACGCACTACTTAATATAGAATACATATTCCTTGAGAGCAAGTTACTTGTATTATACATAACTAAGGTAGAGCGTTCCAAACATTCCAAAATTCTTGGAAATTGTTCATAAATACTTGTCAAATATCTGTAAGTCAATTTATCGTTTCGGCGAATGCATATTTTTGAGTATCGAGCTGGTGTATGTAATACCTATACACTTAATGTAAGAAATAATACACAAAAACAAATATTTAAAATATGGAATTCTTAGATTCGTGCATAACGATTTAAGTTAGTTATGAGTAAATAATAAAGGCTTAAACTTTTAAGCTAGACTATTTTTTACTTAATATTTTAATAAATGTTTCTTTCTATTTATGTGCATGAATAATAAAATAGTAAAAAAACATTATTGCTTAAATAGGTTTTAAACTGTTTTTTTATAAAATAAAATAAGATTCAAGCAAAGTGTAATATTTATATATATTTATGTAATACTAATTATTATAAATATAAATTTTCTATGAATAATAAATACAGATAGCTCAATTCATTGATTTTTCATATGATTTTAATCAAGCGCGTACGGTGACATACATTCCTTTTCGCTCGCTCACGTAAGAGCGTACGTTCCGCACGCCCATATCTCTCACTCGCTCTCGTCACTTAGCACGCAAGCGAGCGAAAGAACAAGAATCTCACCGTACGCGCCTGATATATACAATGTTGGTTTAAAAAATGATCGAAATCACATAAAAAAAATATTTTTGTGTCATAGAAAATTGGTTAAATTGTAAATACGGGTAAAAACATAATTATTAAATAAAATCCTAAAAAAAAATATTTTTCACAAAAATTCCTATGGTGGCAAAATCAAAACTGCAATATTATTGTTATAATTAGCTTGTAAAAAATATATGTAAGCATCCTTATGATATAAAAATAGCAAATAACATATATTAAAAAAACTTGTAGTCAATTATATTTTTTACGTCTACATGTAATGCGCAGTTATTTGCTATTATACTATTTACACAATATGTTTACTGTGTGTTATAGATATAATAAATTTATTTGTTAATTATGTACCACTTTATATTTTTTTCTTAACATGTTATAACCAATTTTAATTATTAGATCTCTGTTGTGCTGTATAACAAATATTGTCATTTAGCAACATTGACAATAAAAAACTTGTACAAAGCTAATGCCAGATTTTAACACAATAAAAAAAATATTTTCTATTCAAATAATATTTATCTCAAAGAAGTAACTTACTCGTTCACCATCCCCCTATATCAAATTATCAATGGCTCATCGGTTTTAGCTGTTATGCTTATAATAAATCACACTTGTCAAAATAACACAGTTTATGGCTAAAAATACAATATCTTCAAGGGGATACAACTGTCATAAATTTCGTCGGGCGTACTTGTGTAATTTATAAACGTGTTTTCGATAGTTGAGAGTGATTTTATTTTAAATGTAAGGGGTGATGCAAAAATATTGCTACAAAATTAAATATTTTTATTTAATTTTTCACATGAAAATTTTGTTGCATATCTGAGACTGTTATCAATCGTTGTAAATTTAAGACTGTAATCAAGTGTGTTATGTGTTATATTATTCAGTGTAAAAAAATACTTATATTCTATCATATAAATTTAAAAATAAAAACATAATGAGATATTAATACTACTTTTTGTAGTAACGTTCGTGCATCATCCTTTATAAAAAAATGACATTCAATGTTGGAGAAATATATTTATGTACGTGTTTTATAATAAAAGTTTTGACAGTTCGGATTGATTGTCGAGTGCTGGTGGTGATAAAAATGCTTAATGGGACTCGATGCTACAATAATTTGATTTATTTTCAACAAAACATTCGGTCAGTTTTCCACCGGCTGGAAATTCGCGAATCATTGTTATCGGAAGTTCACATTCCATTTTTCCTAAGCGGATATTAATAAAATAGGCAACAAACGGAAAAAATAAAAACTGTAGATGATATAAAAAATATTTTTAATCATTCATTCAGTATATTATTTATAACTAACAGAGAAGGTTCAATAAATAAATATAAGTACGAAGAGGGGGAGGGGTTCTTAAACTTCAAATGGCAAAATAAATTTGTAATGAAATTAATAATTCAAAATTAATTAAAATTTATCAGTTTTAAAATATTCGTAGAAAAACGTTTAAATAATCTGATTACGTTTAAATAATATTTAAATATTAAAGTCCACAATCACGATTAAATTTTGTCATGATAACAAAGTAAGATTGAAAAATAGTAAAGAAATATTTTAAAACCACTCTTGTTTTGCCTTTTGTCCGCAAGCGTGGGGCAATGTAAAAACACGTAAGATGGCTCACTTGTCCCAGTATATTGTTGCGAGCAAAAAATTTTCTATTGTTAACAGCAAAAATATGTTCCGATTATTTGGAAAAAAATAAAAAGTTCTGAATATACACGCAGTACCAAAATAGTTTGTACTGTACATTAAATTATTTTACTTACCACCGCACCCGCAAAAATAAGCCAAAAAACTGCGTGTTCACAAATTAATTAAAAACCAGTTTTATATTTTTGAAGTTTGAGGTCATATCGTCAAACTATAATATGAACAGTGCTCTTTGAAATTTTCGGTGGCTCATAGTGTGCGTTCGGACATAAAAAATCGCTTAAAATGTGCGAAACATTAGATTAGTCCAGAACAGTCATTTTTTTTTCTTTTTGGCCGCAGAAAAATATAATTATAGTAATTAAGGTACTTTCCTGTTATCGGGGAGCAATTTTATTCAAAATTAATATTTCATACATTGGAATTTAAATAATATTTATAACGGGCATAGTCGACTTTCGAATTTGTTTTGAGTCATAGACAATAGCGACGTATTTGCATCATTTTTAAATTATATAAAAGTGTTATGGTCGCTTTATAATTGTATATAAATAAATAAAATATATAAACAAATGCATAAATGTTTTATAGAATAAATTTTTTTAAAGACCATCAACGTTTTGCTATATTAATACGTTTTAAAATTTAAACATATTTTAAGTTTTCTAACCTTAAGGGATGTGACTTCACAGCCAGAAAGCCGCTGTTGTTGCCGCTTTTCTCTGATCAGTGAAGGTGAAGGTGGCGGAGGGAATATGTCCAGCGGAAGGTCCTCTGAGGTATTGTAGTTGTGGCAGCGTCCGCGTTTTCAATGTCAGTTCCTCTTTGCAAGTTTCTTTCTGGCCATATCCAGTCTCTCGTCTCTGGCCGTCTCTCACCATCTGCCCTTCGTCCATTGGAGACATGCCTTAAGTATCATAGCTAATGAAAATTTGCTTGATATAGATCTTTCGGAGGTCGAAAGGTGCAACGGTAATTTATCGTCCGATGATATATTGTTTCCGTGCCACGCAACAAATACATATTTTTTCTATGCATCGGAGAATAATTACAGCGTGTTAGTTATATGTATATACTATTCGTCTCTTTTCTTTTGTCACGTTCATCCTTATTATTGTCGTGGTTACGGTAATTACGTGCGCGAGTTTCAAGAAGAACCCCTCAAGGTTATGTGCGAACGAGCTGTAGCGAGCCAGCATTAATCACAGCCCATGAAATACTCTCTGGAATAAATATACTTAAAAATGAGAATTATCTATAACTAGCGTTGGAGTGACGAATAATGACATATTTAAATTTCCATTAACCTTCAAACTTTTTATTCCACAGTTTATTCAAAAACATACATGTTCGTAAACGGTGGAATGTATTAGAATCAAAACTTACACAAATGACAGTGCTAACGATCGCAACATCGCATACATACATTCCCTCGAGGCGAAAAGTCGTTTCACACGTCAAGACCCACCTCAGTGCATGACAAAGATGACATTCGTTGACCATGAGCCGATTGCGCGAATTCAGAGAGCTCTGAAAGAACAAGGCCAGCGCTCGAGGGCCCTTCGCTAGGAGTGCATGTTAAGAAGCAGGCAGTACATGAGGCGGAACATCAAAAGAAAAAATTTCATCCGAAACCCTCGTCAATGTGCGGCAGATCGATGAGACAAGCGCGGCCAGAACGTGTGCAATTGCCAGAGCCCATCCCCTTACCCCTAGTCTATGTACATATATATGTAGGCCTAGACTAGTCCCAGTCGCGCGATTGTATCTGACCCCATAATTAAATCTTAGCAAATTTTGTGGTCGTGTGTGGCCAAATTGATTGTCGAACGTTTCGCCGAAATCCTTTATGATGGGTATTTGAGAAATTACAATCTAGTTTAAATTGCTGTACGAGACGCTCGCGGATAATTCTTGGAATTAATCATATGTTATTGTATCCCTAGTGAAACATATACTTAGTTGAATAACGAGGGTGTTACATACGTTCATGACAAAAAATAACTATGATTAATTATCACGTATTCATTTGCTAATCACTCGTTAATGAGAGTTTGTCGCTACATTATTATGTGTCATAAATTAACGATATAATAATATAAAATACGTATTTTTCTGACAATATTTTGTGCTTGAAAATAAATTGCTCATATGTGTCTCACAAGCTGTGAATAGATTTTAGTCAAGTTGAGCACTTGTGAGATATGATCATATGTGGTGTTCCTATTGCTTTGCATGCCGCTGTGACCTTACGCAGATCAATTCTATAATGATTATAATTTTTTTGCGATGTCGTTCATATACAAGATAAAAAGAAACGGCTCAAGCAAACTTCTTCAAGGAACTCCAGCTGTAATTTTACGCAATATCTTCTATAGCTTCTACTTTTCAGGTATGAGTGTATTATTTGACACAGATAATCGGGGCTCTTATATTTGTATGGTTAGTGATTAAAACCATCATGCCATACTGTGTCGAAAGATTTTTCTATATCCAACATTATAAGGCCCGTGCCCTTTTTTATTTTAAAATTAGTGCATATATGCTGTGTTGAACTATTAATAATTTAATTTTAAGTATAGTTGATGAATAACACATATCCAGACAAGACTTTCGCAATATTCTTCATACGTCAGACAATTCAAAGTATCCCGAGTTAATCCGCGAAGCACAAACTTTTGCGGTCTTCTTTGACGTGGGATATATAGGGTATATATGTGAGTCGTTTCAATGCCCAAAAGCACACAAGCAGGCATCGAAAATTCTTGCTGCGGTTTTAATAGTTTAACAACCTTGAAGGTTTCGCATGCAAATGCATCCAAAAACACGAATAAGCGTCCAAACAACGCCTCTAGGGATGGATACCTGACAACTTTACCGCAGCTCTGTATGCAGTGCTACACTTTCAAATTATTTAAGTGACAGTGTGTTATTTGCGCAATGCCATCTCATATGCAAAAGGCAGTTTGACTGTTTTATTGATGCATCGAGTTACATCTGCAAAATGCGGTGAATCTAGATTATTTTTCGCAATGGCGGGTTGTTCTGGTTTACCGTGAATAATGTATCACAATAACGTAACTGTGAGATTTTGAGGTAATAATATTTTTGTATTTATTTATTTTTAAAATAAATATATACACATACTAAGATTTTATCACTCCATATATATAAAAAGCTAATATGATCTAATAGTATTGTTATACATTGCATCAATAAGCACTATTTAGAGAATTGTTTATAATGACTTGAACTACAGCAGTTACTTACTCAAACTTTTGCTATACTCTCCACGAGAAATATCATAAATTTATGTTATTTTTAATAACGCAAATCAAGGATCTGAAGTAGTACAAAAATGTTATACATATAAGCATAAATTTTTCCATTTTTCATTGATTACACTTACTGCCAGTAAAAACTAAATTTATTAGTGCAGTTAAATAATTCGTCTCTCTTATTTTTTTAACGCAATGTGAGAATTGATTTTTTAGTATAAAATTTAAACTTTTAATGAATATTGTATCCAATTTTCTAAGCTCATCAATGTTATTTATGAATTCCAAGAATAAATCTCCAGTTGCTGATTTACATATATGCTAAATTCATCAATAAGGGTAAATGAGCAATATGTTTAAACTTTTTATCAATACATTACATCATTATCTCTATACTTTGTATGTGCAATATGACGCTTTTCGTATATCTAATTTTAATTACATTTAATAATATTATAATATTTTATGTCTGTAATGTTTATTTTTGTTAAAATATTTGTGCTTCATTTGTGTGAGTAATTACAGTATATAACCATAAGGCATTGGTCTGTAAAGCATGACATATTATTCTTAAAACGATCAAAAAAGACATTCTCTTTCTAAGTTTAATTAAATTAAACTAACCTTTACCAAAATGCTTACGCAAAAAAGTTAATAAAATACCATTACCAATAAATCACAATTTATTTTACTATAAAATTTTAAGTTTAAATTTACACTTACTTGCAGGGGGAAAAGATGGTGAAACTTACGGGATGGCGTAGATACTGCGCAATGATACTAACAAAAGTCCCGGTGCTTAATTTATTGTAAAACTTCCTCATTCAGTGCTTGCAAACTGTTGACTTATTTTTTAATTCATGAGCTGTGAAACAATCCGACTTGAATCAAAATCCACCACTAATCTATAAACTTCTCGTCGACCGACCTCAGTCATCAGTTTCGGCCTCAATAAAATTGACCTTTACTCAGCTTTTATAGACAGCGTACATACGCCGCTCAATTGGCATCAATTTTGCGATTAGATACTGTAATAAATATATATTCATTCACTTCACACGTTTTCTGTGCTGATCACCACTTTTAAGTATCTAAGATTATAGCGATTATATTTTTTTTTTTATAAAATGTCTGAGACTTCATTTTTAAGATGTCTTTTTTCACCACATAGTATTAATCATACAAGATTTAAAATTTAAATTCTCGTCAAACAAATGCAAATATTTTTTTAGTAAAAAATAATGTAATCTTACAGGGTCCTGTTTTTAACATTGATAGCTTATTACTTTAATATGAATTTATAACATATCAACGCAAGATTCGTTAAGTAGCAACTGCATGTTTTATAATTTAATAAATTTCTGTTTAAAAACTAGTGTTTTCTAAAATCGTAGTTTTAAGTAAAACTCATTAAATGTATACAGCATAACGTAACATAACCTCTCAGAGTAGTAACCCTAAGGTTGCAGGTTCGAGCCCCTGCAGCGGCACTAAAATTTTTATTTTTAAATTGCGCAAATATTAAAAACCAGACCCAGCCGCAGTGATTGTGATTATGAATTGTAATACACATAATAATTTATAATTAATTACATAAATGTGCCGATTTCTAGACTTTTAGTCTGGATATAATACTTACTTGTAGATATTTATTATATCTGATTGACTTACCTGATTGGAACAGATTTACCCCGTTGTAACGCATTGGGCTTACGCCTGTAGGGTTACAGCAGTAAATTTAAAAAATATATATCAAAGTAAAATTCAATTAAAATTCTAATAATTTACCTTGTGTGACTATAATATCAGGTAAACTAATATATAAGCATTTATTTATTACATTTTGGTATAGCAGCTACAAAATATAGCTTACAACCATGAGAGTTAGTTTGCGCTGTAGTAATCTACTACGACTCAGTCTTTAATAACTCGACTGTATGCTTGATAGCTTTTAATTCGTATATTGTTTTATCAGTTGAGTAAAATGAAAGTGCTGCAACTGACGTCATCTTAAAATCGAGAATTTGATTTCAGTGACTTTCATGTTAAATTGGAGTCAATTGTTGTAGGTATATATAATATTTTAATAAATACCTGTCCACACAATTTAAATACTACATAATGTCAGAGGGTTCAATTTGCGTTTTTATGTGGGCTGACAAACATAAAATTGTAAACTTTGAGAATTTAAATATAAATAAAGCACGTTCGAATATTTGGCGTTTATTTTAGTTCGACTTTCCGATTCCCCGTGGGTATTTTTCTCTCCAAATCACGAATAAACCCAACGCGCAAATACCAGACATTACTCTTTATACCCCCGAAGCGCCAATTTAATATAGTCCGCACCCCCTTTTTGTGCGACTTCGTAAATATTTCGTTAATTTGATAACGTAGAAATTTGATTCTGCTTACCTTTCGCTACGTTTTATTTCCGGGCAGGTCCAAGGAAGCTGAAAGACTCAATAATTTGCTAATGCCGTTATCTTATACGGAACGGGGACTCTGAAATAACATAATGAAAATAATACTCTGGCAAGAGAAAACATGCGCACATACAAAAGAGAAAATCTTCCTACATAATAAACATTTGCTGCTATTAGCTAAAAGTCGATAAAGCGATTCGTTTCAATTTTGTAAATTACTGCGGGCTGTTGAGCTCTTAAAATATTAGTAAATAAATCATAGCTTTAGTAATTTATTTAAAAATGCTTTCCTTTCTTAACGTTCTCGTACGCAAATCCATTTTCACTTGTATAACCTTGTGTTAGTTTTTATATAAATATTTAATAACTTAAAAAATGTCGCAATTCATAATTTCATTACTGAAACATTTCAGTTATTTTTAAATTTTATTTTTTCAAAACTAGCATTTCTCTGTAGCAAATTGGAAAATTATGTCTTCAAAGAACGTATTATTACATCCGATACCTTTGCCCTGAGCCAAGCCGTTTTTTGTTACATAACTCTCGGATACTTATTGCTGCCGGAGTGAAATTTAAGATTTTGGACGATCGCAGATATAACTCTATCTCCGCCTAATACATTAATATTTTAAAGTGAAACGATCGGCTAGAAGATATAGACTGCCGAATCAGCGCTAATATAACCGATACTCAAATATGTGAGGTGAATTTCATAGATCGGATATGCTACTGTAAAAGTTTTATAACTTACATGCTGCTCATTTATTGCTACAACAACAGTTTTAAAAGCATATGGGGCTCAATCTGCATTATAAAATACATACAAAAACTTGTATTATGTATATATATATGTACATAATCAGCTAGCTTTATAAATTTAATTAAATTGCTAAGGAGTTTTATTACTGATAAGCATTTTTTTATGTTAAAACCTATGCTTGACATAAGGGTTTATATAAGTTAAATTTTAAAAAATAACAAATTATTTTTAAGATACAATAGTTGGTATTTCGGCCTTACAAATCTGTGTACTAAATTAATATTTAACTATAGATAAGTAATGGATATGTGTCGTGAAATCTCCAATTCATTTCGAGGCTCGAGTTAACTATTAATGATACAGAGGTGACAGCATGGACCAAATCTGACGATCGAAGTGTAAATACCATTTTCTTCAAAATTAGACCTGAATATCTTGGCTCAATTAGTGACGATTTTGCGTGAGCTTCACTGGTTCCTAGCTCAAGGCTGAACTGACAAGCCACTTTTCTACGATCGCGTTCCAGCTTACATATTGTCAGCTAAATGGGAGTAGATCGACATTTTCTTTAATAATCGTGGTAATAGAATTCCGGTATTATCTTATAAGTCTGAATGTTTGCGGCTATCGATTATCGCTAAATTTGTTTGTATTGGCGCAACGGAGACTCTTCTCGTAGCACCTCTGGCGGCCTCGCATGCCAGTGCGAGCCCTAGCCCCGTACACTCTGTATATAAATAATCAACATGTAATTTTAAATCGTTAAATAAAATATTACTGCAGCGGCTCCATCTGTATTTATTTGCCACCCGTCATCTCCCGTCGTAAATAATATTTAAAAAATAGAATGCTTTAAAAGAAATATAGTATCAAATAATATAACGTTAAAAATGTATCTAAAAACGAGAAATTCCCCTAATGGCCATTACGATAATCATGGTTTTGCAAAAGTTTCTGAAATAATTTTACTTAAAATTAAAAGAGGGATAAGAAAAGGAGTTTATATTTATAAAAATAAAAAAACATATTTAAATAAAATAATAATTAGCAATAATTGTGATTTTGCAGTATTTTTATTGACAATCACATTTTATTTATTTAATTAATTTTATTTCAATATTGGCTCAAAAATATGTTGTTACGACCAAAATTTTGACGTATACTGTCACAACATTGCTTCTGACATTTGTTGGTTACAATGGAACTCGACGTAAATTATATATCGGCTTCGTGCGGTCGCTGTCCAGGCATTTTTGACCGTGGGCCCAATTCCATATCCGCGTTTGGAACCAGAAACGCCCTGGCTTTACTCGAAACACACGTGAGTGACATAACATAACCTCAAAATATTTGCGCAAACCAACACAATTCTTAATCACACAGAAAAACGGAAGCACCAAAATAAAACACACGTTCTCAGGACATAAAGAGCGCATTAATGCAGTGAAATGGGTCAGATTTTCATCTGGAGAGCACGACGACAAGATCATCACCGGCTCGGCGGACAATTCAGCTATTGTATGGAAAAAAGATGAAGACGATCAATATGTATTTAATAAAATGTGTCAACTTATCGGACACACTTCTACGGTTAATGTTGTTGATGCTTTGAATGATAAAGAATTAATTGCGGTAACCGCTTCAATGGATTCTTTATTAAAAATATGGAAGATAAACAAAGACGGTTAGTTATTAATATTTTTAATGCCCTTATTGAACATAAAAAACAATTAATAATCATAATAAACATATTTTAGGCACTCATGATTGCACGCAAACCATCAATTTAGAGAACGGATTATGTCTCACACTTCAACTCTTCAATTTACCAATCACGAATAACGTAATCTTTGCTTGTGCTTTACATGATAACAATATCCATCTGTATGGTCAAAAGATCAATAATAAATATGAACTCGAGTTCATTAAATTACGAGTATTGAGAGGACATGAAGATTGGGTTCGAGGATTAGATTTTGTTAGGATAGGTTTGTATTATGTATTTTATTTATATTTATTTATTTTATTCGATCTTATATATTTTTTTTATGAATAGGAAACGATCGTTTAATGTTAGCGTCATGTTCTCAAGATACTTACATACGTGTCTGGTCCATCGATCACTTCACAGAAGAATCGAATAACGACGCTATTATAACAGAGAAGAAAACTATCAATATAGATGAGAATAAATGGACCGTTTCGTTAGAAACTGTTTTGTGCGGACATGAAAGTTGGGTTTATAGCGTTAATTGGAACGTCAAGAATTTACCAGGTGTTGTTTTTTTAATGATATTTGTATTTGATCTAACATGATATTGTTCTACCAAAATATCTACCTCTTGCGCTATGCGCTCATAAATTTGTGCTCTTTGCAAAAAAGTTGTATGATGACATAAATGTGATTTTTTATAGTACACCATTGAATAGTCCTTTTAAAAACGTGTACCTCTGTGGATGAGAACGGCATAGGATGCACAGACTAGGTTAAAATCAGCTCTGTCTAATATTGACACTTGACCGACGGGTCGTTTTTTCAATCTGTGGGTTTCATAAGACCAAAATTAAAATCATAAAAGTTGTTTTATTTCTAGTTTAAAAAAATATTTGCAAAGAAACTATATATCTTGAAACTCAATATAAAAAAAAATGATTTTCAAATATAATATTAAAAAAATAATATATAATAAACACTAATGACGCATACATTGAAATTGTTTTATGTCATTATTGTAAAAAAATCTATTCATTTCAGATAAAAGTGATACTAGATTGAGGCTATTATCAGCATCTCTTGATAAAACACTCATAATATGGGAGATAGACGATCAGATCGAAAACTGCGTCTGGATCGAGAAAGTCAGAGTTGGAGAAGTCGGCGGAGGAGGATTAGGTTTTTACGGTGGAAAGTTCTTAGAAGACGGTAACAAAATCTTAGGCCATGGTTATCTAGGATCATTTCACATTTGGAAACACATCGAAGAGAACGACTCTTGGGAACCTGACATACCTTGCGGAGGTCATTTTAATGAAGCCGTCGACATATCTTGGGAACCCAATGGCGAATTTTTAATCAGCATCAGCTACGATCAGACTACAAGAGTACACGCTCCGTGGGTCCGAAATGATTCGGAGATCACGTGGCATGAGTTAGCAAGACCGCAAGTTCACGGTTACGATATGTCGAGTTTGGCTGTGATTGATAGGTTTAAGTTTGCTTCCGGCGCTGAAGAAAAGGTCATCAGGACTTTCAAGGCTCCAAATAATTTCTTGGAAAATTTTCGTACGATCTGCAAAGTTACAATAGAGGGCTTAGAAAATTTAAATTGTAACTATTTATAATTAATTTACAATATGTCGTTTGTAATATGATGATTAATTTTGATTATTTTTTAGTGATGCCTGAAGGAGCTTCAGTTCCATCTTTAGGTTTATCTAATAAAGCAGTATTCTCAAATGAACCTCAAGTTATGGATATAAATGAGAAGAGCATGAATAAACAATACACAGAAAATAGATTTATAGCAACAAAATTGCAAGGTTTGTATCTAATAAAAATTAATATTTGTAGAAGTAAATTAAACGTATATCGAAATGCAGTTAAAATACAAAGTAATTTGTCATTTTTCTCTCATACATATGCTCTCAAAATCTCGTGCTACTCATAAGGAGGCAACTATAATAAAAATTTAAATAAGTTTTTTTCATCTATCCAAATTGCTGTCGCAAAAGCTTTTATTTTTCCAACCCATTCTAAATGTATTAAAATATCAAGAGCTATTCTAAAAATATTTTTTATTAAATTTTAAAATTTAATTTTAGCGCAGCCCAAACAGTACAAAAATGTATAAAGTCTACAATAGATGGAATGTATTCAAGTAAAAGCTTTTATGTAATTCTGATAGGATTTGATGCAGCTGATGGACGACCTTTTTCAATTAGAGAGACACACTTTTCACTATCATAAAAAAAGCCTTAAAATATTTTATAAACTTAAATTTAAAAAAAAAATCTATAATCATTTAGCAATGAAAATATACTTACCATATGTTAAAATACTGGTATGATAAAAAAAATTGTCCATCACATTTTCATATTATGTACTACAGCTCTCAGCACCACAAAATCTTAATGCACTATCATAATAATACATCTTTTCATGAAATCGTATAAACTTGCAAACTAATGTATTTAACATTAATGAAAACTAACAGTTTCACCAAGACTAATTCCACCATTTATACCGTTTACTTTCAAATTAAAATTAATAACAAACATCGTTAAAACACAGCGCCACCCACCGAGGAAACGCTAATGCAGAACACTTTATGGCCAGAGCAACATAAATTATACGGCCATGGCTACGAAATATTCGCATTGGCTTCTAGCTCCGATGGAACACTTCTAGCGTCCGCTTGCAAAGCCAGTAAAACCCAACACGCTGCCATTTTACTATGGTATATAGAAAATTTTATATCACATAACTTTTTATTGCTTTACTCATACAATTATGAAATTAAATACCATTTCAGGGATACAACCACATGGCTCCAGGTTCAAAGCTTAACATCGCACAATTTAACCGTTACTCAGATGGAATTCTCACCGGATAACTTGTGTCTACTCTCCGTGTCAAGAGATAGAAGATGGAGTATATTCAGAAGAGAGTCGACTTCTGAACAGTTCTTTTTAGACGTCGCTACGGATAAGACTAATGGAGCTCACGCTCGGATCATTTGGTGTTGCTCTTGGACATTCGATTCAGAGTATTTCGTAACTGGATCACGCGATGGAAAAGTAAGACTTGTATTTTCTTAAGACTTAACCGTTTGAATGCCGTAAAGACGCCGATGTCTGCTTATGAATGATGACATGAATGCCGCTAGGACACGGGTGTCAGTTTCTAGTTTTGTATTTTTTTTTAAACTATAAAATAAACTTTTTCTATACAAATAAATCAACGAATTCATTTCGATGGTCATTTTTATATTATTATAATAATTATTTCTCGATTTTTTTTGTATAATGGCCAAAATATTTGTGCCAATTTATGACCATAATTGTTCGTCCAAGCAGTGTTGCCACAAGAAAAAAAAATATTTTGCTAAAATTTGATGTAGTAAGATATTCATAATCTCCATATGCAGGGCTGGCTTTAAGCATATGCAACTGATTCACTCGCGTAGAGCCCCGCACTTAAAGTAAAAGTTTAATAAAAACAGACGTCAATAATATTTTTATCACAAACTGAAATTGCAATTCATATATATAGCAATATTTCATTCTCCTAAAAAACACGATGAAATCAAAATTGTGCGCATTCTGTGGTCTCAGACTTTATGTATCCTTGTAAAATGCGTATACCTATACAGAGCCGGCCTTGCGCTCCACCGAAACTCCGTCAATTTTGCAGGACCCTTGGAATCTTTTGTGTAAAAGAAAGAATAGCCAAAACAACTTGAATGTGTCGTTTCTACGAATGAATCGTCTACGTGTCAATAAATCTAGAAAATATACAAAAAAAATTATGGCCCGTAAAGATGCACATGTATGATCCTGTGTTTTTTTCTGACAGTACATGTTTCGGAAATAATAGATGTTTCAAATTTCAACATACATTGATTCGAAAACTTTTTCGTTAGCAATATTTTTACCAAGGAATAAATTTATTAAGAATCAATAATGTTAAGATTCAATAGTCGCTGTATAATATATGGTTCTAAATTGTATTACTTTGATATTGGAAAGTACAAACATTTTTTTGCAGTTTGTGTAATTATTTTTCATGATGTATATGCAATTAATTTACTTGTAACTTTGCACAATCAAAATATCAAACTGCTTGTATTGAAATTTTATTTGGAATTACGATACTACGTTAGTGTATTTTATATATTATTGAATACATTTTATATTCATTACATAACATTTTGGGGGGACTCGTGTTTTATTATTATGTAGGGCCCTGCACTTGCCAGAACCGGCCCTGTCTATTTGCATAATGTAATTTTTCAAATATTTCTTTATCTGCAATATAATTTTTCTAGTGGCAATACTGTGAAACTAAATAAGTAAGGCCCTCTACACACGGAGCAACTGTTTTGCAACTCGAGTTGCAAAACAGTTGCGCATGCAACTATTTGGTGACCACGCCTGTGTACGGGAGTGTGTGTCCGCACACGAGTCGACTAAAACCAAACCGATTTCAAATCAGTCCGCAACTGGTTGCATGCGATCTTTTTTCCTAGTCACAAAACAGTTGCGTTGCATGGTTACACGTGTCTTCACAAAAAGTTCAAGAAATGAGTGAAGCGGTCAAGTCGTAAATTGTCGTTTACGCTTCAAAATAACGTTTTCGGCAGTGCCTCAATTTCACCAATATATAATATATTATAGAAACTATTATACTATACATATATAGTTAAAAATGTAATGTTTACTTCTTTATTGGAGTTTTGTAATTTTGTATTTGGATCAAAATAATAAAAATCTTCTTTATGAAAAGAGTCTTTGGACATTCTATAGAATGTTACAAACTTTTTGTCTGTTTGATTTAGTTGTTCTACTGCTACAAATAGATTTGACTTGATACTTCTCTGTATATAAGGATGACACCAATATTCCCTGCTCTAATAGCCAATTAAGTCTTCTTCATCTGAACTACTACTTGACATTTTACGAAAAACAGCTTTGTGACTACAAACTTATAGAGAACTTTGCTCCGAATAATCCAGAATCAGTTGCGCTCGTGTGCGGTGTGAGGTTTTAATTTGATTGCAAACTGGTTGTGTGTGTGACTAGTATGCAACGAATTTGCAACTCGAGTTGCAAATTCGTTATTCACGCGTAAATCATCACTTGCATTTAATCGATTTTTCGCTTTAGTTTTTATATGCAAAAGCGATGAAAATCCACAGGTAGTGGTGGCAAATGGTAGAAGTGACTGCAATGCTTCTTTCGCCAACTGTGGATAACGTTCTAACTGTGTACACCAGAATTGTTGTAATTCTAATTGTTCAAATTCCATTTGAATATGTCCACTGTCTCGCATTTCAATAAGATCGTCTTTTTTTAAATCACTATCATCCATCGAATTTAGGTTATATAGAAATGGATCCAGTATTCATCTCTGAGTTTCGGTAATATTTCTAGTAGAAAAATATCCATTGAATGATTCGCTCAATCGTTTCAAATGTATTGCAATATCAGGTATAATTGTATTTTTTTCATTTTCCACAACAATTGAATCAAGCAAGGGAAAGTTTGCAAAATTCCCGTTTTCAACTCGACGTATCCAAATTTCTAGTTTTCCAATAAATAAAGATAATTTTTCACTAGCTATTATTATATTCTTTTTACCAAATCCTTGGATTGATATGGTCAATACATTCAATTGGCTAAATATATCTGTTAAGTAGGCTCTGGAAGTTACCGAACCAAAGGTCTACCGAATACGGTCGAGGTCGCCGAGACATTAGAGCGGGCAGACCCGAGCTCGACCGAAGTAGCCCCGAATTAACACATTATATTGTCCGTCCTTGTCCAACCATGGCCTACTTCCAGAGAGTGTGGAGGAAGCATCAGAATTGCATCCTTACTCTCAAAATCTTTTACTAAATCACAGTTTTGACTAGTCAGGAACTGAATAATTTCTTCACGCAATTCAAAAACTCTGTTAAGCATGCGGCCTTTAGAGAGCCATGGTATTTCGGTGTGTTATAGAAGCACGGTATGAGCAGCACCGATTTCTTCACAAAAGGCATGAAAATTGCGATGATTTAGCGCTCGTCCACGGATATATTTTACTATATTTATTGCTGCAATTAGGTGTTGATTTAAACTTTCTGGCAAAGCTTTTGACGCAAGTGCATGATGATGCAACATGCAATGCGTTATTGTAACTTGCGGTAATTCTCTTTTCATGTGTGAAAAAAATCCGGAATTTTTGCCTATCATTGCTGGGGCCCCATCAGTGCATATTGAGGCAATAATATTCATTGGTAATTGATATTTTAGAAAAAAAATCTTTGATATGATTGAAAACATCAATTTTTCTCGAAGTCAACTTCAGTGGCTCACAAAATAGAAATTCTTATATCATTTCTCTTACATATCGCACAAATACCAAAAGCTGGCTGCAATTATCAACATCAGTTGACTTATCAAGTTGTATCCTTACTTTTAGTGGACTGACTTTTATGTCTTCTATTATTTGCAGTAAAATATCTTCACTGAGATCTTGAATTCGCGATTGAATTGCTGGATTTTTAATTTATGTGCTTCAAAATCTAATACAGTTTTAGCTATTATTAATGCACAGGGTTTTATTAATTCCTCAGCGATCATGTGAGGCTTTCTTTTCTTTGCACACAGATATGCCACTTGATAGGACGCTTCTAACAAGGGCTTTTGAATTGCTGGCTCGCATAATTTTAAGATAGTAACACTGGTATCAAATCGAGCCTTTTTTGACTTCAAACTGTTCATGCTATGCACACCTTCACCACCATGCAGATGGTTGAAATACTCTAATAACTTTGATGGTTTGAGATTGCAGTTTGAAAATATCTTGGAACATAAGATGCATTAAGGTTTTTTTTTTTTTTTAATTTTTTGTTTATTACATATTAAATAATACATTTTTATAAACATATATATTTACATTTCATTGGTTGCTGGTTAATTACCATTATCACAATTTACGATTGATTAGCTAAATTAATTGGAATTACAAAAATAAGAATAATAAAAGAACATAAAATACGTTAAGTTTAGGTCAAAGTACATAAACACCTTTAACAAAAAAAAAAAAAAAAAAAAAAATTATAAATTATAAATATATATTTTTAATATAAAACTCGTGGACCTGGAGCTGTTAAATTAATAGATAAAATTTATGCGTCAGAGCAAGATGTGCTTTGGCATTTTGTGTTTATATTTAAATTTGAGTTTGTTTTTGTCGTAATCACCGATTCTTGAGATTAACGGGTTAGTATGATTTCGCGGTATTTTTTTATAATAATTATTAGTATGGTGGTGAACATATTCTTTAATAGTTGGTGGTGAACATATTCATTAAGGTTGTTGCGTACCATCTTTTTCTGTTGTACAAGTGAATCCATAAGCAGCATACTTGTCGTTCTATTGGCATTTATTTTACATAGTAGGGTTCACTATAATCAATTAAATTATTTAAAAATAACGTTTAAAAAAAATTAACAAAATATTATTTTAAATTAGTGAGAAAAATTCTGACGTTTGTATTATCAATTATCCTATTCGACTTGAGTCACTGACCAATTAACACTTTACCGACCGGCAGTTTCACTACCAGACTTACGCTAAATACCGGCACCTTTTCGCAAAACTTCGCGAATTTTACCTTTTTTATTTAAATTTATGTATCTTTTGATACGGTCCGAATATTTCGTTGAATTTTTCTAGACATGTTATAAATGTATCAATGCATCAATTCAAGTTATTATTAGATGGTTCTCAACATGTGGTTCGCCGGAAATAAAAAATAATTATTACTTTTCCTTATTATTAGATTTTTAAAATGATTATCTTGATTTTAAAATTATAAAAACGAATAACCTAGAAATTTTAATAAAAATAATTTAAATTTAGTTAACCAGCGGTTCTCAAACTTTTTTAAATTTGTAAAAACTTTTTTCAAGCAAACTTTTCTTTTGTATTGTGACATTTTTACTAATACGAGTTTACTGATGTATAATTCATTTGCAATAAAATATTCACTAACCGTTGTAATTCACTCCATCGTAATGTGAAATTTTCCAGGCACATACACACATAATTTACATTGTCTTTCACGTGTAAATCACTTTTCACAATAACTAGTTATATAATGAAAATTTAAAGTGTCTCGATTTTTTACTGTTTTTCACAATTGCAACAATATTACCCCATATCGTTTATATTTGGTTTCAAATATTCGTAATTTTGCATTTTTTAGATATTCTGGTAAAACCCGATTCTTCCTTATGGTACCACAGATGCTATTTTTTTCATATATATTTTTTTTTGCTATTTTAGCACTTATAATAATCGTCCATATAAAGATGATGCCATTTGTATTTATTGTCTGATGTTAGATGTGATATTGAATCTTGTAACGAAATTCTAGGTCCTTAATATATATTTAAAATTTTGATATGTATCCTGACACTAATTCACATACCATTCTTATCACTATACCGTACTTTGTGAGCTTACTGGGGTTGTATACGTGAAAATTTAATCTTCCACACCATGGGATCATACCCTCATCCAGAGATGTGTTTTGGCTTGGTTTGTACATCTTTTTTAATCTTTCGGAGAAATAATCAATTATTTTTTGTACTTTGAACAGTAATCCTACATTATCAGGAACATTTTCATTATTGGAAAAACGCAGGTAACGTAATCAATGTTCCCTGTAAGGTGTGCGCGTGTGCGCGCGCACACCTACTGAAATGTCTCCGCACACATGTTTTACCCTCCGCACAGTCAATATTATAAAAGAAAGTTTCCTTTGCCAGATTTTAGTTTTGTTCGAATGCATGAAACAATACAGGCACAATTCTTTCGCACGCTTTCGGAGAAATGAGTCGAATCATTTCTCAGAAGGATTGCGAGGGTCAAGCAAAATTTTAAGTCGAGCGGGATCACTATTCCATCCCGTTCTATCGCATGCCAAAGTATAGGAAAAGAAGATCGTATTTTAGTGTTTAGGTCCTTTACATTTCATAGTCTTTGACATGCTTCAACTTGCAAGAAACATTACACTCGGTAATGAGTTCAGTCTCATAGCAGTCCTTATTGTGAAAACAACGCAATTCTTTTAATATTTTTTTAATTAAACGGTAAAAGTGTCCGTGCTAAAAAGTAGTGATTTTTTTACTTAAATTATAAATAATACAAAACTAATAATCAACTTTTGTAATAAACAACAACAGGTGTGTTCAGTTTACGTAACAAACAATTCAAGTGAAAAATTACTTACAGAGTTACAGTACAATTTTACCTATTAATTATATAAAACTTATCCCCTTAAAATGTCGAAAAGGAGTGGATGTGATATTTCTAATACGACCATTAAGAAGAAATCCTGCGATAAATTTAAACTGGAATGGCTCTCTGAAATCGTCGAAACAAAAATGCCATCTTCAATGCATTTACAAAAAGTAAGAATTGGTGAAATATTTGTTTATTCCGAGACGTATGATTGTGTCAAATGCATCATATGTTCCGAAGCCAATATGCCAGTAGAATTCACGTCTGGAAAGAAGTGGACTGAATGGAGGCTGTTTCTTTTAAAAAGACATCTAAGTCATAAAGCACACCGGGATGCTATTACAAAATTGAACAATTTGAAAACAGGTGGACTTTTGAAAATAATGACTGAAACACCTGAAGAACGGAAGAATAGGATTGAGATCACTAAGCGCAAAAAATCTAGTTGCGATCTAGTCAAAGTTTTAATCGATAATGTTCTTTTGGCAATAAAAATAAACGCTTCTATGTGCTCTGTACAAGACATTCATAATCATGTATCTAAATACACAGATATTCCCGAAAGCTGGCGAAGTAAAAATTATGGGTTTGAATTTGTCGAATGCATTAATGCAGTCATTAAAAAGGAATATTTTGACGAATTTCGAAAGTCTCGGTTTCATACATTAATTGTTGATGAAAGTACGGATATATCTGTACAAAAAATACTAATTTTGTACGTCAAATATCGATATGGGATGAATTACAAGACTATTTTTGCGGGAATAATAAAATTGTGTTCTTGTGATAGCAATAGCATTTTTTCAGCCCTAGAGAAATTTTATAGTTGCAATGAAATAAATATACAAAATATGGTTATGTTTACATCAGACGGAGCTGCAGTAATGCTTGGAAAAAAGAATGGAGTAGCAGCTATGTTGAAGCGGAAAATAAACCATTTAACAGAACAACATTGCGTAGCTCACAGAGAGGATTTAGGAATCGATGATGCCTGGAAACAAGTTTCAATAATGCAGGATATTGAAACTTTATTAAAAACAACCTATACAATGTTCAGCAGGTCATCTGTTAGAAAAGGCCAATTTGAAGAATTATCTAAATTTATGGAAAGTGATGTTGTTTCATTTCGACCAATTAATGAAGTTAGGTGGCTATCGAGGCATTTCGCAGTTAGCGCTTTTGTGCGTAATTATAATGTCTTAATAGATTATTGCACAGAACAAGTGGACAAGTATAATGACCCAATCAACAAATATTGCTTGAAAATGCTGAAAGATCCTCAAATTCACGTCTCGATAATGATTTTGAACGATGTTTTGGGTGAACTATCATCAATGTACAAATATTTTCAAAGGAGCAATATAACAAGTATAGAGGCCACTCAATTTGCAAAAGCTAAAATTAATCAACTAAGGGCTCAATATTTAAGTGAAGTAGTTCATTGGAGCAAAGATGTGAAAAATATATTATCATTAAATAGCAGCGATATAAATTTAACCGCGATTTTGAGATTCATCCAATTGCTCTGTGATCATCTAGAAATGCGATTTCCAGAAGAAGAATTATTGGAGTAGCGTGCTTTCGATCAGGCCGCAATAGGAAGAGCTAAAGAGTTTGAATACGGAAAGGATCAATTAGACAGACTTATATTTAAATATACTCAATTATTACAAATTACTGACAAAGATACAATCGAAAATATGCATAAACAATATTGTAATCTTAAATTTATAGTTGCCGAGAAAGTGAAGACTGGTTCGATTCAAACATTTGCCGATTTATTAACCTTTGCACATAGTGATTCAGATCAATTTGATTGTATATCAGTTTTACTAGATATTTGTGGAACCTTTCAGGCATCAAGCGCTGAATGTGAACGAGGATTTAGTTTAATAAATGCAATTAAATCAAGATCAAGAAATAGAATGGAAGTAGAACATTTAGAATGTTTACTACGAATAAAGTCATACATTTCATCCGGGGAAAATGTTGATTTAAATGTGGTTTATAAATATTGGGTCGATAGAACGGACAGAAGAGAGAAAAAATAATTATTGAAAAAAAATAATAAATAATTTATATGTTCATTGTATAATAATATAATATTTTCAATACACTAATAATAATATTAATAATAAACACTTGTAATAATAATATAATCTTTTCAATACGCTAATTCATAAAATATATATTGTGTTCTAAATTGTGCAACAAATTGGTTGACTGGCTGAACCCCAATGTGATATAGTGCCAAGCGATTGGGTAAGAATATTATGCAATTTTCATAAAATTAATTACCTACTTTCTAGTGTTTTTGCTTTGGAGCATTGAATCTCCTAGGGTCGGTCCATTAGTATATTTATTCCGTTTAAAAAAGTAGGTACAATAGAAATCGACAAAATTCGGAGAAAGATTTTTTTACGTAGTTGAAAATTTAATAAGAATAATTTTGAATAAAAGTGAAAAAACTACATTTTTATAAATGTTTATTTTGAAAAAAAAAAACACAACATACAAATATATAGATTCAATAAAAAATAAAAAGAAAATTCTAAAAGTTTAGTATTTATTATATTATATCAACGAATATTTTTTTTTCTTTTTTATTTATTTCAAAAATTATCTTTGTTAGTGTTGTTATTATATAAAATCACTGTGACTAATAAATATACATTTTAATGAAAAATTGTATGTATTTATGGGGGGGGGGGGGGGTGTAAATTTATCGCACCGCCACTGCACAGATGCATCGAAGATCCGCACACACAATAGAAAAATTAGAGGGAACGTTGAACGTAATATTTGATAAAACCTATTTCTACTCATGGTTTTTGTAAATATCAAGGTTCCTATTAGTGGATTTATTGTCTAATACAGGTGTAATGAGCCTTTTTTTACCAGGCCCATTAGCAATATCAACTCAAACCAATTTTTTAATTCTGGTACCGTTACATCCACCCATTTTTTAGATTTTATTTGCAGTTTGTATCTGTTGATGTGTTGATTATGGTGTATATTCGTTTATTCTGCAATAACGGGAAACAAGTCATCTTCAATAAAGTTTTGTGTCTTGTAAAGTGTCTTCTAAGTATTTTTCTTGTTCATCTTCCTCATTGCTCATGAGCATCATAGCATGTGGACGATTTCTTTCATGAACAGAGGAGTCTGAATCACTATCACTATTATTTTTATTGTCACTTGGAATATCTATATATATTTAACACTATATTAAATAACATAAACTGTAATTATTTTCACGTAGATTCTACACTCGTATCTAACTAAAAAACTATGTTTTATAAACAGTTCGTAATATTTTTCGAATATTCACTCGAGCACACGAAAACCAGATGCACTTCACACGATAGTATAACTTAAACTTAATTCTTATCCATAAGTTTTTATGTGCATCGTGCTAATAATTCAAAAATAATAACTCGAAAAAATTCCCACTTTCTAAAAAAATGTGTCACTGAGATTCGGTACTTCCAGTAAGCCAGTAATATCTGACGGGAGATAATATTTACTCACAAAAAATATGTTGGAATTTCCTTATAACAGGATAGAAAAAAATACAATAGAATCTTACTAATCTGACAATCTTAAGATTCTCAGTAATCCAATACTATCTAATGGTTAATGATATGATAAATTTTTAGTGTCTTGTACTTTTTATATATGTACATCGTATTTTTTAATTTTATGTAATTTGACTTTATTTCTAAATAAACCCATTTACCCAATAAATTATTTTTAAATATACATATTTATATGTTTGTGTATAAAATATCATATTTTTTCTTTTTTTACACCGTCCGAAAAAAAAGTGTGCTGGATAAAAGTTTTTAGAAATTTGAAAAAGTTTGAGAACCGCTGGTTACCTCAATTTTAATTATATTTATTTAAATTTCTAGATTACTTGCTTTTATAATTTTAAAATCATCAATCAATTTTAAAATCTAATAATAAGGAAATGTAATAATTAATTTCTATTTCCGGTGAACCACATGTTGAGAACCACTTAATAATGGCTTGAATTGATGCATTATTACATTTATAACATGTCTAGAAAAATTTGTTGAAATATTCGGACCACATCAAAAGATACATAAGTTTGTCTGGTAGTGAAACTGCCTGATGAAAGAAATATAAAATATATTTATAAAACCTTCGCATTTGTCTAAATATAATTAAAAAAAAAAAAAAATTAAAATAAAATGAAAATTCATACATTTATTTAGTCATCTCTTAAAAAAAAAGCAAATAAAATACTAAACATATATTTTTAATTTGACATGGAAACGAAAACATACACAGGACGCCAATTGGCGTCTGCGGTGTTTAACTTTCGGCACACTCAGGACGCCAATTGGCGTGAGCGGTAGATAAAGTGTTAATAATGTATTAAATAGGTAGTAATGTTCATAATCGGATGTTTAAATGCGTAAACGTGTTTGTTTCAAGAGGTTTCTCGACAAACTGCCGATGACACAGAAACAATAGTAGACTTAGGTAGAGAGTAAGGGAGGAGGACGACAGTCCCCGGGTGCTCTCACCCGCTTCCTCAGGTTGTGTGTAAGCCGAATTCGGCTCATTAGCGACCCTAGTACTTGAGCATATGTTTCCCATCGACAGGGCCAATGGTCCGCTTCCAGTATCAACCTGGGTCGCCCCACTACCGCGATTGGTTTCCCGGTCTGGAGCTACTGATGGTCTCCCGGCATCACTATCTTTTGTTGGAGAGATCTACCTAACTCGTTCGCACTTATTATGTCCTCGTGTGTCTAGTGATCGGCACATTTTGCCAATACGCGCCCGATGTAACAATGATCAACGACTGCCTGTGTATGTGTCGATGATCGCATGCATAGCAACGAAATATTTCATTCACGTATTTTTTTTACGAAAAACCCATAACCCCAGTTTTTGTATGAGCTTCAATACCCCAATAATGCGGTCCCGACTTTCGCGTTGTTGTGGTGATTACTGTAGTTTTCAAATATTTTAATATCAAAAATTTAATAAATGATATTTAATAATTTATATTGTTACGGGCTTCTCCCGCACCTCCAATATACCTTCCCGCACCCCCAGGGGTGCGGGCACCCCAGGTTAAGAACCACTGATCTAGATAATATTGATTTAATGTTTTAGGTTGTGTGTTGGAGTAAAGGTGATTCAGAGTCATGGAAAAACTTCTCAGCAAATCCGAGATTAGATCTGCCCGAACAATCGATCACTGCTTTGTCTTTTGCTCCTATTAAAATCATAGATAAATATTTATTGGCTGCTGGATTCGAATCTGGAGTGATACATGTCTATACAATGGACGTAAGTTTTAAGGAAAGCTGCTGGAACCTGGAAATCCAACTTGATAATAGGTATGACAACTACTGATCCTATAATGTTTAAAAAAGAACATCAAAGTTAACTTGTTTATATGTTTTAGCATCGGACATCACTTAACTGTAAAAAGATTAAGATTCAGACCGAAAATCGGAGAAGCCGGAAGACCAGAATCTAAAAAGTTACAATTAGCGAGCTCTTCGTCAGACAATTCCGTCAAAGTTTACACTCTATCTTTATAATAAAATGTATAAATAAAATAAATTTTTATTACAAAAATCTTTTATTTTTTTAATTATTTTAAATATTATATACAACTGTATATCCAAAAAAATAAATTTTCATTTCCGTAATGACGATGAATTCTAAAACTATTTTTTACAACACACTGACGAACATCGTAAAAATGGAAACTTGATAATTATGCATAAATTATCCTACACTTTATTTTACAAATATGATACGAAAAACTAGAACAATCGATGACTTACATGTACAATTAAATAATAGTGATATGTAATAAAAATTATAATGAATTTGGTAAATTTATACCCAAACTTATGTTAGTAAATTTAAATTTACAACGTTTAATAATTTTGCTAATAAACTTATGTACACAAAAATTAATAATAAAAAATAATATTGCTGTCTCTTATTTAAATTAATTTGAGATCAAAAATAATATTTAATACGCATTAAAAAATTAATAAATTAAAGTTATGAGTTAATTACTATACAATAATTATAGCTGCAATTTTCCTACATTATCAAATATAAAAAAAAACATATGTACACAATTTTACAATAATAAATTAATCAGTGCGGCACATTAAATAGATACAAGTTCCAATTTATAATTATGACATTCATGCAAATTTATATTTATATAAAATACATCAGACAAGTCATCGACTAAAAAATTATTTACAAAATGAATCAAAAATTGACTATAGGAAAGTGTACAATAAACGTAACAAATATACTTTCCAAAAACAGGACTTACGCCGTCGAAAGGCACCGAAACTTAAAAAGAACAAATCGCGTCAACCTAAAAATAACGACCTGTACAAACGGCGTTTATAAAAATATACAAATTTCATCAATACAACTATTAAATTGTATAGTTTATCACCAACAGTCAGGAAAGTATTCTTTCTCTGAGGTGAATTATCGAGTTGTATATCTTCATGGCCGGTCCCAGCTTCAGACCGAGCTCTTTCACCAGATCGTCCTGGGCGAGCATCAGGAAAGCCTCGCCGTCTATCCGCTGCTTGGCGAAAGTAGTCAGTCGCTCTTTCGACTTGGTAACTTGCTCTACGAATCGCTGGACGTCGGACACGCTCCAGTTTCTCGGATCTACTTTGAAAGATTCTTTCTGCAATATGTCCTTAAGAGAAAGGCAGTCTCCGCCCCAAAACGGAGGCTTCACCTTATTCGGGTTGGGCATGTAGCCAGGATTGAATATCGACGTGTTAATTATATCTCGACCCACTGGCGATTCGCGTCTCCGTTTGGATTCACTACTTAGATCGTCATTTAAGATCTATAAATACATATTCTCATTAAATTAGTTTAGTTATAAGCAGTTTAAAATGAAAAAGTAAAATTAATACGAACCGATAATCCCGATTTAGAATCTTCTTCACGTTTTCGTTTCGGAGATATTCTCTCTGGAGCAGGGGTAAATCTAAATAAAAGTGAAGAAACATTGATTTATTTTTATGTTCCATTCTGTTTAACTAACTCAATTTTAAAATAAAACAGATTTTTTAATTATTTTAATAATTTGAAAAAATAAATAATATAGCACGCTATTTAAATTTTAAAAATGGGTAGGAAATAAATTAAATCATATTATGGCTAATTAAATAAATCAAATTTACTTACATTTCCTTCTTTACTTCTATACTTCTATCGATTTTGCTGATCACTTTTAATTCTGGCAAATTTGAAGTTATTCTGAAATTAAATTAAATCTGACATTATTATATTGAAAAAAAATCTAATAAATTCTACAAATTTACCTATAATTTTTTCATTTATTCATATTTCTTCAAAATGAATATTATATTTATTAACGTAACTGATTATTTCATTTTATACCCTCTTCAAATATTTTTTGTTCTAATCACTAAACTCTTAATTATCGATAGTAATTCATATTGATCAAGCTATTATAATCAATAATCAGTAACACAACTAAATTGCTTCATCGTGATTCAGTGTTATTTATCATCTCATAAACAAAAACAATTACTCATGCTTACACAATATATTTCACAACACCAATTAACACATAATAACTGAATATTGTCATACTTTCTAGGTTCCTTAGATCTTGGTTCCGAATGTTCCACTGGTGGTAGAATGCCTTCCAATCTATCGCTTCGTACTATATTCTTGGGTGGCAGGGAATACGGACAATCAGAAGCAGCGACGTGACTGTCCATCTTCAAGCCACCAGTGTTACCGAATCCGTGGCAACCCTTAGTCCCGCATCTTCCTACAACCTCGAACTCCTCCTCGGCTAAATCAACACAAAATCAAATCAAATATCATGACCATAACAATAAACTCAATAAGATCAAAGATCACATACTCATGGGAGGTTCTAGAGAGTGTCCTGTATAATAGCACCAGCCGACCGGATGAATCTCAGATGAATCGTCATCGACCCAATAAGCCAACTCGTCAGGCCATCCGTCGAATGCAATTTTTATTTGATAGCATAGCACGTCGACGACGGTTGCAACTCGAATCAGAAATGGTACCTGGAATGACAATGAAATATTAAGAAAAACATCATTACTAAAAACCAATAGAAGATGAATCAAGAATTTGTTCAATTTCATCATCATACCCTCTTATCGACAGCTTCGAGCCTCATTCCTATCTTGAATTCATTTGGAGGCCGAGGTTTGAAGCCCCTCGCCGGCACCGCCACCGATTTCGTCTTCTGTAAATAATCTTCCCACGAGAAGTGCTCCGGATCTTGGTAAGCTAAGATGCACACATCACGTATTACATATTGCAATATTAAATTTGTTCTTGCTTCGAATTTTAAACACTTACAGTCCGGCGGAGTGAGGCTGATTTCGTGTTCGTCACACCAACCGATCGGATGAATGTATGGAGACGACGGATCGGCCCAGAAATCGTATATGTCGTCCCAGCTGTCGAAGTGTATCAATATCCGATTGTTGATTACGTCCGCTACCGATGCCACACATGTAAGGGAGTTGTTTTTATCTTCGGCTTCCAGTTTCATGCCAACCCGGAATACATTTAAGCAATTCTGAAAGTATATAAACGTCATTTTTATAGAGCAACTTAAGGTTAAAAATATGGAAGCATAGTTTTCAAATAGTTGGTTCAAAAATGGTCAATATCAGCTGTGCTTTAAAGAAATTACAAAAATCGGAGCAGATTGCAAAAGCTAACAACATACTCAGAAAGTGGATGATGTATGAGAAAACATCTTTTCTGTGCTGCCCAACCAGTCGATCACGGCATGATTTTAAATCAATTTTTGCTCCATTCTTAAAATGTACTTATTTTGACAAATGTAACCTGAAAACGTCTGAATCAATCGATGTATTCATTGTGCTGATGTATCCCTGATATAATGGGAATACTCACATCGGATCTTTGAATACCGCCATTCACCTGGTTACAGAATCATTAACTAATTGCATATTTGTTCGCTGAAACACGGTTTTAAAATTAGCCCAACCATATTCACAGAAAGAGAGGAACGTGAATACTAATAATTTTTTAAAGCACGTACAAAATGGAATGAACTAAGAGAATTGAATATGTTTGTAAAAAATATTTCGAATAGTTGAGTATGGATATTATTTTTATTGTCACTCCCTATACCGTTTTACTTGTAACAATATTTCTAATTGTATATTATGTTTATTTTAGTCTTATTTAAGTTAAATAGTTTGTTTGAAAATAAAAAAAATAAGTACAGTAAACCCCCTTATAGCGAAGTATCCTATGGCGTTTCCGGCAGACCCTCCTATAGCGTTCCCCAGTATAGCGTACTTTTTGTTACTGTTTGTCCCTTGACTTCGCTATACGTATTCTATGACAGGCGAAATGCCGCCACGCTATAACATTCCAGGGATATTCATCATAATACAATAAGAAAATATTTATTTTTGTATAGCTATTGAAAAAATTATGTACACGTTTTTTATTCCTAATGTATACACTTTTCAGGGGGTTCCAACCATTCTAATTTTTTATAATATAATTATTTTATTAAGTAATACATATCTATCACAAATCTAAAAAAGTATTAATGAATCATAAAATATATTTAGATATATGATATATGATATAAGACGCTTTATATCCAAAATTCAAATTTTAGTGCATTTAAAATAAGTAATCTTTCTAAACTTAGCTAATTTTTTATTTCAAAATTTAAACGCAAAACCCATGTAAAAATGATAATTTATTCAATACAATTGTTCCAGAGTAATCTGCTGAATTAAAAAAACAATTAGAAAAATGTCAAGCAACATATTATAAAATTCGAGAAAAATGCAGACAAAAGACAATAAAGAAAATTATCCTGTTATTAATGAAAGTGGTAATGAAACTAAGGTATTAAAAATGTCTCGATGGAATCTGATATTAGATAACACTGACTGTAATTAAATACATAATTACACGATTTAAGATGTTTAACTTTTTTCATTTCTACCATTATTGTATGTTTTTAATATAATTAATAGATTTTTATCAATATCCTAAAATAAAACATACTGCAAAAAAAGTTTAATAATTTATATTTACTTTTTATTATGTATTCATTGTAGGCTTACGCATTTTAAAAAAATAACTTAAAAACTGTTGCGTTTGACTCCCCCAGCACTCGTAAAATAAAGGACATTCTTCGTGCACGTGTCGCAATAAGAACATAGGGCACGTGCTCTTGTTTCCAAACTAAGGACAAGGTCATTTAATACATAAAAATGAGAAAAAAGTTTGATTTCGTTAAATTCACAAAATACAGTTGAAAGAACCTAACCTCAAATTTTGTACGGGTGTCTAGTCCCCCCTATAACGTAGTATTCCTATAACGAAGTCCCAATCTCTACGCTATAAGGGGGTCGACTGTACTTATGTTTATCCGTCAATTTGATAGGTTAAAAAATGCCCGTAAACCTAGTGTTAGGCATTTCCCATGCATTGAAAAATATTTGGGTATAATCCTGATGTGACTCGATTCAACCCAAACATAATGATCCTCGAAATTAAAAATGTTGAATAACAACTTAATGCGACATTCGATGATTTTGAAAAGATTGAAAATATCACACCATTTTTTTCAAATTCCTTTCAGAAAGATATTAACTAGAATATTTAAAGCAAATCAGAATGAACTAGAATTGAAAATAATTAAACTTCAGAATGATTTATATTAAAAATTCAATTGTATTTGGAAATAAACTAAAGATAAAAACCTAATCCATACAAAAATGAATATATTATTTTGTCTGATTACGCATTTTCTGACATTTAAAATCGGATATACAAAATTATTTTAACAAATAAATCACCTCGAACGTGGAGTACTAAAATATAATTTGGGAAAATGACTGCATGACACATAGCAAACCTGGAAGATAGTATTACTTACCATTTCGTTAAGATGAGCAAATAAGTGCTTCGGCGCAGCCATCGCTTTCGATTTTCTCAAATATAAGTTCCACGAGAAGCTAGTTCCAACAGGATGCCCGAGCGGCGGCCTGACGGTCTTCTTATTATTTTCGCACCACCCAGCCGGAAATATATTGCACGAATCGAAGTTAACCCAAAAGTCATATTTTTCATGGAAGCCATCGAAATGCAGCCTTATCCTATGCCCTTGCATTTCGACAACAGTCACCACCGAAAAAATCGCCGGATGAACAGGATCGATCGCCTCCAGCTTCATACCTTTTTTGAAACAGTTTCGTGTGGTTTGCAACGGCTTGAATAACTTCTTGGGCGCCGGTTTTGCTTTGTAATACTCCAAATACTTGCTCCAAGAGAAACCATCACCCGTCAACCAAGAATTCTTCAAAATCGGTATGTCTTCGACGATCGTCAATTCTTTACAATCATACTCGTCGCTGTTCGCTTTCAGATCGGAATCCAACGTGTCCATTTCGATCTCAGACTCTTTCACGCTTATAGGTTCTAACTTTTCAGTGTTCTTCATCAACACTTTTTTGGGCTTGCTCTTTTTCTTCGACTGGCCCACCTGCCTCTTTTGTTTCAACCACTCGTTTTGACATGAATTGCTGCAGAACATGGGCGATATGAACTCGCTGGGCATACCGTGACATCCACATTCTATACAGCAGTACAATTGATCGGGAGAAGACGCCTTCTTATCTTTTCCTTTATTAGGCGCGGGCTTATTTTCTTTCATTATAACGTCGATGACGCCAAACTCGTTCATGTTAAATTGTAAAGAGCTACCTTTGAGACGAGCCATTCCGTTGCTCCATTGCAATCCCGGGGTGTCGTCCATCAAATACTCCAATATGTCCTTTCGTTTTACGTCTATTTTTAAATTTTTCTCAGCTACATTATCAATATCAATTATATGAACGTCCGATGATACTCGACTTTTTCGCCGATCTTTATTCACATGCGTATTATTGACGACGGGCGCCGGACTTGGAAACTCTTCGGCATTCTTAGCAGCTTTCGAATCAAGCTCAAGTTCCATTTGTTCTTCACAATATAAAGAAGACTTCTTGTTTGTAGCTAAGAGCGACACGTTTGGATTATCAGTGAAACGTGACATAATTTCCGATAAATTCTTGCTTTTAACCGATTCAGATTTATTAATTAAGTCTGCTTCCACATTCGCCGACATTCTCCGTCTTGAGTTTATCAATTTCTTATCGTTATTATCAGTAGAACGTCTTAGAATAGCCGGAACTGAATTCGACACGTTCATATTATCATGCTGAACACCAGAATCGACGACGTTCGAACTCTTACAAATGAGACTTTTCACTTTATCAGGTAAAGGAATAGTGTACGATTTCTCAGTATTATTTCCTTTATTATTGACTTCCGATATTGAAACAGTGTATGTATCGTCGATGACATCGGTTTCCGGTATCGATATCGTATATTCCTTTTCGCTAATCGGTTCAGCGTTCGTATTGGACGTTTTAGTGTTAAAAGTGATGTCTGATTGGTAAGACGTGCTCGGAGTTGGATTACTGTTAACACTAGATGGAGGCATACTTTTATTAATTGGTTGCAACGGCGGAATGTTCGAAAGCTGACTCAACAATGTTACGTTGGCCGGATCGTGCGTCTGTCCGTTGGCGAATTGAAAGTTGAACGACGTCGGTTTGTTTGGTAACATTATTTTTTTGTTGGGCAACTTTTGGTAAGGCGTTATGATGATCTTCTGGTTGGTGTGAGGCTGCAGGAGCGACTCTTGACTGCCTGGTGCGCTCACTGGCTTCTTAATTGTGCTCAGATACGTCGAAATCTGCGCCTTTCCCCCGGATGCGATGGAGACTGGCACCAGATTCGGAGCTAACTTCGATTTCGGAATCACTAGCGGTTGCTGATTGACTTTCGGAGCTATCGGCGTGCATTTTAACGCCGAAGAATTTCTCGATGCGACGCTCGACTTGGGCAGAAGTGATAATGCCTGAACGCTGGATGATGAAGGATTCTAAAAAAAAAAAATACAATGACATAATTAAAACGTAGATATGAAATAAATTATAAATAAAAACCTTTATCTGCTATATTTATTGAACTCAAATGACAGTTCGTGAACTTTAGTACAATTATAGGTTATGTTGCAAGTATACTTTAACGCCTATTGTCAATAAAGAAAGTGAGATAACTAAACAAGAGTGTGTGGCACAATTTGAAACATAATAAGCATTAATAGTGTTCGAATGTGATGATGTTTATCACTGATAACCAAAAACGAAGGAGACACTTACAAGGCGATTATAAGATAAATATTTTCGCTATTATGACTCAGTAGTGCTAGAGGAAATGCATCAAAACTGTGATTGTGTGATGGTGCTTTACATATCTGTGTTTGTAAGCGCAAAAATAACACTAATCAACACAAACCTTTGTATAAAGAAATATTTAATAACAAGTCGAAATTAATTTATATAAAAAAACAGCTTATTATACAATTTGTATTAACCTTGACATGCATACATACATTCATATATGAGAAAAAGTTTTCTTTTCAATATTAATATTCTACATATAAGTTATTTATTTAATATTCAAATCAAATGCAAGAACAAGTATATATTTTTTAATTAAATTGGGTTAAATACAGCAGAATATTCTATAAAATACTTAATCATAAGATTTCTCCTCATATTGGTGATAAACATCGACACTATTTTTTTTTTATAATAAATTGTTATATAATTATATTGAATATTTTAGTGTTTCTTGAGCTTTTCATTAAAAACATCTGATTTCCTACACCATATTTTCAATCACTTGATAATTTGTATAACAAAATATAAAATGATCAGAATAAAGTGACATCTCGTATTTTATTTTCGAAATTAATATATTTATAATTTATTAAATTATTGCGCTTATATACATGGAATATAAATGCTATTTATTGGCCAATAGTCTAATTTTTAATAATTATCTTACAATAAAAACTAATAGTACAACAACCTTGCTCCAATGTCTGTAGCAGGGCTCGCAAAAATAGTATTTGTATAGAACTTATTATGACAGGCTATAATATTTTATCCATAATTCCCCCAAGTCCGCCATGATAAATATGTCCAATTTTTTTCTGTTCTTTATTAACACTATATTTACGGAACCAATCAAATTGACGGGATTCTGATTTGATTTGCATCATGCAGTATTATTTTACGATTTTTTATATTTCAACAATGAAAACATATTAGCACTATTTTTATTTTCGGAAACTTCTTTTTGAAAATCTGGTCATTATATGCCTATTTTTAATGACACCCGTCAAATTGACAGGTTTTTACCTGTAAATCTAATATTAACCACTTCACGCTTGAAATATTTTTTAAATGTTGTTCAAAAAACAGATATTATTTTCTTTTTTTTTTAGGTAAATAATAAATATATATAAAAAAAAAAAAATTTTAGAAGATTTACTTGAAAAACACGTTTTTTATAATATAATAATAATAATAAAATTGAGCAATATAAATAATGATTCATAATACATAATTCCATATTTAAAAATCAAAAATCCCGCACATGTATAATACCTCAATAACTAAATAAAGCAAAATATTTAAGGTTTTGTTTCGGAAAAAACTGTTATTTTTGTTGGAACGAAAACCAGAGCTGAATCGGTTTATTTCGATTCTTTGCTTCATATAATAAATTATCTAATAAGGAAACATCGTTATTATAAAGTGATAGTATAATGGGAGCAGTTTATTTGGATCCGCTTTATTGAATTTTACTTTCAACGTTACAAAAAATGCAAGCTGTACAACGTTTGAAAAATATTTGGAACAAATTATAATTTTTAGAGAAATCAATTTCAATTACAAATGAACCAACACAATCATCTAGTGCAGCGCTGTCGAACTTCTCTTATTCCGCGGGCCTTTTTTTTCTTTTGCAGACATTTCGGGAGGCAAAGTCTTTTGAGAAAAAGATCACCTTGAATATTATTGTTTGTTAAATATGAATAAAAATGGCTGAGGTGACTTTTTAAATTTCGGCACAAAAATAAGTTTCCATGCTGCCAGTTGAACAGCGCTAATCTAGTGAAAGGACTGATAAAAATGTAGAAGATTTAGAGGATTTTTTAAGAAGTAAATAATTGGCAATAGAGTCATATAGATTACCTATGTCTACAGATTTGGACATTGAATTCAAATTGATTAATTTTAACCATGTACAAAGATTAGACAGAAAAATAAAAATACATGTCCTCATTTATACAAAATTGCAATGGTGGTTTTAGAAGCTTCAGCAACACAAGTAAATGTTTAAAGCGCCTTCTCTGGTTCAAAGTTCATTCTACGAGACAATAGAAATAGTTGAACAAATAGCTGACTTTCATATTTTTTGATTATAAATAAATATACCCAAGAATCCTGTATACTTCCACCGTGAATATACGAATTTGTTTCGTTTAATAAATTATATTATATACTTCTAGTTCTAATGATTATACTTTTAATTAATTATTATTATGTTTAATATATTATTGTATCAATTCATATAGTATGCTTATTACAAAAGAAGAAATAAAATGTTCTTAATTATGATAGAAAATAATTTCTTAATACAAATAAAAAACTTAAAAATTAATCACTCGGAGCTGAACTGAAAACCAAAAAAAAAACGTTATTTTTTCCAGAAAGAAAACTGGAGCCGAACTGATATATATTTTTTTAATTGAACTGGAACGAAACCTGACATGAAAAAATTAACGGTTTGTAAATATTATTAACACTGAATTATTATTATTTGTATCATCTAGTCCTAAAATATAATTTGCTATTTTTGTAAATCTAATAATATAGTGGCGATCAAAGGAATAGGAAATTTTTGACGAATTAATATTTTTGTTCATAAATGCGTAATAAAATCTGATTATTAAAAAAACGTTGAAACTACTAGAGAACATATTCACCTAACAGGTCTGAGGCTCACTCTGAATGGTATTCATTAAAACTCAAAATTGATTGCTTTTCTCGAGTCATATCCTATAAATATCACATGACATGAGTTCACCATTCAAAGGGAGTCCTTATCTATCTAAAATATTTCAGTTTAGTTGTGCTTTTAGTGTCAGCTATCAACTTCTGTTATTATTGTCATTAAATTTAGTTATTAAAAATATTAATAGTGTATTTATGGGGAATAAAATCATAAAATAAAATGTAATATAGTACCCATTGTATTGTATATATGTGATTCAATGGAGTAAAGGAGGTATTGTAACATTTATTAATAGTAAATTATTTTAAGATATAGCATCACTAATCATTAAAAATATTTTGATGCAGGAATTAAACCCATGGTTGTGGATAAATCTTACAATTGAGATGTCAGATGTCTGAAATATCGACTTTTGACAAATAGACATTATCGGATAAAGAAGTAGACCCTGGATAGATACTAAATATTTTTAAATTTAAAGATACTCACTGGCTTCCGCACGATGATTGGTGTGGGTGGAATAACTGTACTGCTAACGACCGTATCCATGGACGAGACCGTCTTGATTCCCCCCGTCGACTTCATAAAGTATATTCCTCCCGACTGAGACCTCACTTGAATCGGCTGGCTCAATACCGTCTTATTATTGCTGTTGCTCATTAACTGCACCTGACCACCGGACATCTGCAGCGAACTAGAAACAATCGGCTCGTGAAGCTTTCCGTGCATATCGTGCCTCTGGGGCGGTGCTGTGATGTATCTCGCCGTCGTGTTCTGCGGATGCTGATTGTGCTTATCGACATCTACATTAATAATTTTCTTTTCGTTTAACATTTGGAGCTGAACCATGTTTCCATTACCGGCTGGCCTCGAGTTTGTCACTTGAAGTGGAATGTTCAGTAAAGATCGCGAAGTCTGATTGCTGAGGTGCGATTTTTGCGCATGAATCGCGGTCGTCGTGGATATCTGTATCGGGATGTTTAGGCCCGGTGGTGATGACAGTAAAGGCAGTGCGGCCGGTGGATCTGTGGACGACGGCGGTATTCTGATAGGTACGCTTATATTAACCGTATTACGGCCAAGATTCGCCGAAGTGCTCGGCAAGTGGAGCTGATACGTCGAGCAGTTGTTGGGGCCCTTCCCGAAGGCGGCTTGTTGCGACGTCATGACTACTTGTTTAGCATAACTGGTTCTGAAATATAAAAGATATTGTTATCAATTGACGAAATATGTAAAGAAACCAGACAGATAATAAATGTGACATTAGAAAAGAAATTGATGATTGGAGGGTAAATATTGTGAAACACAGTAAATAAAATGTAATAATAAAACAAATATTAAAAATTAATTTAAGTAATATTCAATTAATTCTAGTAACATTATACAAATTATGTCATATTATGTTTTTAATCAAATCTACAAATCATAATCAACATAACAAATATGTAAATAAAGCTAACTTGATTAAAAAAATCATTAAAACTTGTTGATATTATTAAAAATCTGTGCATATAAGCAATCAATAAAAAAAAAAAAAAAATATAATTGTTCTAACTAAATTCAAGAAAATGATAATTTTAAGAAATGCTAAAAAATATTTGTTTTGTAATCAAAGATAAATATTAAAAAATAAGCAGTTTTGAAGAAATGTAAACTGTCAACGTATAAAAAAATGTTAATTAAAAAAAAATGAGCTGCAAAATATTAACATTGACAATTGAAGCACAGTTAATCTTATAATAATACAATACAGCTTACACGTTGCACTCCAAAGTGAATTTCAATAATTAGAATGATTATTTCACATAACATAAATTAACTTTTAAATTAAGGTGAATGTGTATTGAAATACACGGAATTTTAATGTAAAATATATTAACTACAAAATTAAATATGTTTAGTTAAAAGAATATAGATAACATGATTTAAATTGAGAATTAAAAACGACTATTTGAATTTTGTTGCATCACATAATCACTAAAACAATTAGTATAATAAGGTGACCAGATTTTAAAAATATCAAAGGAGAACATTAAAAATAAAAATTCCAATTGTAAATTTTTATTTCTCTTGTTAACCCTTTGAGTAGTAAGTTAATTTATTTCACATTATTAATTTATTTGTATACACCTGGGAGTGAGTTATTTTACATATTTTTCCATAATTATTTTTATTGTTATTTATTTATTATTAGTTTATATTGCATTTATAGTAAATTATAGAAAAAATCAGTGATTCTTAATGTTTTAATGCTTTGATTTATTTTACTACTTTTTTAAATTAATATGTTTTAATAATTAATTTTAGCACTTCTATTATTAAATTCCGTTAATTTATTTTACATATTTTTATATATTATTCGGTTTTCTGGAATTAGTTTTATATCAATTCAGATGCTTGCAATAAGAAGAATCGTAGTGGAAATGCTACGACGTGTAATGAGTGTATGCATGGAGAATGAATTCACCTTTAGGATCTTATATAATAGACTGTTTTTCTGTCACTCTCGCTGAGATTTTAGTTTATGTACAGCTTATGCAGCCCTGAAATTTCATATAAATCAATTAGATTACAAGAATTCAATACACAGCAATACAAAGATGACATCCTTGTTACATTGCATCAAGCAAAGACGACGCATGGAGTCATCTCATAATCAAAGGAGCGATCTCTTTTTCACTCCTATATAGGCTATGATTAGAAAACAATTTTAAATACTAATTGCAAAATTAAATTATATAAAATAAAAAGATACTGAAGAGGAAAGATCAATTTGGCCAGCTAATCCAAAAAAAATGGATACGAAGACTATAGATCCGAAAATAAAAAAGAAACTGATTTATCAGCGAGTACAAGAAAAGAGATGATATGGCATATCAATATTTGTTTTCCAATGAAGCAGAGCGAGTATTTTCGAAGGTGAGTTACATCAAGAACGTAATAATAAGTTGACTATATTATACTTGATGTTTCTCCCCTCACATTTCCAAAAATATACTCAATAGTTTACTAATATCAACTTACTAAATCTGTTTTTTATGTTTTATGCGTAGAATTATAACATGCGAGTGCTAATTTACTGTTATTTAATAGTTGGTTACATCAAACAATTTAATTTTAAAAGTTAAACCTCCAAATATGCTACTTCACAACATGTATTTATTTAGATCAGTGATGAGCAACCAGAGCCTGTAAGCAGTTGCTCTGTGGCCTGCTAAGAATTTTTAAGCCCTTCTCGGTCATGCCCGAAAATTTGTATTTTGTGAATTCTCATCTCAAAAATCACCAAATTTCTCGAGAAAATTATTATAGCCTTTTTTATTAAAAAATATGTTTGTACGAATAGTTTTAAATGTTTCACGATGGCTTCATATTTTTATACCGCTGCATAGGAAAGGGTGGGTCCGTGCAAGAAGTTTTTGAGTAATTTTTAAAAATGTACTGTGATCAGAAAGTGGTTAAAAGTATAAATATTAATAGACATTCAAAACAAAATCTTTTGGTATTATTTTTTTTGTTTTAGCAGTTTTTTATATATTAATATTTTTTCTGATTTTTTATGTTGTATATATAGTTTTATTTATTTATTTAGATTAAATATTAAGACCATTGTGACCTAACCGGTTATCCCAATGCGTCACGATGGTCGAAAACAATAATTGTATTATCTAATACACAAAAAAATGTATATATAAATAATTAGTATAATACCCAAAAAATAATAAAACAAAACAAAAAATCATAAAATAGCAAAATTAAATGATACAAACTGGACCAGCTCCTCATAGCTAACATTAAACAGGTCAATGTGTAATGCCAGCGTATTAAGGAGCCGGATGGCACAGCCATAGGCGAGTCGGCAAGTGCGGACGTCCTAGCCACAACGGCCATTAAAAGAGGGGCGATCGTGATTCTCAAAGACGTTCCGAAACCCAAAACTGGAATTCCTCGGAATAACTGGATTGTCGACAGCACCTTTGAGTAATTTTAAGAAATGCTTAACGACATACAACTTTCTGCGAGAACTCAGCGAATCATATCCCAACACTCCTAAAAGAAAGGCGCTGGGATATAACAGATAATAACAAAATGTCCTTTTGTAAAGGTATCTTAAAAACCATTTTTGAATTTTTTTCACTAAAAGAGAATATTCAGCTAATCGAGGATTCCAAATAATAGATCTCGATTCAAGAATGCTACGAAATAAGGTGGCATAGAGGATGGAATAACTGACAGATTGTCAAAGTGAAAGGCGTTCCTCATAACAAAGCCGAGCATCTTGGAAGATTTATCACAGACATCGTGTATGTGTATCCACTAAAGAATTTGAAATCTCTCAAAAGTGATTTCAAATTCTTTAGTGGAAGTTTCTCTAGTCAAAATGTTACCACCGAGATCGTAGAAATAAACTGACGGCGAGCGAGATCAAGAAAATGACACAGTATGGCACTCTCCGACACTAAAGGGCAGACGGTTAACGGAAGCCCATCTCCGTAGAGAGAAGGAGTCCGCAACAGATCGAATGCATTTATACAATTTTAAATCATCTACGTACAGAATAAAATTTGAATTTGTAATTGCCGTATTTATGTCATTAATAACATAAAGAGCAGAGGGCCCAAGCTGTATCCTTGAGGAACCCCCAAAGGGTTGAAATATTCTTTCGACAATCGGGCGCCATAGGTTACAAACTGTCTACGATCGCTCAAATAACTCGAAAATAGCCGAGTTAAATTATCCGAGCAACCGAGGTTCGACAAAATTTTTTCAATAATAACACATGACAAACTTTGTCGAAGGCCTTTTCAAAATCTGTATATACAATGTCTAGTGGTGGTTAGTAATGAAGACCAAGAACAAGAAGAAGGAAGCGATTGACCAGAAGGCGAAAAGTATTCCTCGAAAACAACGAAAATATTGCGCAAAACTGTCAGCAATATTTTCTGAAACGTACAATGTTTTATATTAATCAACAGCATAATTTCTTTTGTTCAATATTACATTTTATTTTAGAATATAAAAAAATAACTCGGTTTTTTGTGGCCCACCGCGAGAAAAAGTTTGTGACTGTGCTTAAGACGAAGATGTTTTCGTTCCTCGCATTTTGTGTACCAACTGACGTGCCTTTCAACTTTAAAATGTTCGGTAAGATATGCTTTTGCAGCGATTATAAATAAATCTCAAAGACAATCTCACAAGTTGTTGCAGTAAAAGTGGAATCATCTTGCTTTTTCGAATGGATTATTATTTTTTACGCTAAACGACAAAACAAAAATGTAGTTGATGATAAAGCATTACAAGAGTTATTAAAGTGATGTATTGATCAATACAATAAAAACAATAATTGTATTAACGCAAGCTATTTATGCTATTTTAATATAAATTAAATAGTTTATATTTATCCAAAACTTGACTTGAAGATATGAATTTAGATTATAGATAGTCTGTCTTTTACAGCTACATTTTCAATTGAGTCTAGTCTTGCGATTTTTTTTGTTTAGAATCTACTGATGTATTAATATGATCCTAGAGCAGGTAAATATGTATAGTTATTTCATTTAAGTGGTTAGAAAGACGTATTGCTTTTAATAATATTTGTAATTAACGTTCAAATAATTATTAATAGTAAAATCCTGGGATTACAAATGAAATAACTATGTTTGAATATAGTAAAATTGTCATAGACGTCATGACCTAAAAAAACAATTAAAACAACAATACAAACCATCGATTCACAGAAATCAGTCTAATCAGCGTTATATTTTATAATATATGTTTATGAAACGTTATTTGAAAGTGAACAAAATGATTTATTTTATAAGTATGTGTATGATTGTGTATGGTACTGTCATATTTGTGTGCAGAAATGATGAAATAGATGCATTTTTATATGGTCTAAAATACGTGTGGTGTTTGAAATAAAACGATTGTTAAAAAAAATAAACAGTGTTATGGCCAAAAAATGATTGGTCAAGAGTCAAAGAAAAATGGGGTTCATCAAAATTTGCAACTGTGTATTGCAGCGCGATTTTTAATCTAGCGTACGATATTGGGGCGCCGAAGGGTGTAGGCCTATTTCGAATTTGATATCAAAAGGCGTTTGATAAGGAATGTCGCAGCTTGTGAACGAAAACGGGAAGGAGGGTGGAAAATTGTCGACGGATTCGCTCCGAGCGGAGACTTCTACGGCGAGGGACGACACGGGGGCGCGACTCACCGTAGAGCGGAGGACTGTGCCTCGAGCGCCCACCACTGGGCAAACTTTGAGACTGTGGCGAAAATTTTCAAACGAGGCCAACACACAGGCGACCACCGCCGCGGCCGATGCCGAGCGAATAAGCTCGCGCCGCGCTCGACTCGCAGTATTGCGTCAATCCGCGCTCAATCCACAATCCAAAACCTATTCCAACCGACACTCACCATCGAAGCGAACGACGACAGCTTCTATCGAAGATCGGAATAAATGCTAGCAAGTCGACTATCCGCTATCGCTGACGGAACAATTCAAACGAGAAACATTTCGAAAACGTTTTATATGGCAACATCGAGTCATATGTTTACAAAAATAACGCATTAAAAAACGACCATACCTTCGATTCCGACGACAAATATACCACAATCGACATCTCCCATGCATCAAATATCATTTTTCGTCTTATTCAATCGATCTTTAAGTTCAAAATCGATCGGGAAATACGTTGCGAGAAAACGTCAGCGGTGCCCAACTTTTTCAACGCATGCACACATGCACAAAACATTATATCTTGCTATTCGCCAATATTAAATTAAAACATGCTTTACATTAATAAACTAATCAATCATTAAATCGTCAAATGTATATTAATGGCCTAATAAAGTAATGCCAGCACTGCCATATTGCGATATTTAACAAATTAATTATATAATTTATTAAAAAATTTAAAAGTGTAAAATAAAAAATACAGAAGTAAGCTATGATTCATTAAATATTCCATATTATTTAAACGAAATCAAAATGTTTTGCGAATATGTACACATTTCTACAAGGTTCTGAGAGACATCTTAATATTCGCCAAACTTCTGCCTTATCTTGCAAAATCGAATACACTATTGAATTTATTTTTATTGAAAATGGTCAAACACTTTTGTGTTTGACCATTTTCAATAAAAACAACCATTTTCACACGAAAAGTGTGAAAATGGTCCATTTTTGCATGTATAGAAAAATAGTCGATTTTACTGCTATGACTTCTTGGAAATGCACATTTATTCGACTTTGGTAATTTATTTAATTTGGGGAACAATTTGAACGTTATTAATAGAAAAGTTTGATAAATATTATTAAGTTAGTGTGTTGGTTTAAATAATTCTAAGATAAATTGTCAACCAAACATCAATAATAGCTTTTCTTAATTTGATTTTTATTTCAGATAATATACACATTTAAACCGGTAAATACATTGATAAAAGACCGTCTTCTTGTACTTCTGGTGTATGATTATTGTTTTTTAACTTTTTTATTGCATATTAATATCTAATTATGACAGGATTTTTCTTACCTTTTAATTATTAATTCGTTGTTAAGGGTGAACTTAATAAAGTTTTATTTTTTATTTTCATAAATATTCTGCATTTATATTTCATATTTTATTAGTATTCTTCAGATCTTTAAGAGCAATTTAATTTTACAACTTATTTCCTATATTCCTTAGTATTAATGAAATAAAATGAAATAATTATTGTACAACGTTTGCATTATGTTGGATTAATATGAAAAATAAGCAAAACTATAAAAATATTAGAGACAAATTTATCATAAAGGCAATATTCCCAACCATTCAACATTAAGTAACGGAGTATCCAAAAAGAGTTTCGACAACTTAATATCATTAAGACTATTTATTTTTCTTAAAAACTGTCAATTATCTCGAATCAATTAAGTGTTAAGTTAATTTTTACTAATCTTATGTTAGTGGCTTTCACTAAATTTTATAAATGCGATTCTTTAAGATTCTCCGATATTTCAAAATTTGAATTATATTCATATGTAAATTATATTTATTTGGAAATATGAGTATTAAATGCAAAATAAAAAATATATTAGGCGGACTTTCTTTTTAGGTAAAAATATTGCTTTTTACAACTTCCTTTACCTTTAAAATATTTTTATGTAAATTTCTATCGCTTGAAATTAAATGGTCATAATTATAATCAACTTTGGGTCAGAATAAAAATCAAATCACGGTCATAATTTTATTCCTGCCATGATCTCAGAATAGATATTAAATGGTCAGAATTAAAATAATAAACGGTCAAAATCGAAATAAAATGGTTAGAATAAAAATAATAGATAGTTAGAAATAAAAATAACACATAATCATAATAAAGTAACGTGCTGCCACAGTCCCGTATCTTAGTGCAGGAAACTTGAAGTTGATCTATTTTATTATCTCATTCCAATCGTGGTACTTATATATCGTCCTTGCCTTTTGAACAATTGTTTAATAAAATTAAGTAGTATTAAAAAAAAGAAAAACCGTTATTAATAATTATATTATAATTTTTAATAATTAATCAATATACCTTTTCATTAATTAATCAAGATGCAATTTTTTAATCAATTATAAGGGCCTTAGTTACCAACTTTGGCCTCCCTATTTGTCTTTTCGTGCCAATCGGTATCTGTTTAGCCTTTTGGTGGAGGTACCAATTTTATACGACAACACTAATTTCCAGCCGAAAAACTTAAATCTGACCATGTATCAACATAAATCTAACCAATTAATATAAATTCTAACCATCTAATATTTATTTTGACCACTAGTATTCTAATCAATGTATTCTGAATTTTAATATAAATTCTGGCTCATGCAACATAAATTCTGACCACGACCATATTAAAATTCTGACCCGAAAAATGCAAGCTAATATCTATTTAATTTTAACTTGAAAGCATAACATTTTAAGCATATAATATAGATTAGAACCGTTAATTGTAAAAAATGTTCACTGATTGCTTAAATTATATTTTTGCACATATTAATAAACAAGAAAATTAAAAATCCAGATTCTTTAAATTTGTCAACTAATTTATGCAAAATAATACACGTGTAATATATAATCTGGATCAAAACAATAAAACTGATATAAATCAAGATGAATAACGATTTTTAATTCACATTGTTTGTGCTATCAATTTAATCTGTTGCCAAAATGTAAATAAACGCAATAACTTTTGTTTTTTAGTATGGCAATAATATTGCACAATACTTAACCACAACACTAAAAATGTATGGGATGCTTTATGACCGAACGGACCAATGGCAGAGCTCCATTTGAGCGCGCCGTACAAATCGCAACCTTTACCCCACTATCACAAACCGTTACATCGAGTCATACTGTTGTGAACGCGTCCATACTAAATACGCTGATCGAGCACTATTGCTTCGTAGATATGTATGAATGAAAGATCGATTGTGTTACAATGTAAATCGAACTTGTGTTTTATATGAAGTTACGTGTTTGACGTTTTCGATTTCATTTACTCAATATGTCTACCGTTTTTCAACATTTGATTGGAAAACATAACATTTTTAGGAACGGGAATGACAAATATGGCAAGATGCAGAAAATTACATCACAAACTCTTGACAGTCCTTCATAATGACATGTCATAAGAGCATTATTTTCGTCCATAGCCTCAAACGTCAAACAAAGGTTTTCAGTGATATTTTTTTCTAAATACGCTTTGAGGAATAAGTTTTTAAATTTTATATTGATTAAATAACATTTAAATAGATTAATTTGGTTAAAACAATTTATTTTTAATAAAATAAGACAAAAAATATTAGATTATGGGAAATAAAATCATTTTTAATTGACTTTTATTGTAGACACGATTTTTTTTTAAAGGTGATTTAACTCAATAAATGAAATATAATTCAGAAGTTAATAAATAAATCATTTATTAGTACATGCACGGCTTATAATGGATAGAGACCAAATTTCAGGATGAAGTAAAACTGACAGTTGCTTCTGAAGTTTTATAACATTGTTAAATGTATTAACAGTAAAAATGAAACTCGATTTTGTATACAGAGTCGTTTTATTTTATATATTTTATCTATTGGAATCATCTTCTTCAGGTTTGTTTCTAATTTGTTTGCAACTTGTTGAATAATATTGCTTCCATAAAATACCATAAACTTTTTAGTTTTAATCAAGATAACGTCAGAAACGCCTGAAATAGAACAATCTTTAGCGGCATGGAACGTCATTAATAGAATAATACCAGAAAAAGCACGTTATTTTAAAACCGCAGTTAATAACAATAACTCCGACCCATTTGACAAATTTACTGTAAGTTTTTATTATAGTGTATTTGAGTTTTTATATTGTAATCAAATTATTATTGTTCAGATTGAAAAGGAGAATGGATTCGTAAAAATTACTGGAAGTAGTGGCGTAGCTGTAACATGGGGGTTCAATTATTATCTCAAAAACTATTGTAATTCTCATTTAGGTTGGCAAGTAAAGAATATAAACATTCCAGATGAATTACCTGATGTCAACATAACAGTAACAGCTTCTGATGTGTATGTTTTAATAATATTTTTCATTATTTTTTAATGAAAGGTGCTTATAAATATGTTTTTAACAGTTTCAGATTTTATCAAAATGTTTGCACAACTTCATACAGTATGGTTTGGTGGAGTATCAAAGAATGGCAGGAGCACATTGATTGGATGGCCTTGAATGGTATAAACATAGCTCTGGCTCCGCACGGTCAAGAAGCCATTTGGATGGAAGTTTATCAGACTATGAACATAAGCAAAGATGAATTAAATGACTTTTTTGCTGGCCCGGCGTTTCTTTCATGGTATAAATATACTTAAATATAAATTTAAATTAATTTTATTATTAATAATAATTTATTATTACGCTGAAGGCAAAGAATGGGAAACATTCAAAGCTGGGGAGGTCCTTTAAGTACAGATTGGCATCAACACACAATGATTTTACAAAAGTTTATTATAAATGCCATGACACAAATTGGTATGATTCCGGCTCTTCCGGCTTTTTCCGGTTTTGTACCAAAACAATTAAAAATGTTTGTTTTATTACTCAAATATATTTAAGTATATATAATATTATTACTATAAATACTTAAATATAATTTAAGGATGTTTCCTAATGCTAAAATGAAATCTGTGGAATCTTGGAATGGATTCCGATCCGAGTTTTGTTGTCCACTGTTTTTAGAACCAACTGATCCTCTTTTCAATACAATTGGAAATCTTTTCTTAACTCAAGTAATTATTAATTTTTTAAATGTTATGATATCATTCAGTTTTAATTTATTTTAATTTGTTTATAGATGACGGAAGAATACGGCAAATCACATATTTATTATAGCGATCCTTTCAATGAGATAAAACCGACTTCTGATGATAACAATTTTATTAAGAACGTCGGCGCTGCGATCTTCAAGTCGTTAACTGACGTCGACGATAAAAGCATTTGGTAAAAAACATATCAGAGACCAACCAAAACCGAAACTTTTCTGAATACATTGCAAACTTATAAATTGACTTCATTTTACATTCTTGGCTCTATTTTTATAATATTTTAAAGAAGCGCCATTTCTTCTTCAAAGAATGCTTTTGTTAATGATAGTTGTAAAGTTATTGTGATAATACCAAAAACTTCCTGAGTAGTACAAGTAGCGGCAGTTGATGTTGATGCAGGGTAATTAATATTATGTGAAATTTTTACTCTCTCGTAGATAAACGTATTTTTAAATTGATTCATATTTCCTTTTTATCTGTTTCTATCTCATTATGTAATTTCTAAATAAATAATATCTTAATGTTTATTTTATAATATATGTTCTATCGGTGCTGTTCATAAAAAAAATCTTATTATTTTAGGCTTATACAGAATTGGATGTTTGTACATGATTCTCTTTATTGGACTCCCGAGAGGGTTGAATCATATTTGACTTCAGTTCCACTCGTAAGATTTGTTATTTTATTGTGCTTTTAACCCTTTGATTGCCGAAATCTGATATATTTTTGCTAATTTACCGACTTGGCGACACACCGTTCCAGCTCACGGGCGGACTTACCACAATACTGTAGGAATGTTTGATCTATACTAAAATTTCAGGGTAGGATGCTGATTCTTGATCTTCAATCCGAACAGTGGCCGCAATATGAAAAATATGAAATGTATTACGGCCAACCTTTCATTTGGTGTATGTTGCATGATTTCGGAGGAACTCTCGGAATGTTTGGAAGTTCTTATAACATAAATACGGTATGTTATATTCTTAAATTTTCCCCATTTTAGTACTTTTAATGCTTTTTATTAATAAAAATCTTAGCACATGAAATATATTTTATAACAAAGATAACATTTTATCTTAAACTTCTTGTACTAACTACTTGTAATTAACAAAACTACTAGGAAGTGTACAAAGCAAGAAAATCTATCAACAGTACAATGATCGGAATAGGCATTACTCCTGAAGGCATAAACCAAAATTTTGTAATGTACGACTTGATGCTGGAAAGCGGATGGAGACAAGATTCATTAAATTTGAACGACTGGGCCAAAAATTATACCATAAGACGATACGGAAAGTTGCATGAAAATATAACACTATCTTGGAACACATTAATGGTAACTATTTTGTAATTTGTATAAGAATACAAAAAGTATATTGTAATATAAATTATTCATTTCAGAAAAGCGTATATGATTTTCGAGGTCTAAATAAAATGAGAGGAAAATATGTAATAACTACTCGTCCAAAATTAGGAATAAAACCATGGGTTTGTAATCTATATGTCTATTATTTATTATTAATATTTATATAGACTTAAATTATTTTATTAATTTAACAGTCGTGGTATTCCTCGAGTGATCTATTAGAATCTTGGAAATTATTTTTGACAGGCAACGATGATTTGAAAGACTCTGGCGGATATAAACACGATTTAGTCGATCTAACCAGACAAGTTTTACAATATAGAGCCGATCAAATATATATTTTGCTTGTTCAAGCTTATAACTTCAAACATTACGTCAATTTAAAGTAAGTATTTAATTTATAAATATAATGAATCAATAATTGTTTATAATAAAAAACTTTTAGTATATATTCTGAAGAATTATTAAGTCTGTTCGACGATCTTGAAGAGTTGTTGTCTTCTCACAAAAGTTTCTTGTTAAGTAATTGGATTGAATTAGCTAAAAATATTGCTTATTCCGACGAAGTAAGTGTCATAGAAATAAATCTAAATATATGTAGTATGTTATTATTTTTTATTTTTTTTCTTATGTAGGATAAGAAATTATTTGAGTACAATGCTCGCAATCAGATTACTTTGTGGGGACCAAATGGAGAGATTTTTGATTATGCGAACAAACAGTGGGCTGGTATGGTGTCTGATTATTACAAACCTCGATGGAATATATTTTTATCCGCTTTGAAAGAATCAGTGAAGAACAACCAAAAGCTCGATATAAATAAAGTCAAATTGGATATGTTTAAAAATGTTGAAGAACCATTTACGTTTTCAACAAAGATATATCCAATTGAAACAACAGGTATTTATATATCATATAATACAATAAAAATAGATTATATCAAACACTATTATTATTAATAGGTGATAGCATACAAATTGCCGAAAAACTATACGGAAAGTGGTCTTATAGGAACTATCCTGATCTACCAAAGAATGTCATTCCTAGCTCGCCAACGTTCTATCGTCAACGTCGCGAGTTCCACGAAATCGACGACGAAGACAGCGATGAACTGCAACCATCAGTGTTATTAATCAAATGATTATTATTTATATATATTTACTTTTATTAATTAATATATACCAGTATATGCATTTATATAAACCTATTTTTATATTATTACTCATTATTTACTAAGCACGGTTCTGCTTCAACGGAAATTTGCAAGAGTACGCCCCGCACTTGTTTCGACAGCATTTTTTAATTGTTCTGCAATCACCGTCGGATCGACACGTGCTGGTACAGAACCATGGTCCTTCTTCGTACGACGGACATATTCCTTGTTTAACTGTAATTAATTATTAAATATAAATAAAATTATTTTATCAATTATATATTGTGATTTAATACCTAAAGTCGTGTTGGTTCTTGTCGTAACTGGTCTTGTGCAAATCGCTCCTCCGCAAGAAGTCTCACAACATTTCTCGTTCCTCGGACATTGAGTATCCAAAGTGCAGACACTTGAGCATATGTTTCTTGATAACGGTGGCGGACAACTCCCAGTCTTGACGGCATTTAAGACTTGTGCGTCGGATCCATCTGAATTTGATCAATTACGTTAACAAAAAATAATATGATATAATAAAAACATTTTTTAAAGAAGAAAAATATTTTTTATAGTAAAATCACTTATCACAATCTTACTTTTTAAAAAAAAAATATCTCAACTGTTTTAAATACTTAATCAATTAGCAAATAACTAAATGTTTCAAAGTTAACTGTATTGTTTAACTCGTTCTAGCTTTAAGATCTTAATATGAAACTGTATCACAAATTTGAGTAACAAAAATATAAAATCTTTCTATAAAAAGAGTATTTTTTTTTAAATATCATCGAGTATATTTTTGCTTTGATAAAATTCTCAAAAATCTTGTTTAATTGCATTTTTATGATATTTAACTATGAATTATAAAACATTTAATCAGAAATTATTAAGATAGGAATAGTTATAAAAATATATATATAAAATTCACTACAAAAAACTCATTTTTTACACAAATTAATACCGAGTATAGAATCTATTGTGTTAAGTTTTTTTGTTAGAATATACAATTTTTTATACTTCTTTTAATATTTTTTCATTGCTATGTGTGACATGAATATATATGCATTAGTTCGCTAGAATTAAACACGTTTACAATTTTTTGCTCGTAAGATTACGTAGCTTGATTAATATGTAAAATTATGTGTTGATTTCAATTAATGCATATTTTTTAATATAGTCGATTTGATCGTTTATAATACAATTTTATTAAATGACAAAATTCATAGAAAAGAAATAGTTTGTTTTTCTTTACTATAAATTTTGCCATTTAATAAAATTGTATTATAAACAATAAAATCAACTATATTAAATAGTAAATAAATAAAAATATTGCTGTATTTTACACATAAACCTAAAAATTGAAATGATAAATACAACTAACCAAAAAATACACACTAGCAAAAAACCTAGATTTTATATATCATTATAAATTTCGAAAAAAAAAAAAAATATTTTTAAATTTTTAGTTTTTCGTTTTTAAAAATCTGTTATTATAATTAAGAGTGCAAAACTCGACTTTAAATAAATTAAACGTATACTACATAGCTAAGGTATAATGAAAAATAAAGACTGCAAAAGACGGATATAAAAGGACCGCTTCTTGAACCTAAAATCAGATAAATGTGAATGTACATGAGCCGCCGTCTGAAACAACTAACGCTTCAAGTCTTTACCCCGCAATTTTGTATGAAGGATACTTGATTACTAAAATAATCATTTTTTTATATAGAAAATATGAACTATTATATATAAAGGTAATGAAATGAGCAAAAAAATATAGACTGAAACAGACAGATGTAAAAGTCCCTTTCCAAATCAAAAAAATCGGTTAAATCCGAATGTCCATACGCTGCCATCCAAAATAGTTAATACTTCAAGTTTTTAACACGCAGTCCTTATATGACAAATACGAAATAACTAAAATAATTTATCAATGATTTTTTGTAGTTATTTTTAGATTTAAATTTTACTTTTTTCTATTTTAAAAATCTATAAATTAAGGACTTAAAACTTCAATATGTACTATATAACGGTGATGTAATGAGATACAGAAAAATAAAAGCCATTACTAGACAATTTGGATTGTTAAAGACGAATATAAAAGCACCGTTTCAATAACCCAAAATCAGTTAAATTCGAAGTTCCTACGCGTGCTTATAACTAAACCTACACTATAACTAAAATGTTTCGGTATTTATCAAAAAGAAGGTATAAGAGTATTTAATTTTATTTAGCATTACACCATTGATAATAGTTAATCACCAAATATTACTAACAATGATATAATCCTACATATCAAATATATTAAATTAGAAAATTATGGAATTTTAATATAAGCATTTTATATATCAAGCACAATGATTCTATATTCTACAATAATGTATGTGCGTGTCCATATTTGAATACATCATAAGGTCTAGTATCAGTAAAAAGTATTAGAATAATCTTCAAAATTGTGTGACTCATGTGAGCATAACTTTGAATTAAAAATATTCAAGAATCTGTGAGGTTTCACATAAATGACTTTATGAATTACATATAAAGTAATAAAAGTAAGACTATTTGAATCACAAGTAATATATATATACATATATGATTTGAGCTACACAAGTAATACAAAGAAGACTGCTTTGGCCACAATTTTAAGTTTGTACAAACTTATAATAGTGGTAAAAAAAAAATTCTTTTACCTGCCGTTGGTCGCACAGCGACGCAGCGCTCACCCTATCGGTTTTTTTTGTATGAAACTTATTAACTTGCGGGTCTCTCTACTTTTCAAGAATTATGTTTTTTTCAAAATTGCAGGCTCAAACACGTGTTTACTAATTTGATATACATTTGGCTTTGCGTATTAGTTGTGTTTTACCAAGGATCGAGAGAGAATGTTATTTACGCGGGTTAGATTTGTGCTAGAATTTTTATTTTTCGGTAATTTCTTTTTATTATTATTTACTCTATTGTTGTAATTATTATGTTTTTAATTTATTTTATAAATATATTTTAATTAACTCTTTTGATACATAGTATAAAAAAACTATTTAGAAGTTTTTTTCGATCTCTTAGATAATTTAAACAAATTAAACAAATTTATCGCAAATTTTGCAAATAAAAACATAACAGTATTTAGGAGAGAAACCTGACACTGCGATAATTCATGACCCAGAACCAAGTGAATAGAATCGTCCAAAATGTAATTTTTGCACTAGGAAAAAAATCGCAAAATCACCATCAAATGCCACATGTGCTATAATCCAATATGCAAAAAACATTCATCGGCATTATGTCCAGATTGCATAACTAAGTATTTAAGTGATCAAAATAAAAAATAATATATATTTTTTAATGTTATTTTTAAACATTTAACCATATATGTAAAAAAAAATATATTTTACTTTTAAAATTTTTTTTTTTTTTTTTTTTCTTTCGTTATGTAAATAAAAGTCTTAAAGAATTTATTTATTTTATTTATAAAACACTAAAATAAACCAAAAATAAAGAAATATTCAATATTTCAACTTAAAAACATAAAGAACTGAGAGGCGGCTGGCGCGACCAACGGCGGGTTAAACATAAAATATAATATTTCATCATCATTATACTAATCTATTAAATAAACTTTATACATCATATTTTTAAAATATTTACTTACCAATGTGAATGTTTGAAAAAAATAGGATCAACAATCCGGTACTAGCCAAATAAACCTTGAACATTTTAGCTGGAAAAATCACTAACCATACGACTCAGAGTCTAACAAGGAAATGATTGCTTTGTGTTGTGGTATTTTTATTTTATGCAATATTACGTTTAACACCTTGACACACGCGTAGCAATAATTGTTTCTTAAAAGAATAGCATTGCAAAACACTTTTGGTTAATTATTCACGATTCATGTGTGTAGCATTGATTTGACCTTAGGTACATTTTATTATCCTATTAATAGCCTCAGGCTCTTGATAATTGCCTTGTAAGTATTATTTTACTTCTATGTCCTATTATAGAATTGTAGCTTCATATAATTAATCTTCTAAAATGTGTTGGCTTATGTATTTATGAATTGTAGATTCAACGTGAAATGTGTCGCTGAGTCTAAGATGTATCGGTGAAACGGGTATTATTAGATAATGGTATGAATTTGTTAATATTCCTTCGTTATTTCTTATATGAAAAATTTGGATCCCATTGAAATTGAGTAAGGTTATATTTAACCAGCACAATAGTCCCAACGGCCTAAACCTATAAGACCTGTGTTTGAGTCCCATACGATGTTATTTTTCAATTGTGTCTGGGAGATCAGAATTAATGATTATTTAATTTCAGTCTAGTGTCTTACTACTTATTGATTATGTTAATTACCCTGTTGGCTCACAAATGTCATGTTGCAACAGAAGATTTACAATAAATAAATAAATAAAATACACTTTCTGAAGAATCAAGCTAATAAAATATATGTTATGTACAGGAAGCAATCGGTTCTTTTCATCACTGCAAATAACAAAAATTTAACTTTTTATATTTAAAAAATCCATAAATATGAAGTAGATGGTGACATTCAACTTTAATTTAATTCTATATATTCTATGTATCAAAATATATAGTATAAGTTAGTTTTAATGTATGTATAGCAAAGAAAAGTGAGTCAATGAATTTTACAAAAAAATAAATAAAAATCGATGATGCGGCAAAATTTTGTAGTGATATTAAAATATTTACCTATTATTCTTAATTTATGAAGATTTTAAATTCTATGTAGTTCAAGAATTATCAATGTTTCCGTTGTAAACCGAAAAGCTTATTTTATTACCAAGTGACATATTCATATTTCTTCTCGAAGATATTAACCTCTTAACTGGGCATGATCCATAAAGGCGTTGTAATTATATTTCACTAGCTGTCGGTACCTCACTATCGTGAGGTACCGATAGCTAGCGAGTGTGCGAATACCGGACCCTCAACTTTTTGGGTTTTAAATATAATTTTTGCTTCGTTCTGATTTTTATAAATATTTTTTAAAATTTAATGGTTCAAATTGGACATTACTATTTAGGATTTTCAATGATAGACAAAATAGTTCAATCTATAAAAAAGTACTTAACATTTTCAATTCATTTGAAAATAGGTTTACAACTTGACTAAATATTTCCAGAAAAAAACATTTTATAAAATTTATTAGATTTACAACGTTAGATTTTATCGTTATATTGAAACTTAGATATTTAATGATAAATCTAAATATTGTATATCATTTATGAATAGGTTTAAAACTTGGCTAGATAATAATAAATTAAAAATTGTACTATGAAATTTCAATACAGCGAAGTTCACGGAACCAATGAATAAATTTTAGTATACTGAAAATTCGTTATATTGAACGTAAGGAAGATGATATATTTTATTTTTAATTATCACATTACTACAACATCAAAATAACCTCTTATAAGGTTGACAGATAGTTTTTTGCCCATTTTTTTTAAGGATACTGTATGAAACAATAAAATTTGTGAAAAAAATGTTTTATAAAAAAAGTTTGAGGGTCAGCGAAACACCTGTAATGTCGCTTTTGAACACATCTGTCACATACCACGTCAAGAACGAACTGAATTTGGAGAAATATTGTGTAAAGTTGCAACGTCATTCTTAAATTCGGATCAAAATATTTCGTTATACTGAGATCAGTCTTCGTTATAATGAAAACATTTTGTATGCAAGTTTTTCGGGGACAAATTAAAGATTCGTTATACTGGGAATTTTGTTATTTCGGTATTCGTTACAAAGAGATTTCGTTGTAATATTTTTTAAAATAGGTTTGTAACTTTACTAAATATTATTAAAACAAAAAATATCAAAATGTTTTCAACATAAAAAATAATATTAAAACGTAACATTTTGTATCATTTAAAAGTAGGTTTACAGTTTAATAAATAATAATAATAAATAGCATCGGTTACACATCCGCTCAAAAATATTACTGATATGAAAAAATATTTTGTTACACCTTACTAACGCAACAACACAATCGATCATATATAGTTAGTGCAATGTGAGTGATTATAAGTAATTGATTGTGTTTTAGCGTATTTTAGGTGTTTGAGTGTCAGTTTTAACGCTGCATAACACAATTTTATCATAAATTTAAATTTTCGTAACAAAAAAGTTTTTTGGTGACACCATAAGTTACTTTATAATTAAAAAAAATATTTCTATGTTTTATGTGTAAGTTTAAAAGTCAGTTTTTATTTACATTTACTAATTAGAAAGAAACAATAAACTAAAAAATATCAAGCATCTAATCTGTTACTTTAGACCAAAAGTGCGCTTTAAAAATATTAATAATTTTGAAACCTTTCTCTTTTTTGATTAAAAAATATTTTGATTTACATATTTTTTAAAGTAAATGTTTTTCTGCGCAGCATTATATATTTTAATAATTAATGAGTGTAAAAAGTTTTCACTATATTTAAAATTAATAATAAACTAATGATATTTAAAATCTATAATAAATTACTTATATTTAAAATCCATAATAAAATAAAAAATATTTTTAATGTTGAAAAAAATATTTTGAATAAATCTTGAAATTTTATTCTGAAACTTTTAATTTAAAAAATATTTAAATTAGTGTTATACATTTTTGTGTAGTTTACTTTCAAAGGCGTCAGTAAGAGGGATTTTTGCAATACCGTGCGCTTAGTAATTGGTTGGTAATGAATAGTACTTATTTTGAAACTTTGCCCCTTTTTGTTTAAAATATTTTTTAAAGCAAAGTCTTAAAAATTCTCTAAAAACTAAAACTTTAAATTACCAACGTTCGCCAAAAATTTAGGTACATATTTTTTCTGTATAGAGAAGCTAATACATATCCACATTATTTATATTATATTTTAAATCTATAAACTAAAAAAATATTTTAAAAAACATTTTTTTTTGTATTTGATGATTTTTATACATATTTTAATAAATTTTATACAATTTAAATCGTTAAAATAAATTTCGCTCGTTAAAATCAATTTAGTTCGTTCTCAAGCGCGGGACTTCCCAAATTTGCTTTGACAGTTCTTCTGTCACTCTGGCAAGAAATATGTTATAATCGCGGCATATTTGTTACAAAGTGACAATTGAAGATGATTCAAGTGATGCAGCATTTGAAATTATAGACAAAACTATAAATTGCGGGTGTGCCAGTAAGTGTTTAGTTATAAATGAATAATATAACACGGTTATTCTAACAAAATTACTATTGACTTTCCAGGATCTAATATTAAAAGACAAACAGCGGTGATTTGGCAATTAAATGTATACATACCGAAGTTAATTAAACATATTACCATGCTAGTAATAATAAAAAACTATATGACATATTGTGACAATTTTGTAGAAGATGAAGATATGCCAATCTACGTGTTTAATCCTCTACAGTACATCCATCAATTTTGTTCTTCGGTTGTCGTTTAAATTTAATTTATGGATTACATTAGTAGTAATAGTGTGTTCAATGTTTACTCTTGATAAGAGTCTTATTGCTTTTTAATTATTTTTCAGAAGCAATGATGGAACAATTTGATGACCTATATGGCTACAACGTAGAATTGGTATATATAAACAAAGAGTTAATCTTCTCATGTTGAAGTCACTGTGAGCAAGTATTATCTTTTTATAAAGAACATACTACATAAGTTTGATGTAACTGAATATCTTAAATTTGGCTATTCAGAAAGAGGAATGATGGCACAGAACAAAAATTGTACATATTTTGCCACATCGGAATTAAAAATAACCCACTCTTAGATATTTTGGCTATCGATTATTCCAGGTATGCAATCACATATTTATAATCATTGTAAAATGTCGTTTATTAGATAACATCCAAGAAACTACACATTTATAAGTTGTCCGACAGCGCCGATTTGATCGACATTAACTTTCAATCCTCACATACTAAGGATATATTACACGTTCATGTTTAAAACATAACTGGTTAATTTAAAAATTCTTAAAATCTAACGTATATGTGTATAAAATCGTATGTGTATAAAATGTGTATAAAAGCAATGATAATGTTTATGTAATATTATTATAAAAACTCACTTTTCGGCCTCGGAGCCCGGCGACGGGATTTCAAAATTTGAAGATTTCATTACAAAGATTGTTTTATGAGTGTTTATCTAATTTAATCAATGTATTCTTCTTATCCTAAACACATTATGTATATATTTAATTTTCATAGGTATAACACACCTAGTAAATTTGCAATCCAATTATTTATAAAAGCAAAAACTCACTTTTAGGCCTCGGAGCCCGTCGCCGAGAATTCAAAATTTGAAAATTTCATTACGAAGATTATTTTATGATTGTTTATCTAGTTTAATCAATGTATTCTTCTAATCCTTAACACATTATGTATATATTTCATTTTTATTCAGTCAAATGACGAATTAATGAAAATTATTGTCGCGTAGCAAAATTTTATTATTAAATAATAATTATTTAAAAGTGTTGTCACGGTACTATCTATTTGAATTTGAATGCTTATTTTTCATTGGTCGACGCTATTTGAATATTTGAATGCTTATTTTTGATTGGTCGAAACAACAGAACGCATTACCGGCGGCTCGAAAATCAATCGGAACAAATTCAATTTTAATTTTTATTATTATTTATTATTATAATTAAATATATTTCCTTTGTTTACGTGTATTGTTACACACTGTTAATACAAAGCGATACGATTTACAGAGTAGATAATTGAACGGAGAATGTTTCGTTTAAAGTTATGCGCGTCCGGAAGCGACGGCGGAAGCGGCTTAGAACAATTATATATAAGATACATAACGGGCGTGACGCAAAAAGTCGGCATACCTTGCATTATATCATAACAAGAGCAAGCCTTTCTGTGACGACTTTTATAGTCATTTACTCTGCATTTTAATTATTTTATGATGGATAAATAACTTTTAATTTGACAAATTTAACTGTCCATTTAGAAATCAAGTAATGAAAAACTGACCGATTAAGTCATTCTAATATATATATACTTTGATTGTTTTAAAAATGTATTACTAGCCATGCACTAAAAAACGTTTTACTATTCTGATTATATAATCAAAACAAAATATACGATACAAAGCGCTACATTCTCATACTAACCAGAGTATACTTGAATATATCAGATCTTACACTATTTTTTTACCAATGTAGAATTTGATGTGTTAATAATGGTCGTCACATATTTCTGTTTAAATCATTGACCACAAGCAGGATTTCCTTTATTGCCACGAAAGCCACAATATTGTAGTTAATTGTGCTTAATACTTTTTAACCTCATTGATAGGACGATTTCTTCTTGAAATATCGCTATAGGTTTGTATTTTGCGGTGAAAAAATAAAACGTATGATTTTTATGAAATATATTAACTTTTCAATATATTTGAATTCCAAAAATAATGAACAAACACTTGTAAAAATAAATACACATTTTTTCCACATATGTCTATTCCGAAATATGAGTTAACCGTATAAAAGCGTGTGTCTACGAAGGATAGATAAATGAAACACAAATATTTTATATATGGAATATATAATCGTATTCAATTCGCTCACTTTTGTGTCGTTTTTTCCGTTTGCATCGTTGCAAAGAAAAAAAATACTCAACAGACTGATAGAAAGATTATATAATATAATAATAATAATAAATGTATATATACATTTCAACTTTAAAAAGAAATTAACACAAAAAATCATTGTATATAAATGTATATATTTTAACCACATACCCTTACCCAGCATCACACTACACAACTCGTCATCAGTCTGTTTTAATAAAATTTATTTTCAAATTAACAAAACACACATTTATATATATGGCTTCGTATATAAATTAAATGAATAATAAAAAAATCAACATTAAAAAAACAATTCCGTATATAACTAACGTATAAACGGTGACTCTAGCACCTACAGGACGACCATGATATGCGCGTGAAACTTTTGGCACTAAATTTACTTTTTTATCGTTTCGGCAAAAGATAGAGGAGCGTGCTTGCGAGGTCGATATGTCATATGTGCAATTCGTAAAAATAACAACATATACAAAACTGCAATGTAAAAAATTGAAAGCAAAAAGCATAAAGGCACAATTTTCCGAGTTAAATCGAACTGACAGCCTCCGGTACTGCCGTGTAGACTTATTACACAAACACCTACATTATTCACAAATTTGACATAAAAATAAATTATTTACATAATAATTATTGCAGGGTCGTCGTCGTAAATGATATTGCAAAAATATGCTTTTGAGATCGATTTGTCTTTTTTTTAAGTTTCGGTTACATTCAACATATATCAAAATTCTTTAAAACAATTCAATTGCAAAAAATTTCAGCATTATAAAAAAAATCATAAGATATAATGAAAAAATATACGTAAAAAAAAACATATTTTCAGAGATTCATTAGATGGAAGACTGTCAGTCATGAATTGATTCGAGTGTACTGCATTTCTGTATGTCCAACATTATCAAAAACACTACACTTATGATCGGCATAAAAAAACAATTTACCGACGATCATATTAATATTTCATCTAAAACAATTTTATTTAAGAAAATGTATTAAAATTTATTATATTACACAGTAATCAGCAACTGATGAATTTCATTTAATTTTAACATAATTATAAGCCACGTAAGTTGCTCAAAACTGTTCAAATATAAACTATATATTTAATTTTTATTTATATACGTATAGTCACGTTTACAATCAAAACATGTACACCAAACTTTTATGTCAAGATTCTGTTTAAGCTGCAAAATACTATAACAAAATATATATATATGTATTACTTATAAAAGAATGTATATTTTAATAATAATAAATCAATCATCAAAATTTATAATATATATATATATACCCTTAATTATCTATGTCTCTCTATCCTTCTCTCTACTCTTTAATATAATATATAATTATTTACAGAAAAAACTTTCAAAATAATGTTTTATAAACTACTGCTATATGTTTCTTCATTGGCAAGCCAAAAAAATTAAATATTATATATTTCCGTTTACATATATATATGTATATATATATAGTTTTTTCATTTTAAATACAAGCTAAAGTATGCGGCACCTCATTTAAGATGTATGTATAGCCATGAGCGTAGAGTATTGATAGAGATGATTGAAAATTAACGATGAACGCCCCAAGCGGATACGGTCGGCGCCGATGTCTGCTCCCATGCCGAACTTTGGGTGTCAGCGACTTCCACGTTATTCGACTTGATGGATGGGAACTCTTGGGTGGACGCCGTGTCGGGCGCGCTCTGCTCCCAGTAGGCTCCTGTCACTACAAATCCTTGATTCTCTTCCTTTTTCACTTCGGTGTAGGTCTCGGTCGGCCTAGGTTTGTGCATCTCATTTTCGATTATGTCGGGTAACTGAAACACAAATTATAAGTGAGCCTTATGTATATTTATCTTTTTCCTTATTATTAATATACCACAATTAAAAAATTAAACTGTTGGCCATAATAATTTACAGCTTGAAAACATTAAAGGATGTTCGGAAGACCTCATATATTATTATTAGACCTCTATTGTTGATAACACTCAGTTACATTGGATTATTATGATACTGTGTACTATTAAATAAACCTTTATTTTAACCCTTTGCATTTGAATGTTGATTTCCTGTGTATCACAATGAAATTTTATTTCATTGTGAAAAATAAACTGCCGTCACTCAATATAATAATTTTGATGACATATATTCTCTTTGTGTTGCTGGGAAGATTATTTGAATTTACCTTTTCTAGTGATTATAGTGATGTTGAAATTAGATTTGTCGATACTAGGTTCTGCAATACCGGTAATGGGGTAAACATTGACCTTCGATTCTACAGGTATTACAAAATAAAATACCAGTAGTACCAACATTTTTTTTTTAAATCAATATTTATGTGACTTTTTCTACTATTTGTACATTTTTATTGAAAATTCCGGAATTATTTTAATCCCTAGTCGGTACAACAACCCAATTTGCTAAAACTTAAAACCAACAACATTCATTAGGTGATGAATGTTGTTGGTTTTACGTTTTAGCAAATTGTACAGGGCCGATAGATCGAGATAATAGAAATACTATCTGACAGATCTAACAATAAAAAAACTACATAAACAAAAATTCGTAAATTATTATTCATGAATCAAGTATAATTTAAATTAAGTAATGGCTAAGCTAAGTGGAATTTTTTAAGTAAGCAGGTAAAAACTTTTATTTCAGCCAAACATGACGGAGCAAAATTCAAGTCGAAACTGGATAAAACTAGATCTTATCGAAAACAACATATAATAAGGTTAATATGCCCATAAAATTTATTTTTATTCTAAATTTCAAGTATTTTAAAATCGATATCTATAAAAATCTGACTTGGTTTGAAAATAATTAATACTTACATATTCTTGCTCGAGGTTCAGTAAATGTTCTTTAGCTTCGGAGATCCTATCTTCGTTGTTACCGATGATGGTGACTAAGTCGGGCTCGTCATTGCCCCTGGGGAAACGAATATCAACCTTGAACTGATCGATGATTTTACGTATACTGCGTCCTTTCTGGCCGATAAGACGAGAATGCACTCTTGCATCGATTCTCACTTCTTCCTTCATCATACTCGTCTAATAAATAAAAAATATATTTTATAAACGGCTTATTTCAAATATTAATAATATTTATGAAACATACCAAATCGTTAACAATTTTCATGATATCATCGCGTGCTGCAATGGCATCCTTCTCCAAGCCGTGGATGGTGATGATGTTCTCATCGGGTTCGCCCTTCTTGGAAAGATTGATTTGAACATCATGATCGTTCCTAATTTTCGATATGACGATTCCTCCCTTGCCGATGATCTTGGGATGGAATTCAGGGTCAACTTGGAGTTTAACTTCGTACGATTTTAAGCACCGTTCTTCGATTGCCTTCTTGGCTTCTTCTACGTTTGCAGGTGTGCCTGAAATCTAAAAAAAAGCAGTTATATTTATAATAATCTTTAAAATATAAATCATAAAATAATGTCGATATAAACCTTGATTATGTCGAGCTTCTCTTCCGGTGTCGGTAATAAAATATGAACGTCATAGCGGGTCATAAGTTCGCGGACTTCTCGTCGCTTTTGTCCAAGAATCATATTGAGTATTTCATACTGCATAGGTACTTCAATGGTGATCGGCACCTAAGAGATAATAATAATATATATATTCTACATCGACAATCCATAGATTAAAAACAGAAGATCCGATCATACCTGGTTTAAAAGGGCTTCTTTAGCGGCGTTGCAATTCTCGAGGCGTCCGTGAATGTGGATAATATCGCATGGATTCGGAGTAGTATTATGTTGTTCTTCGGTAGTATCGCTCTCAACACTGCCGTTCAATTGAGCCTCTCCGTTCGGAAGGCGTCCTGATTGATCGCGATCAGGGAATTTAATTTGGACTTCGTGATCGGCCGAAATGCCCTGTACCTTAGAGCCCTTGCTGCCCATCACATTTCTGTGATACCTCTGAGGGATTACGCACTCGATCGTGACTTGAGCTTCTAAATCGGCGACTACTTCAGCGATGCGTTGAATGGCCGCTTCGATGCATTCCTTGGGTCCTTTAAAAACGACGCGGTTCGATGATACGCCTCGTCTCGGGAAGGATATCTGCACGCCGCCGCAATCTTCAGAAATCCTGTTCAATACTTCGCCACGTCTCGCTACAAAGTGTCTGTGGTGTTTGGCGTCGACTTCCGTCTCTCCCTCTCCGATGTTATTAATGTCTCTGATACTGGCTTCTAATTTAACCTGAGCAGCTTCGACGGCTTCTTTACGACCCATGATAGTGATGGCCTCTCTGTCGGTGTCGTTCTCCGCTGGGAAAATAATACGGGCTCCGGTTTGCTCACGTAATTTCTTAATATTACCCCCGTTCTTTCCAATCAGGAATTTGTGATGCTGAGGATTGGCTCGTATTTCACACGAGAACGACGATAGCTGCCGTTCGTTTGCCATTTCTAAAAGTACTTGTTTAGCGTGCTCGACTTCTTCGGCCGGTCCTCTAATCTGAACCTTATCGCTGGAGCTCTCCTGAGAAGGAAACTTGATGCTCACGCCTCCACACTCTTCTTTGATCGCAAGAATCAATTTACCGCCGGCTCCGATTAAAGAATTATAAAATTTAGGCGGGATTATTATTTCTTCGGTGGTGAAGTTAGCGAGCTCGTTATTAATTTGCTGTATTCTTTTCTTGGCCTCTTCTACGTTTTCGCGTTTACCTGTGATAGTGATGCATTCGTTCAGATCGCCTTCGGTAGGCAAATCGATCTTAGTTTGTGTCTCGTCTCGAATTTTCCTTATGTTAGCGCCTCCTTTTCCGATGATAAACTTATGGAACTGCTTAAAGATTGGCACTTCTTCGACGTAAGAAGCTTCCGTGTACTCTTTGACAATCTTTAACAGATATTTATGGCATTTTTCGACTTCTTCGGCGGGTCCTCTAAGTTTTACCGCGTCCTTTTTTTCACTGAAGTTGGGCACTGTGATCTGTACGTGATTGTTGAACTTTTCTCTGATCTCTTTGATGTTTTCGCCTTTCGTTCCGATGAGACTCTTGAAATATCGATGATCAATGAACACGTCTTGCTCGCACTCGTTCTCCAACTTGTGAATCATGTCTTTCAATTCCTGCTGGACGGCCGCTACTCCTTCGCGAGATCCTTCTATCCTGATATTATTATTATCGCTGATGTTGATAGCAACGTCGTGTTCGTCTTTCAAGCGGTTAACTAAAAACAAAAATTCATTAATATAAATTCATATAGATAAAATCTATAAACAACTTAGACAACGTACCGTTTATTCCAGATTTCCCGATTATGTTTTTGGTATACTTTTGATCAACTTTCAAGTCGACAAACGACTTGGTCTCTTGCAAATTTTTAACGAGGATTTCCAATTCTTTTTTAGCTCTTTCGACTTCTTCTGGAGGACCCTCTAACTGAATAATGTTATTGCCTTCTGAGAAATCTAAGTGGACCTATAAATGAAAATCAAGTAATTAAAAATTTGATACATAAGAATATTATATTTAAAATTCTTACCAAGGGGAATTTTTCTGTCATCATTTTAATATTAGCACCTTTCTTTCCGATAATGTATTTATTAATCCAAGCCGGGGCCGGAACGCTACTGGTACAAACTGAGTTGGCTTTTGCGTAGACTATAGTCAAAGCTGGAAATAAACATAAAATAAATTAATAATTCAACAAACTATATAATTTTAATAAGAATATTGATAAGATAATCGTACCTAGACCCAACTTATCGTAAGGTCCTCTCAGGTTGATTGTGACAATTTCAGAATTAGACGGGGGCATTTCGACGGATACTCCAGTTTCTTTGAGGATCTCTTGGATGGTCGATCCTCTGTTTCCGATGACGTATCTGTGTTGAGGTTTGGGAACTTCGACGCTGACAAAACTGCATTTCCTTTCCTACAAAAAAAAACATGTTCAATAACTGTAAATCTAATTAGATAGATAACATAAGGGGGATAATAAAACTAATTTGAGATCTAAATTAATATAAATAAAATACTATCGAGATTAACTTAACCCTTTTCAATCCAGATTTTTTCAAGTTTTTCAGCAACCCCAAGCCATTTTCAGTTAATTTGTCAATAATTATATTTGAAATAATACAAAGGGAAAAATATCAGGTTTTAGTCCAGTCAAATAAGGCGAAATAAAGGCTAAACCTCGGAATGAAAGATACCAAGCTGAAATTTTGCACAAACCTTCGTTTTGATGTTCTAAGGACAGGGTAAAAAGTCTCATAAAATATCGTGTCTGCTAATCAAGATATCAAAGGTCAAAGGGCACAAAATTTGTTTTTTTGCAAATATCTCGCGTTTTATGCGTTGCACGTCATTAGATGCTTCACAAAACTTGTAAATCATAAAATTATCTACAAGTTTAGTTATAATATTTGTTTTGTATCATTAACCGTTTTTGAGATAAAGCGCGAAGAGTGGGAGGCGTACATCCGTTTATAGAATCCAGCGAGTATTTCTACCTGCTTAACTTGGTATAAGCTTTGAAAAAGTAAACAATCGTGAAAAAAGTGGTCTCGGCAAGTCGTTTGAACCATAATTTTATTACTTTCTTCATTGTATTATTAGGAATTAAAAATGAAATATTGCTCGACAAGAAATTTGTGCGAAAAAATTGAAAGAGTTGAGAGATGTCCTTACGGAGTATGTACCAGATGATAAGAAGATCATTTCCAAATTAAGAGAAAAATATTTAGCTGATATTATAGTTATAACGAAGATTGGATCATTCTCTATTTTTTCTTTTCGCGATGCTCAAGCTTAAGTTTTATCCATAGCTTGGTATGAAAATAAAAAAGGCACTTCGGAAGAAGAACACTTGCGCGTAGTGGAAGCTGCTGCGGCGATTATTAGAGAAGATATTCGATCTTTTGTTGTTGAGACCAAGTCTTATCCGCCCCCGAGTAAAATATTAATGAAGAAATTCCGAAAACTTTATTACATTTTCTACAAGAAGTTATTATAAAGAACAGAAAAGGAAAGACGGGGCATTTTAAAACGAAATACACAGCTATAAGTCATGCTATAATGATTTCTATCTGTATTTCTTCATAGAAAAAATACAGATAGGCCAAACATCCAAAAAGACTTTTGGATGTTTTGTCAAGTTTAGGTTTTTTCGCTTCATATAGTGATACTGTAAAATGTTAAATTTCAGCTGTTTATCACCCACAGCCTCGTAATCAACCATCATAGTCAAGTGCCTTAGTACAGTATGCAGCAGATAATGCAGAAAAATATTTATACTCTTGATGGCTATAATACTGTTCATATAATGGGAATGATAAAAATAATAACTCCAAAATCTGAAGTTATATCTGATGACCGCATAAAGAAATTTACAACAAAACCAAGTGCAAAGGAGTTAGCAGCAGTATCACATATACCCCTTCTAGTGTATGAAAAGCATGTCGTACCTGGATTGAGCAGGATTCAAGTATAATATTTTAATGATGTAAAATAACTAACCGAACAAATGTTTAATGTAGTTGATTTGTTGTGGATGTACGTAAAGTGGAAAAATATGTCACCGTTGCCAGGGTGGAATGGATTTATTGAACAACTTACAAAAAACAATGAGAACTTTGTAACTTCTCGGATTCTGTTTCTTACTTTTATTCATCATCCTGTGAGTAATATGGACACAATTTACACTACATTACAGTGTGCTATAAACACTGCTAAGAAACATGAACAAAGAACATGCTTAATAACTTTTGATCAGCCGTTGTACATAAAAGCACGTGAAATCGTAGCAGCTTCAGATGCTAGCTCAGACTTGTCCAGAGTAGTTGTGAAACTAGGAGGATTTCATATCCTTATGTCTTTTATTGGATGCATAGGGTATATAATGAATGGAAGCGGAATCAAGGAAGCTCTCAGTACAATTTATGCATCGAATTCTGTCGACAAAATGTTGGATGGTCCCGCTTTTGCAAGAAGTATCAGAGGCCATACGTATTACTTTTTGCATTATCGATGATGATTTTTGAAGATATGGAGATTGAAAGTTATAATGCTTTAGATGGGTTCATTCAGCAGATAACAATTTGCGATGTTTTCTACAAAACTGTGGAAGAATGTACAGGTAACTCTGGCTCCGTAGTTTACATAGCGTTATCCTATAAACGGATGCGCGCTTCCCACTCCCCGCGCTATATCTCGAAAACCATTAACCATACGAAGAAATAAATTAAAACAAACTTGTAGAAAATTTTATTTTCTATAAGTTTTGTTAAATATTTAATGACATGCGACGCAAAAGAGGCGAGATAATTGCAAAAAAACGATTTTTATGACCTTTGACCTTTAATATCTTGATTAGCAGACACGATATCTTTTGAGACTTTTCACCATATATTTAGAACGCCAAAACAAAGGTCTGTGCAAAATTTCAGCTTGTTATCTTTCATTCCGAGGTTAAACCCTTATTTGACTGGACTATTTTGATATATTATATTATATATAATACAGCAAAACAAAGTTTCGCAATAATACGTGATTTCTTATCTTCCTAAGCGACTGGTCCTCAAATTTTGATTGTGATCTGTTTGAATATAATCTAAATAAAATACCAAGAATATTATATGGGAAAAATTAATTTTATCAAAAAATGCATTCTAGAATGAAAGATCCGTAACTCCAAAAGGCTTCCATATTCAGAACATAAATAATTCTTATCTTTATGATTACCCTAAGAAATGTCATTTCTTAGAGTATTTCTCATTGTTCTGAAGCTTCATCTAAATTATACATATACGAGTCATCTTCTTCACTACATTCAAATTAATTGTTGATAGTTTAAGACATAATTAACTAATTTGAATATACAATTAAGTAATTAAATGATAAAACCATTGAATCTTAAACATAATCCAAATAAGAATGAACTACTACAGAAATATACATGTTCACGGCGATAAGTTGAAGCACAGACTATTGTATCAAACACTCACTGCATCTGCTGAGATGCAGCAATTCTAGGCAGATTATTTTTCATTAATTCCAGATGTTAAATTTGTTCGTAGAATGAGAAATTTGTCTCTTTTTAAACCATTACCTGATGTTTCCATAATAAAAATTATCAAAATGGATCTAAATAATAAAAAAACAGCTTGAAAAATATATCGAGTCCACTTCGACATAGGAGTTCAAACGGTTAACAAATTTGACTAGATTATAAAATGTGACCAATACCATAGTTTAGTAAATGACATACCATTTCTTTATATATAGCTTCAATCTTGGTCTTTGCAACAGCAACTCCTTCCTTGTCTCCGTCGATGACAATTTCGTCTTTCTTGGCAGAAGGAGGAGGAATGTTGATGCGGGCGCCGGTTTCTTCGCTGATTGCGTTGACGTTTTCGTTGTAAGCACCCATTATGAACGGATGGTATATGCATGGTACGGAAATGCGTTCAAAAGCTTTACGGGACTGCAACAGCAAACATAAATTTTATAGTCAAATTATACATACACAATGTGAAATCATAAATCTAAAGCTACCTGATCCTTGATCTCTTGCTCTGCTTTTTCGATGCCTTCCTTAGTTCCGTTGATCGTGATGATGTCGCTGTTCAAATCGATGCCAGGTACGTTGATCTTGGTTTCGGTGTTACGTTCCAATTCCCTCAATCGGAATCCTTGTTTGCCCAAAATCCAACGGTGACACTCCTTGGGTATCGATATTTGTTTGCTAGTCTAAAATAAAACATTGACATTATTATAAAAATTCTTTGATAGTTTGAACAGTTATGCAAATATTCGATATTTATTCAAGTGTGCGATTCAAGATCATTAAAAATAAAAATGCAAACCTTTTGGAAATGGACGAGAATCTTTTTGCGAGCGTCCAAGACTGCCGATTTCTTGCCGGAGATAACAAATGTCAAGCTTTGGTCGCGGCTGCCGCAGATTTCGATACGTGCATCAGTGTCGCGGTTGATAGCCTGGCAAATGCGGAGAGATTCCTCTTCGCCAAACTTATCGGAATCGTCTCGCTTGCGGTCGGCATACGGAACAGTGATAACCTTAAAGCGATCCATGTTATATATAAATACGACAGACGAGTATATGTTAAAAATGATGAGCGCATACTTGAGTCGTCGTGTTGGATCCGACTCGCATGCTGTCATTGTTGGTGTCCGAAGTCTTAGGCTTCTGATTGCCGGCTTTGGTGGGAAGAGCTGGGAAAAGCGCATCATACGAAAAGACACGTTTCCCACCATCGGCGGATTCGTTAGTCTCAGTAGTTTCAGGTCTAGCCGTGTCGTCCATGATTTCCTCAGTATTTTCATGTATCATTGCCATATTGATACGATTGTCCTTTTTCGCGCCAAGTCGTTAAAGTATCACTGAGAAACAGTGTTTAATTTTAATAAATTAAACCATATAAATTCTTAAAATTAGTAACAAGTACTATTTCTTTACTGATTTGGATCTAGTAGCATTATCTTAATATTGAATATAAGGAAAATAAATTAATATAACTTAAGTTTTGGTACTACGATCTTATATTTAAGATAAGTTTTGTTAAAGTGATGATAAAAAAAATCAAAGTATTTTTATTGCTAAAATTATTACATACGTAAATCACTGTATAACAAAATTTTCACCGCAAACATAAGACATTATTAAGATTAAGATCTACATATAGATACATTTTTTTGCCACAAGATAATTTTTTTAGTTGAGTCGATTTTATTTTTGGAAGTTTTTTTATTTTTGCATTGACAAAATACTCTAAAACTATTGTGAAATTATGAACTCGCCCTTTATGAAGAAAAAAAAAGTATTAAAAATCTATACAAAAAAAATGCTCATTTTTAATTTTTAACCCTTCAGTTGCCAAAATCGAATATATCTGTTTTTTTATTTTAACAAAAATTTTTCAAAATATTTTCGATTTAGCGGTAAACAACTTCTTTTCCAAACATATTTTTTATTACGTAATGTAAGTGGTTCAGTCAAGGTGTTTCAAGGGCGCCAAATAATAACAAGTACACTTTGTGAAATAGAAAATATATTGTTTAATTATAGGGTTAAATAAAAATAGTAAAAATAAGAAACTATTACTAGAGGTTTCTGCAAACAGTTAATACTGAATGAGTAGTACTGGTTTGCATCACATAAAATTGAAAATGGAAATATAATTATGAAAATTTTGTATGTCGCACACTTATGTGATACATCGATGTTTATGTAGTATGCTCAAAAGGCTCAGCAATTAACCCTCTACGATCGGATGCCACCGCTATGGAGGCATTTCATATGCGATACTTTAGTGGCATAATTAACGTTATTTATTGTTTTAAATCATAATTTCTTTCGTATTTTATAAAAAAATATATTATTCATAATAATCACTTACAAAAAGTTAATACTACCGCGGTAATGAACGTGTTTATCTTACAACGAATGGTGTTTGTTTTATCGATTATGAATTTTTTCGGATAATAAAAATGTCTATTATTACTACGGTTCATTTATTTTTATTTTGGATTGGAGTCATAAACAGTGTAATAAACATGAGAAATTTTGTAATCTCGCTCTCGAGGACCTTTTTCGTGTCAGTTTGAAATATTTATCAATCGAGATAACAATCTTAGTGTTCTAAGCCGTTTTAAAAAAAAATGTAGAATAAATGTGAAAAATAGTAACTGAAAATACTGATAGTAAAGATGGCGAACTTACTTTTGCTGTTTACAATAATGCAGAGGAATAGTTCATATTTATTTAAATTTTTTTTAGGAACTTACACACAAACGAGGAAGTAAATAATTTTTTTTAACTTCAAAAATCTTTATAAGTAAAACCATTCAATTGATGATAATCGTTAAGATTTTCAGACTTTATAGATGCTAAGTGAATAATAGTTGTTAAAAAAAAATGTTTTTTGCTCATGAAATAATGTGTTTTATTTTCTATTTATCTATGATCTTTTTTCATGATAAATAATATGTTTTTAAACTTAGTGGAATTTATACAAAAATAATTGTATAAAATAACATAAAAATACAAAATGAACGTTTTATAAAAAATTACATTTAAATTGCGCAAAATTGCTTGAATGGTTTGCAGACTGTATGGTGAAATTTTCCGATCGTTAAGGGTTAAATATTGAGCACATTTTATTATTCTTTATTATTATTATTGTACTACAAACTACATAGTTTTAGTTATTCATATAGCTATTCTTTTTTGCACGGAATACAACTTTTGCTACAAAGATTCGATAACTTAATAATATTATTCGACGGATTATGTTATTATTTTACAAAAATATTTTTAATACTAGACATATGGAGCCATTTCGCGTCATTATATATTAAAATGCAAACATTGTCAAAATATAACAAACCAGTTATATAAAAACATAGCATGAATATAAAAAACAGACTCTTTTATAAAATTACTGATCCAATAAATAAAGTGCAAATTAATATTTTAATCATAGAAAAAATAATATAAAAATTAATTGTTTATGCATTATTTTTGGATAACCTTACATAAATGCACAAATAATTCCCTGTTAAATAGCACCCTTATAGAAAGAATATTGAAGTAAAATTTATAAGTTGAAAATTTTTCATATTCTAGTGAAAATGTTGAACATACAGACACGTGTTCTATTCACAAAGTGCAATAAAGTTCATACACTTGTATCAACACACGTGTATATTAATTTATCGTCGTTTCGACAAACACTCGGGCTATCAAACAGTCGGAATGGGTTAAGATAAATACTACTATACGAACGTTACGTAATTGACGATAGTTTCACTTTTATCGTCAACTTTAACCTTTGCGAGCACATATGCGTTGCATAACGTCATATTTAGATAATAATGCATAGTATTAATTGAAAGCACATTTGCAATACATCCGTAATGCAACTTTCTAAATGAAAAGCGTCAACTTTTACCCCATCAAGGTAACTTAGTGAGAAACTTTTCATTTATTTCATATTGACAATACTGATAAAAGTGATTTATGTCGATTGTATAAAACGTCCATAAGGAACATCAAAGATCAGATCGATCTATTTAAACAAACACTGCAAAATCATAGCAATTTACTTACTTTTAAGCACATGTTGTCAAGTCCGTTAGCAAGCTACGATACAAACGATAAAGATATTATATTATATTCCATATGGAACAATTTTAAAAGAAGTTGCTCATCGATATAACTGTCTACGATCAGAACGATCGTATAAGAGTAAATTTGGCGAATACGCAATGAGCCTCTTCTTCTGGAGACGTATTATTAGATAAAATCTATGTTTCTCAATTGAATATCGATCAAAAAGCAAAAACATATCGTTGCCGTGTCGATTGAGAGACATAACGTGCGTTTATATGTCATTTTTCATTCAATAACTCAAGTTTGATTGCAAAATGCAAAAATTGTTGGCGAAACATATTTTTGGCGAAATTGACTAATTCGATTTGTGGACGATTTACAGTCGAATCGGCATGTTTTGAGCTGTAAAGTGATTAGTCACGTTCATTTTCAAACGTTCCAGTTGGACGAAATTCGCAAACGTGTCAATGTCCGGGACGCGAGGGAGAGAGGGGTGGAGGGGGGCGCGGGCGAGAAGGCGCCTCCGCGGAGACTCTGCGAGTGAACATGGGGCCCTGTTTGGGGCGGAGCGTGCGCAGGAGCCGCCGCAGAGGTGACACGTCGCGCGACAACGTGTCGGCCGGAACATATGTTAGCGAGCCTGAGGGGCCCCCGGAGTCTCGAAGGTAAGTTCAGCGGGTACGAAGACCGCGGGGGCGCTCACCTGGGGCGGCAGTCGCCGCTTGCCTTCTCTGTCTCTGCAGCACGCCGACCCGTCGCCCGAAGAACGTGAACTGACCAGACGGCACAGACACACGCCGACACTAAACCCTAACACGGCGAAACGTGACCATGTTCCCGTTTACAAATTTTCAATTACATTAAATAATTAAAACTAAATAACAACTCAATAAACCTTAAATTTAAACATGAGGAACCTGCAAACGAATAAACTTGGATGATATATAATTTAGTAATACTCTTTAGCGATGATCAACCCAAGTTTATAAAATTTAAATGACCTCTAAGGGCCAATCGACTAAAAAGAAAGAAGTTAAACAACTAGCAATCACAAAATATAACTACACGTCCCAATAAAATATAAAAATAAGTTTAGTTGTTCAATGAAATGTAGGACAAATGTATTATGCACATCGTAAAAGTTTGCGTTAAGTCTATACGATATGCCAACTCGTAGCATCCTCGAATATGGCTCCATTATCTCGAATCCCATATAAGTAAAATACTCCTTGTTCTTAGAGAAAATTCGACGATTTTTTAAATGATATCTCTACGATAAGAAGTACGGGTCGTATCCATATTTGAATCTTTGGCAACGGGAGGTGACGCTGCAGTAGTATTTTTATTGAATATTATTACAGTTACATGTTAAAACTTAAGTGTGTGAACGTACGGTGTGCGGGCACGTACCGGTGTGTGAACTTGCCAGATTTGCCACCATAAGAGTGTCCGTTCGCCAGTGTTATTAGAATGCCGCCAAGTTTTGGCCATAATAAACCTAAATAAATACATACATAAATAGGCCTCATACACTACTCTCGCTCTAGCAATTTACAATTGCGAAATTCAACTAAGAAGATAGAAGGGGGGCTTTGGTGCTGCTGCTCTACACACGATGAGGTTGGTGGAGTTGGTTTATAATAAATCTAAATAAATACATATATAAATGGGGCCCCTACAAATCCTTGCGTCTTTTTACAAGAGATACAATTCATTTCGTTATCGGCGTAGCGTCTACTAAATGAAGCGCTATTTTAAATGCTCAGTGACTTTCAGCTGAGATATTTAGAATGCCCCATAGAGTTGCGACTGCGCTCCATATTCTTATCTGTCGCGGCCAGGACGCCAGTACTTGAAAACGCTTTTCTCGCACAAGCCATCCAGCTTCTCAAAAACAAGCCAAACACAATGATATAAGTGCTAATATACTTTAGGTTGTCGTGATAATAATGAGGATATTTACTTATGTTTCACCGATTTTAAAAATACTTTTGTATAAGTCTAACATGAAAAAATAATGATAATAATAAAATGTAGATTTTATTCTGTAGAAAAGTATTTTCGATTTAGTACTAAAGTTAAGGTAAGCAGGGCCAACCCGAGAATATTCAGCGGCTCGGGCTCTGAAGAAAAGGTCATCTTCTACGATAAAAAAAAGTTACATCGGAATATATCAAAACATACTGAAAAAATATATTAATCTTTCCTTATCTGTGATGTGTAGCTCGTACACATAGCTTTTAATTATTAAAATATCTATATTAATATAATAAATGCGGGGTTGGGATTTTAAATGTTCTTTCATTCTATATTTACGGACTAAATATAATAATAATAATAATAACTCATAATAATAATTCATCGGCGCAGCAGATATATTGTCCAAACATATTTTTTTATTATCCATTTTATATTAGTAATACTGTACGTTGAACTATATAAATAAATTTATTATATTTAAAAAAATAATTAAAAATGCACGTCAACCACTGGCGAAAATAGTTTATTGTGTCGGTAGCCGGCTACTAAGCGAGTCGATTTCACGGCGGGGGCTCTGAGGCCCGGCCCCATCATGGAGAGCATTCCCAGAACGCACGAAGGTACACTCCCGGCAACAAAATAACCCATCGATCCATTAGAAACCAATCCATCGCCAAAATATGAAAATAATCGATAAATCGGCATTGCGTGCGTGACAGGACGCGTCGTTTGTATTATCTCGTAAACGCATTATCTTGTCATATTGTGTGTATCTACAGATCGATCCACGATTTTTGCATAATATCTAATTGTATGATGACAATTCGCGCCTGTATATATCCATCATAATACGTCATATAACATTTTGCACATAACCTATTTGTTTGTAATTCAATTTTTTATTTCGCCATCTTGTTTTAATTTTGGCCAAAAGTGTCAAATTTGTATTTTTCAATAGCCATATTGTTTTTTCAGATATTGAAGCTCAGATAAAAGAGATACAGTCAAAGAAAAAGGAAGTAGAAGCCGCAAATCCTGAAGGAAAAGGCGTAGGCCTAGGCGAGAGTGGTTATTATGATCAGGATATATACGACGGATCTGTCAGAGGAAAGTCTCGATATGAAGGTTATGTCACTTCTATTGCTGCCAACGATGAAGTCGAAGATGAAGACGTCGAAGCAGTTCCGTTTAATCAAAATAAAACACGTACCGGATACACAGCTCCTGCAGCGCTCTTGAACGATGTCGCTCAGGTAATATTTTATTTATTTATTATAAACATGAAATTGTCTGATGGATCCAAATAGACCCTGCTTAGCCTGTTCTCGGTCGCAGTAATTTTTCAAAAATGACAAAAAAAACACATGTATCAGTGGCGGTCGGTGAAATGCTTTCGACATTATTGATGGGGAGGCATGCATGCATGCCTCCCCATCTCTTTCACTCTAGTTACTAACACGCGAGCGATTGAGAGGGAAAATATTTCACCGACCGCCACTGATAATACAAAAATTGAGTGTGTACGGGTCAAGCATAACTGGAACGCCAGGAGCGATTTCAACCGAACTTGATACATATAAGATTACTGACTGGAAAAAATACTTTGGGGGTTAAACATCCCTAGGCTCCCAGAGGTGGGGGGTGACATGTAAAAATCAATTTTAGCGTTGAATTAGTAGGTTTCGAGTTCGCTTAGATCAATTGGTGTCAAATCGAGTTATCGGGGTTACTGTATGTATATTATTATTTAATGTAAACGATAAATAGAAAATGTATGCAATGAATTTCTGGGTTTCCTCACAGGATTTCTTGTTTTTTTTACAAAACACTTGATTTTTAATGCTCACTTTTTCCGAAATATTGATTGAAATCTAATTCAAACTAATGCAATTATAGTATCCTTAAAAACTGTTATATCCAGTACAGTAGCTTGCAAAAAACCATATCAACCTCTAATTCATCATATTTCAAAAAAATATTTATTGAAGTGAAGGAAAAGCATGAAATTAATATGTACAATTATAGTCTATGATTTATCTGTATGGTCTATTATTTACTGTATTAAATTTATCTCTTATGATTCATAGAGATAAATATAACACCTTCCCAGTCATGTCCGAGGCAACTTGGAAATTTGTATTTTGTGAATTCTCATCTCAAAAATCACCAAATTTCTCGATTAAATAAATTATCATAGCCTTTTTTTTGTAAAAAATTAAATTTGTACTAATATTTTTAAATGCTTTACAATGGCTGAATTTTCTTATACCACTGCATAGGAAAGGTTGGGTCCGTGCCAGATGTTTTTGAGTCATTGGTAAAAATGCATTGTGACCGAGAAGTGGATAATCTTTCATTATAAATATATTTAAAAAAATAAACTGAAGTATGCTGTCATCCATGCTAGATTGATTGATTGATCTTTAGTTAAAAAATAGCCAGATATTAATTTTCTCTTCAGCGGTCTTTTAGAAGATCTGTGGTTTTTGTGATAGATGTACTTGATAGATGAGAATTAGAGGAAGTCGGCCCATGAACTTTTATTGTGTGTATTGAAAATAAATGTGTGTGCAATTCTTTGGTGGATCCTCTGCCAGTATTTAACACCGCACTATACTTTTTACATTTAGTCTGTCAAAAAATATTTCCATATTGAATTATTATCTTTTTATTCAAGTTGTTTGCTCATTTATAAAGGTCAAAAAATATTTTATTGAAATATATGTGGATGTCTCCTTTGAATGCAATCTTAGACCTAACTGAAATTAAAAAATATTTCAAATTATATAATTATTATTTTGACATTCATCTAAACGTTATGTATTACCATAAATGAGCTCTACTTTTACATTTCACGGCACACTGCCAAGTTAGGAACAAGCAATCTGTTGACGACATCTTTACATGCAATACATCAAACTGTGAATGAGTGTGTGTGAGTAACTTAATAATGGAGTACGCTATATTCCTATTTTACCGATTCCTGATGTTATTTATTATCTGTGAGCATATGTACACATGCACCGAATGTTACAGTTTTTTATACAAGCAACTTCGAATTTTGTTGATATAAAATCAATACCAAAAGTTTCGGAATTATATTTTCTAATCCCGGGATTCATAGCTATTGAAAATCGTCCAGGATCACGGGATTGGATTCCCTAGTTGCGACATTAGATTTTCTATAATAGGTAGTATTTTTAATCAAATCTAGCTAAAACACATTTTTAAATGCATTAAAAAATTAGTATAAATTATCACTCCACAGTAAAAAAATATCAAACAGTTTAAAAGTTAATTTGTTTTATAAATTTCAGAGCGAAAAAGACTTCGATCCTTTTGCTGATAGGCGTCGGCCCACGATCGCCGACCGCGAAGATGAATACCGTCAAAAGAGGAGACGGATGATTATCTCTCCTGAACGCATAGATCCTTTCGCCGAAGGTTAGTTTCAACATTTTACTATATATATAGTTTTATTTTTTGGTTTATGTTCATGTAAATATTTATAGTCACATTTCAAAAGTAAAATATTAGGCTTTTTATTTATGTTTTATTCGACATTTAAATATGTACTACTTGAAATGTTTCTTACGAATATTGCTTTTCCTTTATTATGTAAGTTGGGGTTACTTGAATGAAAGTAGATACGTGCAAGAAAGATGTTTGGGAATAATACGTAATTTTTTAAATCAATCAATTACAAGAGATAATGTTATATCTCTGAACGTTATTAAGAATTTTAAAAATGTAAATCATACTAATATAAGTAATTTTTTCTCTTCGAGGGTATCGCAAGGTGTCGGCGACTCTACACTATATGGTAATGTTTATCCTGGTTCGGATACGGAGAACTGTTTTCACTTTAGTTAACCGAAAACGACACACTACCGATTGTACACATATTAAATTCAGTCGATTAATCAGATTATATTCCCGTGTGAATGTATGCGTGAATTGAACAGAAAATATTAATTGCCCCAGCTTTTTTCTAGGTTCTACCTTTGTGACATTGCAAGTGCGTATATAGGACCAAATATATGCATTTATGGAGTGGACGCAGCCGATAATGTACGTATGATTCGCGGGAAGATATAACAGGGCACTAAGATACTGGCTGTTATATTTTATTGTAACGAATTAGGGATTTCAATCTTGCAATTTACAAATATACGTGATGATAACTTTCACATTGCCCGTTTCTCAGTGGACCTGTGTTATGTATTTATTTATGTTAGGTGTTGACTATATCTTTCGTGTGTTCTTACAAAGAAAATAAGTCATTTGCTAAATTTACGATACCGTCATTGAGCATACTATATAAATCGGTACATAAATGAGATTGATGGATGCGTTTGCAATGTTTAAGACGCTTGTTAATTTTATATATTCGGAAATGTTTCAGGTGGAAAGACGCCGGATTTAGGTTCTCGCACATACACGGAAATTATGAAAGAACAGCTATTGAAAGGAGAAGAAACGGAGGTGGGTTTTTGATATTTAACAAGATTCGTACAGATGATTTATATTGTTTTTTTTTTTAGTTGAGGAAGAAAATTATTGAAAAAGCTAAAGATGGAACTTTACGTCAAGTGTCATCTAGTAATGGTGAAGCTAAGAACAATGCCGCAGCTGCGGGGAAGAAACGAGGACGTTGGGATCAGACTGTCGAAGAGCATTTCGTTCCTGCTAAAAAGCAAGTCATATCGACTCCAACCTCATGGGAAGCAGCCGATGTTAGTATTTTTTTTATATACACATACAAATATATTAATATCAAAATTCATTAAAATATCTAAGGAAAGTATTTTAAATAATTAAGTTATAAATTCATTTTTCGCATAAATTATATTTCAGCGTACTGAACCACGTTGGGACGAAACACCCGGGCATGGACGTGGCGGAGAGACACCTGGAGCCACTCCAGGACAGAGCACCCGCATGTGGGATGCCACTCCAAGTCATGCCACTCCTGGCCGTGAAACACCAGCACAGCCTCCCAGTCGTAGAAACAGATGGGACGAGACGCCTAAAACAGAACGAGGTTAGATTAATCAATTCCTTCTATTGTGTTGATAGTAAGACCACATATATTAACATATCACTCTTTTCAGAAACTCCCGGTCATAACAGTGGTTGGGCAGAAACACCCCGCACAGATCGCGGTGGAGATCTCATACAAGAAACACCAACTCCTGGCGCTTCTAAAAGACGATCTCGTTGGGACGAAACTCCATCTGCGGCTGGGGGTCTCACACCTTCAGCCACACCGTCACAAACGACACCATCGCACGCCACGCCTTCGCATGCAACTCCGTCGATGACTCCTGGTCATACGCCTTCGCATGGAACGCCGACGCCGCACCACACCCCAATATTCACACCTGGAGGATCAACGCCCATCGGAATCAAAGCCATGGGACTTGCGACCCCTACGCCTGGTCACTTAGCCGCAATGACGGTAGAACAGTTGCAGACGTATCGTTGGGAGAAAGAAATCGATGAGCGAAATCGACCTTACACAGACGAAGAATTGGAAGCTATGTTTCCAGCCGGATATAAAATATTACCACCTCCGGCCGGTTATATACCCATTCGTACGCCAGCCAGGAAATTAACAGCGACTCCGACCCCTGGTGGCTCTGGAACTCCTTTGGGATTTTTCTTGCAAACCGAAGAACCGGGAGCGGCGAATCGTTTATTAGACGGCCAACCGAAACAAGCAAATTTACCATTCATGAAACCCGAAGACGCTCAGTATTTCGATAAATTGCTGGCCGACGTCGACGAAGACAGTCTACCCCCTGAAGAACAAATCGAGAGGAAAATTATGAAGCTCCTTTTGAAGATCAAAAATGGAACCCCTCCCATGTGCAAAGCGGCTCTCAGACAAATCACGGATAAAGCTCGCGAATTCGGCGCTGGACCACTCTTCAATCAAATCTTGCCACTACTGATGAGTCCGACGTTGGAAGATCAAGAAAGACATTTGCTCGTTAAAGTCATTGATAGAATTTTGTATAAGCTTGATGACTTAGTCAGACCTTACGTCCACAAAATATTGGTGGTGATAGAACCGTTATTGATTGATGAAGATTATTATGCTCGCGTTGAAGGCAGGGAAATTATTAGTAATTTAGCCAAAGCTGCAGGTCTCGCCACTATGATTTCCACAATGAGACCCGATATTGATAACATTGACGAATACGTGAGAAACACAACTGCTCGTGCTTTTGCTGTAGTCGCGTCGGCTCTCGGTATTCCATCCCTTTTACCCTTCTTGAAGGCTGTGTGCCGATCGAAGAAATCATGGCAAGCGAGACACACTGGCATTAAAATCGTGCAACAGATCGCCATTCTAATGGGCTGCGCCATATTACCACATTTGAAATCTCTCGTGGAAATTATCGAACACGGACTTGTGGATGAGCAACAGAAAGTACGAACAATCACTGCTCTCGCCAGTGCAGCTTTAGCAGAAGCCGCTACACCGTATGGTATTGAATCGTTCGATTCGGTCTTAAAACCGCTCTGGAAGGGTATCAGAACACACAGAGGCAAAGGCTTAGCCGCTTTCTTAAAAGCCATCGGTTATTTGATTCCTCTCATGGACGCCGAATACGCCAATTATTACACAAGGGAAGTGATGTTGATCTTAATCCGAGAGTTTCAATCGCCCGACGAAGAAATGAAGAAGATCGTCTTGAAGGTTGTGAAACAATGCTGCGGAACTGACGGTGTCGAGTCACAGTATATTATGGACGAGATCTTACCGCATTTCTTCAAACACTTCTGGAATCATAGAATGGCTTTGGATCGTAGAAATTATAGGCAACTTGTAGATACGACTGTCGAGATAGCAAATAAAGTAAGTTTGAATTTTGTATTAAGTTTATGTAAAGAATTGACCTGAGTAGATTCCAGTTGTGGTTAGGGATTGCAGTAATACCGGTATTACCGAGAGAAAAAACATCAATCAGCATATTTTAATTATTATTTATTTTAAACTATATCATGTTTGTAATAGAAAAAAATATTGCATTATTTTTCAATGAAAAGGTCTTTTTAAAAAAAAAGCATATTTCACTTAAATTTTTCAAATAAATTTCTTATTTAAATATAATTATTGAGACGTACTTATTGTTAATATTTAACATCTATGTTTAGTGAAACATATTCCGTGAACTATTTGGGTAAAAATATGTCTGAATGGAGATAAAAATGTACAAAAAGAAAGAATTTTGTGTATGCAATACCTGCGTTTGTTTTCACTTCGCCAGCCATCCCTATCATAAAAAGGGGGCGGCGCGGTTGTTACTCTGTTACATAACATAATTACTGGGAATTGCTAGGTACCGTTGGACTTACCTGAGATAAACAAATGTATTCTTTTTATGTTGACACGTGCATATCGAAAATGTTAAATTAAATTTTAAAAATTGCGCTAAAATATCGGCCGGTAGGGTTTTCGCATAGGTAGGGTGGGCCGATGTTTCGCCCCTCTAGTACTAAAAGGGATAATATTATTCTACTTTGATATTCTACCTTGATAAAACTACTTAGGTTACAGTGAGCATCATTTTTTTCTCTGCTTCTGCTTTCCAGCATTATAAACATCATCGTTTTCGTAGTTCTAAGCTATAGAGATATCGTTTTCAATAAATAAGATGTTTGGATTTAAATATATATATATATTTACGGTACTACCGGTATTTCATTTTGTAATACTGGTAGTCCAGAAGGTCAATTTTTGTCCCAATACTGATATTACTGGTACCGGTACTACCAATATTGCAATCCCTAGTTGTGATGGAAATGAAACCATTGATAATTTTTTAATATAATCTTCAACTGTACTGCTTTGAATTCCGATTTCCGATTCCTTCACACAATACTATATTTTCTCTATTCACACTTTCGAATGCCTTTGAAATCTGTATCAAATGTTGAAGTTTTATTCTCATGGTATATATGTAATCTAGACTATTATTATTACCTAAGGTTGGTGCGTCAGAGATCATCAATCGTGTCGTAGATGATTTAAAAGACGAGAACGAGCAATACAGAAAAATGGTGATGGAATCTATAGAAAAGATCATGGGTAATTTAGGAGCTGCCGATATCGACTCACGTCTTGAGGAGCAGCTTATTGACGGTATTCTCTATGCTTTCCAAGAGCAAACGACAGAGGTATTATAATACGATCTTATTGCTTTTGTTAATTGTTGTCTTTATTTTAATTTTTGTTTAAATTTTAGGATGTCGTGATGTTGAACGGCTTCGGAACAATAGTCAACCAATTGGGCAAAAGGGTCAAACCTTATTTGCCGCAGATTTGTGGTACGATTTTGTGGCGATTGAACAACAAATCGGCGAAGGTTCGTCAGCAAGCCGCCGATCTTATCGCGCGCATAGCCGTAGTAATGAAGACCTGTCAAGAGGTGAGTGTTTATGATAATTGAATATTCTTTGTCGCATAATATGGATTGATTGACTTTATTCTTATTTTTGCATAGGAAAAATTGATGGGTCATCTTGGTGTAGTGTTGTACGAATATTTAGGTGAAGAATACCCAGAAGTTTTAGGTTCTATTTTAGGCGCATTAAAAGCAATCGTAAACGTAATCGGCATGACTAAAATGACGCCGCCTATTAAAGATTTACTACCTCGTCTCACACCAATCTTAAAAAATAGGTAATGAATAGATAACTTGATAAATGAAATATTATAAATATTAATCGTCAAATTTATTTTAGGCATGAAAAAGTACAAGAAAATTGTATAGATTTAGTTGGTCGTATTGCGGATCGCGGTCCGGAATACGTATCAGCCCGTGAATGGATGAGGATTTGTTTCGAACTCCTCGAGCTTTTAAAAGCCCACAAAAAGGCGATCAGGAGAGCCACCGTAAACACATTTGGTTACATTGCGAAAGCTATTGGACCGCACGACGTATTGGCGACGCTTTTGAACAATCTTAAGGTCCAAGAGCGACAGAACCGAGTGTGCACCACAGTAGCCATAGCCATTGTGGCCGAAACTTGCTCGCCCTTCACAGTATTACCAGCGTTGATGAACGAGTATAGAGTACCAGAGCTGAACGTGCAAAACGGTGTTTTAAAGTCATTGTCATTCTTGTTTGAATATATCGGCGAGATGGGCAAAGATTATATTTACGCAGTCAGCCCCTTGTTAGAAGACGCTCTCATGGATAGAGATTTGGTGCACAGACAGACTGCTTGCGCTGCTATAAAACACATGGCTTTGGGAGTGTACGGATTCGGATGTGAAGATGCCCTCATTCATCTGTTGAATCATGTTTGGCCGAATATATTCGAGACTTCGCCTCATCTTGTACAGGCTTTCATGGACGCTATCGAAGGACTCAGGGTAGCGTTGGGACCGATCAAAATTTTACAGTACGCGTTACAGGTAATTCAAATATAATGTTAATTTATTTAAATCAAAAATCTTGCTCTGTATCTACTACTTACCTTTCGTTGATGCGACAGTGGCGATTAATAGATACTTGTGGAAATAAGAATATTCTTATTAGACAAATATACCAATGGAAATTAATCAATTGAAAGAACACACAAATATTAGTGTATGTTAATAATCACTTGCCACATGTGTCATGTTTCTGAAAAAAAAATATTAAATTACTTAACTCGTGATTAACTTCAGGCAACAAATTAAATAGTCACAACTTTGGGTCAGAATAAAAATCTAATCGCAGTCAGAATTTTATTAACAGACTGGTCATAATTTTATTATTCAGAATCAGAATAAATATCAAATATTTAGAATGAAAATAGCATACACTACTATAACACTATTACCAAATAGAAAAAGATTCTGACTATCTGTCAAAATATTTTTTACCATTTAATATAAATTCTGACCATCTAATATTTACTCTAGCTGCTTATATTCTGACATTTTAATATAAATTCTGACCCGAAAAATACGAGCCCTAACTCCATGCGTTCTAGATGTTTATTATATTTAATTTTAAAATTATATTAGTTTTATAATAATATGTCGTCATATGGCAGCAATTACATTTTTTTATTTTTTAGGGACTATTCCATCCAGCGCGGAAAGTAAGAGACGTATATTGGAAGATATATAATTCACTTTACATCGGCGGTCAAGATGCCCTGGTTGCTGGCTATCCGAGAATACAAAACGATCCGAACAATCACTACTCGAGATACGAACTAGACCATATGATATAAAATATTTTTAAGATTAAAACAGATTGTTTGTACACATTTTTACTTTACTTAAATTGGATCTATTTATTGCGCAAGAGTTTGACTATTGCATATAATTTTTTTTATATGTATATTCTGTAATTCTATACTGATTAATTCATGTCCAATGTAGAACACATACTTATGTAGAAATGAATTATTAAAAGTCTATTTCATATTTCATTTATTATTTTTTATTTTATTCCTCAACATTCTTTCCTTCTAGTTTATTAGATCAGATTTAAATAACATCTCAGATATATTCTAAGTTATATATTTCATCATTAACACCAACTGAACAAACATTAAATTATGGTTTATTGGATATACATTGAAAAAGTGTTTTTTAGAACGGAAAAAGCCTGTATATATTTTTTAACATCATAATATAATTTCTTGATAAAATAGTAATAGGTACGAGTTAAACCTTTCTATGCTACAAATAAATATAAAAATTAGCCACCGTTGCGACATATTTTATGCGAAATATTTCAATTACGCATTAAAAATATTTACCTAATAATTACTTGTGTTTTCTTTACTGCTCAGTGTTGTCATATAGTGAATTTCCAGTCCAGGTCAAAAGCAATAAAATCTTGCCATCGCTGTGAAAATGCTCGATTATTAAGCGTTTTTTATTAAGACTATGACAATATTACGAGTGAGAATCAAAGAAAGCACATCGAAACCGAATTTAGACCAATAGGAGAACGCCAAAAACATCTATCCCTTATCAGAAGCAAAAAATCCACGTCAAAAGCAATAAAATCGTATCGGCGCTGTCGCAGTGGGAATGTTCGGTAACGAAAATTTTTGCCTTTTAAGAAGTGATAATTGTTTTTGCGCTTTCCTATTGACCAAAATACGGTTTGAAAATACTTTGATCAGCCATCTTATATTATAAGTCCATAGTAATATCGGTAAGGATAGCTATCATATTTTAAAACATAGTGTAATATCGAAATACAGACACACTGTGGAGCAATAAGTGAGATGCAAAGTCTGTACTTATTCTTCCGCTTATTTTTCCCTGAGAGATGAGTTGGCTTAGTTTGTATTTTGAGCTTGACCTAATGGGAGTTCTAAAACTATAATTAATTTTAGAGCTTTCATTAGGTTTGGTTCGAATAGCAAATGGACGCTTCGCAACTGTCAAATTGAGTTTCAGACATTTTAGATAAGCATATTAGCGCCTATCAGTGTTAAATTATATTTTCGCTAGTAGAAATATATATCTACTAGAGCAAATGTATTAGGACTTAACTAGTGAAAAAATAACTTTACCAAAAAATACACATTCGTTGTAAATAAATAATAATAAGTATGTAAATATATGTATACATATATACATATTACTATATATAGAAAAGTTGAAATCATATAATTTTACTAGAACTTGCTAGATAATTAATATTTTCACTGGTAAAAATATATATCTACTGGTAAAAATGTATTCTGATATGATTTTACAGAAATGACTAAATTCGAGATTGTTTTTTCTAGATTTTCTTTTAGGAATGATCACATGAAACTGAATGTATTATTTATTTATTTTGCTGCATTAAATTTAGTTGTCAAATTACCAATAATGCAATCTATAAAAACATTAAATGTATATACTTTAGCTGGTGCTGTTGCTGATTTTTCGTCATTTCTTTGCTTCTTCCTTAGATATTCGATTTGAAATTTCAGATCGAATTCCTAAATTTACTGCTATTAATTTATATTTGTTGAATATTTCCTTTCATGTCAAATAATTTTTAAACGTTTAAAAAGCAGTAAAGTAAACAATAATTTGTAAACAAAGTTGTCCCACAAACAGAGCCGTGTCAGAAAACTACAACCTGTCTCTTTGAATAATAATGTTTATTATGAAAGTACTACTAGAAAGTGGGTTCTTTTGAAGGCAATGTTCTGCTCTTTTTATTTCTTGTATAATATGTATAAAAAAGGGCTAAAGGAACTTAATAAAGGAAATACATCAGTATATAGGTACATCTCAAATAACTGTAGTTTAGTTTTTACATTTTTATAAGTATATTCTTACTATGATTTTTTTCTAGTTGGGCCCCTCATGGAGAACAGGCCCCAGGAATTTTTCCTTTCCCCCCCTCCCTCTCGGCAGGCCTCCGCACGAGACAACCATTTTCTTTCGTAAGGAAAATTTGTCACATACTTTTACTAATATATCACAATGCAAATCAGATGTTTCACTAACTATGGAGACAAAGTCTTTAATTTTGTTTTGAATGCTACAATTTGATAAAAAATATTATATATAATACATAAAGAGTAGAGGTTCACAATCAGTAAAAAATCAATTCATAAATTATTAAAATATATTTATTAAAACATTAAAATACTTGTACATTATTCAGAATAAAGAATCTCCGACACAAGTCTCATATCCAAGTCTTCGACGGTTGGAATCCGCTCATTCATGCCTTCCATTATATCGACTTTTCCGTTGACCACCAAGCAATCCTCATTCTCACAATCGCAATAATCACTCTTCACGCAATCAAAGTCGTCGTTTCTTCCCTTCAGTGAATAATTATCCTCAATGGTATCCATGCTGTACACACTCGGAGTCATGGCCATGTTTAGAGAAGGATATATCACGAAAGCGAACAGAGCAAGCGCCATCAGCAGCTGTATCGGAACTGCCACAGCCCAGTACTTTTGAGGATAGTAATATATGTTCATGCTATGCAACCATTCGTCTGGAATTATCGCCCAGCATAAGTACACGACGAAGAAAGTTCGACAAGCTAGAAAGACGACGAATCCGTAAATGGAGCGAGCGTACGTGGGAGCTGGTGTATGTTCGGGCATTTTACGGTTCATATGTATCAGAGAGTGGAGGACCGAACGCATTAATCGTCTCTAAAACCAGGCTGAGATTGCTCAGGATGGATTTTATGCTCACGCGGAGGACTTTCAGGTCGGTGCCGTAAAGTTTTCTGAAAGTATTAAATAATACATTAGATGTAATATTTTTTATATTAGGTTGTCCCAGAAGCGGAAAGTAGTAAAATAAATATTGACTTGTCTATTAGTTTTAAATCTCAAAAGAAGCACAAGATGTTGTTTAATATTGCCTAAGGAATAATAAAAATTATCTTAGTTAAGAACATGACTCGCTTAATTTTTATAGTGAACTGCAACGAAACTCGGTTTAGAAATTATTACAAATAAAAATAAACGGAAGTGTTGATGATAATGACACAGGGGACAACCTTTATTTTTAGAAAAAAATGTTGATATTTGTTTACATGATGAGTTTTTTAAAGCCTATCGTGATGGTTTTCTTAACTGCGCTCTTCTTTATCTCGCCGTCCACCTTCATTACATTGTATACTATTTCAGTAATCCTATGATTTGGGAATGTCAGTTCTGTAGTTCTATAACAAACAAAGTGCATATGTAACTTGAATATTTTATTTAATATTCCAAACAAAAAGAGTTAATACATATCATAGTCGGACATGTTTGAACATTGGATATGAAATTATAATTATTAATGTAAATCAAAAAGAAAACACAGTCTATTATCAAAGAGGTTATGTCCCATCACACCTGACGTTTCTAGTGTTACCATAAACAACGCTTATCAATGTATGTACATCTACAAAAATTATATACAATGTTTAAAAAATATTTTTAAATTCTAAACTTTTTATTATTTTTGGTGTAAGATATATAGCAATGTACGCTACAGCTTCTACTTTTTATACAAAAAACATGCACACTAAACCAATACATCGTATGGTAGGAGTTGATAACCAGCTACTGTAATATTATATAATATTTTTTTGTGCGAAATAAGCAGAAATATTAACATTTATAACTGGATGTTACCCAGACGAAAAACCTTGAATCGAGCATTGCCACTTCATGAATAAGCGAGACAACGAACTATATTAGGAAAATGCATTGATTGAATTATAATTTGTTAATAATCGAATATTTGATGTATTTTATTAATTATGAAAAATAATTTAAATTAAATTCCCGCCTCTGGACCTTTTGCAGCACCTGATCCATTCGATGACTTTTTCGTACATTTCGGGCGGAATCAATGCTATAAATTGCCAGATATTGGTTTTTAGATGCTCTAACATGCGGGTTTGTCGGCGTGGACACGACTCTTAACGTAACTCCACAAAAAAATCTAGCGACATTAAATCGCATGATGGAAATGTGTCTCATCAAAGAAGAAGATTTTCTTTGAAAAATCAGCATTAACTTCCTGCTGCTCGAACACCCAATATATGTATATTCCTCGCTGTCAATGGTCTCTGGCTTTCACTTTTTGTGTTATCTGAATGTTATATGGGTGTAGGTGCAAGTACAGATTCAAAATACACCAAAGGGCCGATGATTCTATAATTCTGGGTCTTTAGCCATACTTTCAGTTACAGAAAAAATATTTTCTGCTGCACGGGTGCCATGATGATGCATAAGTCTTACCCTATCTTCAACGCTTCCAACCTCATTACATTTTTTCACTATGTTGCGAATTGTTCATTCAGTAGGATGATATAATTGACCATAATTTCGATACACAGTTCGTACAGAATTGTTATTTATGTATAACACTTAAACAAATTTAACGCAGTGAGCGGTTGTTAAGTGATCTATTTCGTAAATGTGTTGCTGCAACCTAACATTTGTCACTTTAAGCACTCGTGATTAATAACACCTCTCTGATTTACAGTGTGCCAACATAGGCAACTCGAATTGGATCACATGTACATACGTATATCTAAAATAGGTCAAGCGAAAAGAGATTGGTTGATCAGAGTTTGCAATTTAGACTTTATTAATAGAAATTACTATAACGAGTTCAAGATAAATTTTTACAAGTTCACAACAAAAATTAATCATTTATATATATTATTTTTATTTATTTTAAAATCTAGGTTTTTTAATTTTAATTTTTAATAACTTTTTATCATATTTTTTCACTCTCTTATAAAATTGTGATTTTGAATGTTGCCAATTTTTCTTTCACAAACATATATAATAATTGCAAAATACAAACATTATTAGTTTTATATATACCTTTTTTCAATCTGCTCAAAATTTCGTGCTGCTTGGACCAAAATATCAAGTTCCTGTGATAGTTATTATTCTGACGTCTGTCGACGTTGTGTCGTTACAATGGAGTTTCCATATTCTTTTAAAATCGGTATGTTAATCTATATTATTATTTTAAACTCACTATCTATAAAACTCAACCATAAACTATGATTATATTATCTGGCTGTACATATTGACTGTTTTGCAATTTCCGCTCTTAACATTGCGACATAAAAATGACCATGAGAGCAGCATTCCTTTCGCAAATCGATGCCTTTCACGTTGAGCGTCTGCCCTTGTAATTTATTTATTGTTATTGCGTTAAATTAAGATTTTCTGAAATTAGTTTTAAATATAGCAAACAGACACCTGTTAGTTAAATATGTCTAATGCCTTTAAAACTAACTTCGTTCCATTACGCTGATATTGTTTATCGAAATCCCTCAGTAGCATGATAATAATTTTACACTATCTTTGCAGAACCAAATATTGAAAACATCGAAGACACGTTCGATTCAGCTAACTTAATTAAATGTAAAGTTAAGGTAAATGAATCATAACTATGTTATTCGTAACCCTTAAAAATACATTCAAGTTTTATTTTAAAGTTGGAAGATGTGAAAACAGAATATAATAGCGGTGAAGAAAATAATACAAACAATGTAGATGACATGCTCGAAACAGGTTTTAATTATTTATGTATTGATTAAAATTATATTTTGACACAGTTAAATTATGGATTATTTTATAATTTCAGATGTGCACGATGTTAAAGATATACTTAAAGTAAGTACTACATGTGTTGACATTTCATCTCATCGAAATTTGAATATTAATTTGGATACACAAGTAATAGTCTTTGATATTTGTACAAATATGAATATTTATTCATTTAGTAAATTATTTTTAGAAACAACACATTCAGCACAGCGATTCTTATAAACTTAAATGTAATAAATGTGGAAAAGAATGTAAAACTAAAAGCAATCTTTCACAACATATGGAAATTCATAGAAATTACTATGACTTTGAATGTGATAAATGTGAAAAAGTATTTAAAACTAAAATTAGTATTATACACCATATGAAAATTCATAATGATGTTCGTGAATATGGATGTAAAAAATGTGGAAAAGCATTCAAAACTAACAGTAGTCTTTCGCACCATCAGAAGAGTCATAGCGATGCTCGTGACTTTAAATGTGAACAATGTGGAAAAGCGTTCAAAACTAAAGGAAATCTGTCAGTTCACATGAACATTCATACCGATTCTTCTACGTTTGAATGTAGTATATGCGGAAAAAAATTAAAATTTCAACATAATCTCTTACGACATATGAAAACACATATCGATGCTCGCGATTTCGGATGTAAAATATGCGGAAAGGTATTCAAAACTAAACAGACTCTCACGGAACATATTCACATTCATACCGATTCTTATGATTTTTCATGTAGTAAATGTGATAAAAAGTTCAAATTTCAACATAATCTTATACGTCACATGAAAACTCATAGTGACGCTCGTGAATTTGAATGTAAAAAATGTGGAAAATCGTATAAAACCAAAAACATTCTTTCACAACATATGAAAATACACAGTGATGCTCATGAATTTATATGCGATACGTGTGGAAAAATATTCAGAACTAGAAGTAGTATTTCAAATCATTTAAAAATTCATACAGATTCTTGTGAGTTTGAATGTCACAAATGTGGAAAAGCATTCAAAATGAAACTCAACCTCGTAAATCATTTAAATATTCATACTGATTTTTATGATTTTAAATGTGAAAAGTGTGGAAAAGCATTTAAAACTAAAAACAATCTCTCGCACCATATGCAAACTCATAGTGACGTTCGTCACCATGGATGTGAAAAATGTGGAAAAGCTTTCAAAACTAAAACTCATCTTATACACCACATGGAAATCCACCGCGATGGCAATATGTTTAAATGTGACATATGTGAAAAAGCATTCAAAACAAGCTACAGTCTTTCAAATCATAGGAAAGGTCATAGCGATGCTTGTGACTTTGAATGTGAAAAATGTGGAAAGGCTTTCAGAATTAACAGCGGTCTTTTGCGCCATATGAAAAGTCATAGCGATGTCCGTGATTTTGAATGTGAAATATGTACAAAAGCATTTAAATCTAAAAACAATCTTTTACAGCATATGAAAACTCATATTGAGCAATCTGTTTCGAACCAGAAGCCTGAAACTAAGAATAATAATTTACTAATCAAACTTAGATAATAATTATTTTAGACAAATATATGTACTATACAATTGTAGTAATATTTAGAGACGAAATATACTCAAATAATTTTATGTTGTGTTATTCCTTAATAAATTTACCTGGCAATATAAAATCAGCAGAAGTCCTTGGAGTATGAGTTTATTGTTGCATGTTTTCAAAACTAACCAATAAAAAATCGATAAACATTCGCATAAACGATTAGTATCTTTCTAAATAGCATCAACATATTTTAAACTATAAATTAGTAGATGATAATAATTTAGTTGAGATATTTAATAATTCTTCAAGGTGAATGTTTTTTTAAATATTATGTTTAATGTCTAGTAGAGGCAATAAATAAAATATAGTTTCATCATTGTGGGCTTCTTTTTTGATGAAAACGGATATTATATAGTATTGATGAATTTAATACATAATTATCTATGTTAAATAGCAAGGTTAAGATTAATTTGTATAAAGTTTATGCGTTTTTTTAATTAATAAGTCAAATGAAAATTAACAGAATTTTTATAAAAGTAAACTATTGACGATTTGCCTCACTCAAAGCAAGTGAGATGAGATAAACTAATAATTTCTAGAGATTTTTAGAACTAAGCTTTTTTGTTACTCTTCCTTCTTAGTGCGAATAAATACTACTAAAACTAAATTATTGTAAAATATTTTTTGGATAATTTCTTACTATTCTTTTTAATTTAGATAAATAATGTTTTTTCAATATTTTTTTTATATAACTTGTCTTGTACCTAAGGATTCTTACAAGATTTTTATATATGTAAAATTGGCCATCTAAATCTGCCATCCGCTAAAGCTGAAATGTTATTTTATAATTAATAAATTAGATGTGATTGGTTGCAATTTAGTATCGTCTCACTACTTAAATTACCCCGTCGTAACGCATGTTGCAAATAAATATTTACAATAAATTATATAATATAGTAAGTCTATAGTAAAACTGAAATATAAACATATTTAATTATTTTACCAAATTAAAAAATACTTTTTTGTATTAACTTAAAAGTTTACTTTTATTGCTAGAAAGATTTATTAATATTATATTTATATAATATTTAAAATGTAATACTACCCCTTAAAATGTTGATAGATGCGTTTTTTATAGCTTTTACTTTTAACTTGACTGCTCAAAAATATGCATATTTGGACCAAAACAATAAGTTATTGCTTATTTGACATCTGTCAATGCTGACTTGTTACAATGGCGCATCATTTTATAAAAACGGGTATTATATTAATCTAATTTATTAATCTAATGTGTGCGCATACACACAAAGTATTTTTAGTCCCCCTTAAAAATAAAAATTGAATTTTTCAATTAAAATTAAAAAAGTGACAATAAAATATTTTTACTTCATAATTTTATACGTTATCTTCGCAGAACCGGACATTGAAAACAACGAAGAAACATTTAATTCTGTTAGTACAATCGAATGTAGAGTTAAGGTAATTAAAATAGAATATCTATACATGTAACTCTTAAAACACTTACCATCCTAAATATTGCTTTTTATTTAAGTTGAAAGATGTAAAAATAGAATATAACAACACTGAAGATAATACTGTGCACAATCAAGACGACATGTTCGAGATAGGTTAAAATTATTTATATATTTTATATTGTAACATTTTGACATAATTAAATTAAATATTTTATAATTTCAGAATTACACGATGTAAAAGATATACTTAAAGGAAATATAATAGATGCGGATATTTTATCTAACCAAATTTTGCAAGATACTTTGGAAACACAAGTAATAGTCAAATTGATTATTATTTATACGTACCTAGTATATGCCTACTTATAACTAATTTAACTAATAAAATATAATAAATTTATAGGGACAACGAAAAGAAGAGTATGAAAAATCTTGCATTGTTCAGCTTGGTGGTTTTTATAACTTTAATTGTAGCAAATGTGGAAAAACATTCAAAACTAAAAGCAATCTTAACCAACATATGGAAATTCATAGAAATTCCTATGACTATGAATGCGAAAAATGTGGAAAAGTATTTAAAACTAAAATGAATATTGTTCATCATATGAAAACTCATATCAACATTCGTGAGTATGAATGTAAAAAATGCGGAAAAGCGTTCAAAACTAAAACATGTCTTACACGTCACATGGAAACTCATGACAAAAATCATAAATTTGTATGTGAAATATGTGGAATAGCATTCAAAACTAATGGTAGTCGTTCACAACATAAGAAAATTCATGTTGATACCCGTGATTTTGAATGTGAAATTTGCAGAAAAGGCTTCAAAACTAAAGGAAATCTTTTAGTGCATATGCACACTCATTCCGATCCTTTAGAATGTAGTATATGTGGGAAAAAAATAAAATTTCAATTTAATCTCTTAAAACATATGAAAACTCATAGCAAAGTTCGTGACTTTGAATGTGAAATTTGTGGAAAAGCATTCAAAACTAATAGTAGTCGTTCACACCATAGGAAAATTCATGTTGAGACCCGTGATTTTGGATGTGAAATTTGCGGAAAACGCTACAAAACTAAAGGAAATCTTTCAGTGCATATGCACATTCATTCCGATTCTTTAGAATGTAATACGTGTGGGAAAAAAGTAAATTTTCGACATAATCTCTTAAAACATATGAAAACTCATAGCGACGCTTGTGACTTTGAATGTGAAATTTGTGGAAAAGCATTCAAAACTAAACGTATTCTTTCAGAACATTTGCAGATTCATACGGATACTTATAATTTTGAATGTAGTAAATGTGAAAAAAAATTTAAATTTCAACAACATCTTTTACGACATATGAAAAGTCATAGTGAAGTCCGTGACTTTCATTGTAAAAAAAAAATATGTGGAAAATCATTTAAAACAAAAAGTACTCTCTTACAGCATATGATAATCCACAAAAAATCCAATGATTATGAATGTGATAAATGTGGAAAAGCATTCAAAACTAAAAACCGCATTTCAGTTCACCTGAAAACTCATAACGATTCTCTTAACTTTGGATGTGATATATGTGGAAAATTATTCAAAACGAGATCTAACCTAATACTTCATTTAAATATTCATAGTGATTATTATATTTTTAAATGTGAACAATGTGGAAAAGTATTTAAAAGTAAAAACAATTTTCTGTATCATATGAAAAGTCATAGCGATGTTCGTGATTTTGATTGTGAAAAATGTGGAAAGGCATTTAAAAGTAAAGGCAATCTTTCACAACATATGGAAACACACAGCAGCGGTCATGATCATGAATGTGAAACATGTGGAAAAACCTTCAAAACTAACAGTAGTATTTCACGCCACAGGAGAAGTCATAGAGATATTTGTGCTTTTCATTGTAAAATATGTGGAAAGACATTTAAAACTAAAAACATTCTTTTGAATCATAGAAAAAGTCATAGTGATATTCGTACCTTTGAGTGTGAAAAATGTGGTAAAGCATTTAATACTAATTACAATCTTTTACAACATATGAAAACTCATAGCGATAATCGTGACTTTGGATGTGAATTATGTGAAAAGGCATTCAAAACAAAAACTAATCTTTTACACCATATCGAAACTCATAGTAATATTCGTAACTTTGAGTGTGAAATATGTGGAAAGACATTTAAAACTAACAACATTCTTTCGAATCATAGAAAAAGTCATAGTGATATTCGTAACTTTGAGTGTGAAAAATGTGGTAAAGCATTTAAAACTAATTACAATCTTTTACAACATATGAAAACTCATAGCGATGATCGTGCCTTTGGATGTGAATTATGTGGAAAGGCATTCAAAACAAAAACTAATCTTTTACACCATATGGAAACTCATAGTAATATTCGTAACTTTGAGTGTGAAAAATGTGGTAAAGCATTTAAAACTAATTACAATTTTTTACAACATATAAAAACTCATAGTGATGATTGTGACTTTGGATGTGAATTATGTGGAAAGGTATTCAAAACAAAAACTAATCTTTCACACCATATGGAAACTCATAGTGATGGTCATAACTGTGAATGTGATATATGTGGAAAAGCATTTAAAACCATCAGCAGTCTTTCACACCATAAGAGAACTCATTGTGATGTTCAAGATTTTGAATGTGGAACATGAGGAAAAACATATAAAATTAAAAACAATTTATCACAGCGTATGAAAGTTCATAGTAAACAATGCTTCTGGCCTACGGAATTCATAACATCGGTGAATATCCCACAGGAAGGTGCTGTAAACTAATCATATAAGTGATCGAATTACTTAAAATGGAAGCTTGTATGTACATATATAATTTTTGCAAGACTATTTTAGTAAAATACCAATTTTGCATGTAACTACTAAGTTGAACATTTCCATAAAGTGGCCGATAGTATGTATAATAGTTCAAAGTTTCACTATTATTGGATATATTTTGTATAATATAAATTTATATTAATATGACTAAAAATTGTTATTCACAAGATATCAAAAGTTATGTGTTATTTTTTGTTCAAGACATTGTAAAATTAATTTTACAAAAATTTGGCTGTAAATAAAAGAAAAAAAATGTTATCCAATAATACTAGCATAAAAGTTTTTTTATTGTTTCTACACTTTAAATAATGATAATTTGGTGGATAATTTGTGGCAATTATTCACAGATTGAGCCGCAACAGTAGTATTTTATTAAAAGTTGATAATAGTTTAGATGTTTGATATTAAAACATATGCGAGTGAACGGTGGACGAGGCACCACCGATCATTGTCTTCTCATCGAGGTCCACCAAAACAATGTGCTGCTCTCCGCCGGTGTCACGTCAGTGGTCGAAAAATGGCCCCCCCACAAAACGAATAAATTAATTTTTGTACTGTATTTTAATTTTTATATGTAATAACCAAGGACAACAACCATAGTTCTTAAGTTTGCGATTACGAAGAAGTTGCCTCTTATTTTTTTATCAATAGTATACTGAAACTTTGTGACAAATCCGATCGTGTGTGGTGTGAAAAAACACAAATGTGTCTGGACGAACGGATTGGACACAGACACGCAGATCCGAGTCTGTGCGGGAAAACGACGGCTTAAAGTATTTTTTGTTAAAATATGTCTCTTAAGTGATTACCTGGGCCTTTCTTAATTTGCTCCAAAGTTGCTGCCAACGTCTAAAATAATATTTTAGTGATAAGGTTTTATTACTTAATGTCCCGTTGCAAAAGAATGCCCATGTAAAAGATTCTTATTATATCTCTATACAATAAAAAAAATAATATAAATTTAAAATGCACAAGTATCGATTATTGATGCTCTTATATACGTAAATACTACATTCATTAATATATAATAAAAAATATAGTTTTAATTACACTAAAATTGAAGTTATTATCACTATTAAAAATTTATTAAGTATCTATGTGAAATATGGTTTACAATATCGATAGAAATATCCATGTTTTTTATGCAGCCCTCCACTCTCCACTCTGGTCAATTAAAAGGTAATTAAAATGTATCACAATCGTATTACCCGCACCCAATGACTTACAGTATTTTTTGTTAAAATTTGTTTCTTCAGTTATTATATGACCCGAGCCATTTCCATTCGCCTTTATTAATTTGTACCAAAGTTGCCGCCATCGGTAGGTATATCGTCTAAAATATCTAAATAAGATTTTGCTGATAAGGTTTTATTACTTTATGAACCACCTGTCACTTTATATTATTACTGTTGAAAATATATTTTTTGACATTTTTTTATCAAAGTTAGTGAGACATCATGTATTGTAAACTAAATTCATGTGTTAAAAATAATTGTAAATCTTGTAATTGATTATTGTTTTTAGTTGAAATGCAGTATCATCTAAAAACATTAAAGCTGATGTTCAATAAGACTGGTGTCCGAGTTCAGACAATTTGTGTTTGTGGCGAAGCTTGGACAGATCTGCGTGTGTGTGCTTAGCTGTTAACTAAAATGCTTTTAACTAATAAAAAAATAACTAACTAACTAGTATACTGTTGGTGTTTCAATATTATCAAAATTAAAATAATGTACATATTAATAAAATAATGAACGTGACCGGGCTTTTAGTGTTTGAGTTTAAAAGATTTTTGCTGGCTGAAAAGGCAAATTGTGTGCCATTTAGGCCTTTGACCATAGAGTAAAGGAATATATTATTTGTTTACTCTATGCCTTTGACCGAAGCATTACCTTCTTATAAGATAAGCCTTACATCAGCTATTTAAATTTTACAGAAATTACGGAACTTGAAAAATTCAATAGTAAAAAGAATCGTCATTTAACTATATTTTAATTTTCAATTCGCTTACCGTTTTAATGATTAGTTGTTGGTAGTTTTTTTAACTACTGAAGGCAACGGTCAAAGTTGCCGGCGATCACTTCACAGTGAGCTGTCAAGATCTACGGTTCGTTTTATCGTCAACCAACTTACACCATAGCCATGACTACCCTCGAGCAGTTAAGGAAAATGACCAAAGTCGTCGCCGACACCGGTGACTTCGAAGGTAACTCTTCAGATAACCTATAAAATATTCAAAACAAACATCACACACGTGAATTAGAAAGGCACTTGCTATTGAAAAAAGACATGACCCCAAATCATACGATCACATGTTTTCCATAACCTTGATACACTTATCAATCGCCGTAAACAATTTGCGGTGAAGTGTGCCTTCGTTATAACTTAAACATCAACGATAAGCACTTTGAATCACAAAAGGTCACCTTCGAGAATGATGTGCATAAAAACAAGGTTGATTGCTAATAAACAATTCTGATTTGTAGATGATAAATCTGCGTTATCCATTTTTTTGATTTTTTTTGTTTTTTTAGATATGAAAACTTACAAGCCCTTGGAAGCCACTACGAATCCTTCTCTTCTTTTATCGGCTGCCCAATTGCCACAGTATAGCAAATTAATCGACAAGGCAATTGCATATGGAAAAGAAAATGGAACGTATGTATTTTTTAAATTATAACAAATAACAAAAAAAATGACAAACACCTTGGTCTTTATTATATTATTCAGGTTTAGAATAAAAATAGCATACGGGCAGAATTAAAAATATATGACGATTATGTGAATTACAAAAATTATAACATTTATAAATAATAAATGGGGAATAAATTATCTCGCTTGCATCTATGTAAACTGTTGGTCAGAACAGTGAACACCCCACGAATAACTCACCGAATCTATTTAATTGTATGTAGGATGCGAAGGTATTCAGAGCAACGAACGAAGCGGGAATAGCGACAGAGCGGCGTGAGAGAGCAAGTTTGGCATGTGTTGACATCTGATAATGTTGTGAGCCCAGCCAAACAAGTTGACCAAACTCTTATTTTGACCATCTCTCAACATAATACTCCCCTTGAGATTAAAATACAGAAAAAAATCTGTCAAAATAATTCTTACCATTTAATATAAATTCTGACCACCACTGTATTAAAATTCTGACCGGAAAAATACGAACCATTTCATATTGAAAATATATTATTTTAATTATCATTAAGTCATTATAAAGTATTTGTGGTTAAAAAATGTTATCAAGTATAATCCTAGGGTAATCTGTTAGGTTACGATGGTCTTAATTTAATTTAAATAAATATATAACTAAAAAATATTAAACGCACATATTTAAAATCATCAATAGGCTTTTTATGGTTACTGAAACATATTTTAGTACGTTGCAATACAAAATAATCTAAGCTATTGAGTTGTTTATACACAGGCAAATTTTGCACGATTTCGCAGTGTGTGCGAATTCATAAAACATTTTTATTGTATACAATTTTTATTCATCAAAACATCGCAGTTTTTTTATTGACACCTTCAATCACCTCATAACTACAATATTTTATATAGAAAAGTTGTTAAATAGTCAATAGATAAAATGCCATTGGAAGAAAGACAATTAATTGGCTTACTGTCAGTAATGTGTGAATATATTATTTATGTACAGTAACAGATCGCAATCTCATTGTCATTTATATTTATTTTAGATCTAAAATAGTTGATTTATTTTCAATTAATAAAATCTTTTAATTGCAATTTTTAAATTCAAAAACCAGTGGAATAATTAGGAACATGTGTGTATTATCGGCAGATACATGTAGTGGGATATAGGCAGTAATTTTTATTGTTTAAATAAACATTCTATCTAGATATATATTTACTTGCTCATCGTGTTTAAAATTATATATTACTTCTGCATTGTTTATAACTGATTTAATATATCCTTGGTCAAAAATAGCATCACGTTTCACCAGTTGCATATGCTGCACAACCTATAGCAGTGAAATCTGCTTATATATAATATTATTTTTGATTATCAAACAAATTTTGAAGACAGTGACGATTGGTTTACAATCTTCCAATAAGATATTTGCTGATCTGTTAAAATGATTTTATCAATAATTTTCAATTTATGGGTCATTTAAAATCAAAATTGAAACCCAATTAATTTACTTCTGAAATATATTAATTTTAATTTAAAGCAATATATTTTTTGTACAAAGAAATTTCATAGGACCTTAAACTACAGTTGTTGGCAGGTTATAACAGCTAATATGGGTTTAATTAAATTGAATACATAATTTATGGCTTTGTTGCGCTAACAAAAAATTACAGAGTGTGTGTACAAAAAGTTTTGGTCTCTATTCAAAAGAAAAAATAAAGTAGTAATATATTTTTTATTTAGTACAAATATTCATTCCATAGATGGTAGCTTTTGCAGGTAGTTACTACAAAACTTGTCGTTAAACATCAGAGATCAAAAAGTTGATTCTATCCGACTCGCAGATTAAAGTCAGTCCCGTCAGTCAAGTGTTTTGTATCGAACATAAAAAAATATGTTTGTGTTTGGTTTTGACTATATATTCAAAGGTTTAGTCAGTCTCTAATATCCTTATCTAAAACAACTAGTATGTTTTATCCTTATGTCTGTTTAATTCATATATTATGTCTGATTTCTATTTTTAGTACAAAGGATGATCAGGTGACTGAAGCCATGGATTTACTGTCTGTCCTTATTGGTGTTGAAATATTGAAGATCATTCCAGGAAGAGTATCGACTGAAGTCGATGCTAGGTAACATATTGTCGTTTTTACCATACATAAGAAACTTTTAAACTGAAGTTTATGAATTAATTTCTGCAAATAATTGTTTTTTTTGCTCATTTCAATGTTTTGAATGGTTTAGGTTATCTTTCGATAAAAATGCAATGATCAAAAAAGCCATAAAGCTGATAAACCTATACAAAGATAATGGGGTTATCCCAGAACGTGTTTTGATCAAGCTTGCTTCTACTTGGGAAGGAATTCAAGCAGCAAAGTACTACAATATATAATGTTACTTTTTATTTTATATAATATCTAATACCTTTTAATCAATACTTACAGGGAATTGGAAAAGGGTTACCAAATTCACTGTAACCTCACGCTCTTATTTTCGTTTTGTCAAGCTAGCGCTTGCGGAGAAGCCAATGTAACATTGATATCTCCATTCGTTGGTCGCATTATGGATTGGTAAATATTTAATAAATTGTTAATTAAATATAAATATAGTTTTTTTTATAATTATTTCTTGTTTTAAAAGGTATGTTGCAAACACTGATAAAAAATCATTCGCTCCTAAAGAAGATCCTGGAGTAATATCCGTCACGCATATCTATAAATATTATAAAAAGTATGGTTACAAGACCGAAGTCATGGGCGCTTCGTTCAGAAACATTGGAGAGATTCGCGAACTGGCTGGTTGTGATCTTTTGACAATAAGTCCCAAGTTGTTGAAGGAGTTGGAGGCTTCTGAGGAGCCGTTGGAAAAAGTGAGTTATGAGTAAATAATATTTAAGCTACGATTGGACTGGTGAATATTTTGAATGAATTGTTTCAGAAATTGACAACGGTAAATTGCAGGGATTATGTGTGCGAGAAAATAAGGTATAACGAGGCTGAATTCCGTTTCGCTTTGAACGAAGACCAAATGGCTACGGACAAGTTGTCCGATGGCATCAGAAAGTTTGCAGCCGACGCTCGTAAACTCGAAGACGTTTTGAGAGCAAAGATGTAATTTTTCTAATGCGAAAGTTCAATCATATATTTTATAATGGGATATATTTTATATATATATATAAGTTTTAATTCTATTTTACATTCCTGTTTTGTACGTATATATAATTGATCTTTTTTAAAAATCTCTTGTAATAAATTAGATTGATTAGAAGTTTGAGTTTAATTTTAACACATTTCCTTTCGATGAGTGAGCTTTTCTAGAGATTATTTTTAAAATTTAAATTAAGCAAACCAATTGGTTTGTATAAGATATTTTGTGGAGATATTTCTACTTTCTATTGAGACGGAATATTTTCAGGTCTAAGAATAACATTGAAGATGTACGTATGTTGGAATATTCTCGTAAATAATCCTTAGAATATTTGAGGGGGTTTAATAACAATCATTCAAATTAAAGTTTAGATAAGAGAAATTTATTTTTAAATATGAATCAATGTTTTGATTGGTTTTTCTATTTCGAGTTTCGTCTTCTTCCGTACACCTCATAAAACGAAACTTGTGAGAAATGTAGGTTAATTTTTCTGCCCTTGAAGTTTTGAATTTATAACTGGCAGCTATGTTGATCGCAAGGTATTTTAAGGAAAGAAACATTTCATAATTAGTGTAATAGATTTTTTCTTCCATCTAATGGCAGCTTAATTCAATGTAATTTTTATTGCATAACAGACCCTGACTTTAATTTCGAAAAACAAACACGGCCTAGGGCGATAAAATAATCGTTTCTAAATGTGTGTCACTATGTGGCTAAACCCATAAATAACACTTCTATTAAATCATGTTCAGTACCAGCATAATGCAATATATTTATTTATATAATAATATTTAGAAACTTATTAGAAAAATAATAACATTATTAGAAACAGAAAATTATTTTATGTTTATATTGTTGGTTAAATTTATTTATTAAATATTCTTTTGTTATTTATTTATTTAGATTAAATTAAGACCATCGTAGCCGAACAGGTTAACCCAATGTGTCACAATGGTCGAAAACAAAAATTGTATTATTTCAATACATATGTATATAAATATATATAAACATACATAATTAAAATAAAAACTCATAAAATATAAAAATTAAATGATAGGAACTGGATCAGCTTCTCGTAGCTGACATTAAACAGGTCAATGTGTAATGCCAGCGCAATAAGGAGCCGGATAGCCACAGCCATAGACGAGTCGGCAAAAGGTGAACGTCCTAGCTCCAACGGTTATCAAAAGAGGACGCGATCGTGATTCTCAAAGACGTTCTGGAACCAAAACCTCGAGAATAGTTGGATTGTCGACAGCACCCTTGAGTAATTTGAAGAAATGCTTAGCGACATTCAACTTTTTGCGAGAACTCAGCGAATCGTATCCCAACGCTACTAAAAGAAAGGCGCTGGGATAAAAGAAACTTTTCAACTAAAAGGGAATATTTGGTTTATCTGGGATTCCAAATTATAGATCACGAATCAAGAATGCTATGAACTAAATCAGCACACAAATCGAAATTTATAATGGCAAAATTTTACGAAGTACGTAATGAATTGGTTCCTCATCCACCAAGAGGAGGTCATCGCTGAAACAGAGGACTTCCTGAAAACGTATTTTTTGGAGGGCATCGAAAAATTTGGAGAATCGTTGAAAGAAATGTATAGAGCTAAAATGAGATAATGCTGAGAAATTTTGACGAAAAAGTTGTTTTCTTGACTAGGCTGACTAATTATCAATTGCCCCTCATATATCATTATAATAAGTCAACAAATGTGAATTAGGTGGACGTGGCCTTGTTTTGCTTAATTCTTTTTTAAATTTGTATTTATTTCATAATTTGAAAATCGTTGACATTATTTTTATTGATTTCAATTATATGCTGGCAAAATATATTCTTATTAAAATTGTTAAAATCGGAGTTGCACCGTAAGATAAAGTCCGAGTCGGTAAAATTTTAAACTACTCCATAGTCTTGTTTATATGTATAATAAATTAAAATATTGTCTTTTTTAAAAATAAAATAAATCTGTTTTTTAAAAATACAACAATATTCGAACAGTATAAAAATATTTATGATTAGATTTTAAAATTTAATTATATGTTATGAATAACGATTTTTCATGGGTAATAAAAATATTATATATGGATATTAAACGTAATTATTCATGCTAACTGTTGCGTGTAGGGATACGCTTGCTGGTTAGTTCTTAGGTCAATCCAAAAACACGTCTGATTGTGTAACAGTTTTATTGAGCTCGGCGTGGTCCGACCGCTTTGTAACGACGATCGGAGCCGACTCACCTCAAAATTGGGTGCTTTCCCGAACGCCGTATGACGGCGTTCGCGAACGCGTACAAACGGCGAAACGGGCGTCAACATACCCCCCACCATGAAACATTAGTTTCATAATGACGGGCACATCAGCGGGCCTTACAAGTGTTTGTCCTCACATTACAAACTCTGTGAGGACGCGATGTTTGAAATAATACTAACACAGAATTACAATAAACATGACAATAAATAAAATTACAATAAACATGAAGAAAGAAAAGGAATGTTAGTAGTACAGTATAAGGTTGTAAAGCTTAATGTTAGTAACACATGCACATCATATACATTTTGCTTGTTTTTACTATATTATTACCAAATACAAACTACAAGCCTTCGTTCATTTTTTGACAATTATTGACATGAAATATTATAAATAGTTAAAGGTTTGATACATGGCTAAATTTGCAAATAATTACACAAAAATGAAACGTTTGATACTTAGCTAAATTTTAATTATTTTGGTTTGCTACATGGCTAAATTATAAGCCATGCAAGAAACACGAAACACATTCTTAAATTATCAATAAAAAGACATAAAATATAAAATAGCTTGCACTGCACACACACCTTTGCCACTATTTGTTTTTGTCACTACACGAATTGGTTCCATCGGAACTTGGATGAATCATCTCGACGATACTGATCACCCGTAGCAAGGATACAGGTAATCTTCCTTGACGACGCTTTCAGCAGCTTTGTGAATCCGACTGCAGCCGTACTCTCCATCCGTGTAGCTTTGACGGGTGCTCAGTAGACCACCAGGTCCGGAATTCCTGCACCAGATCTTGCATTTGCTGGTACATCTGCGTCCCCCTGTAGGCCGAAGCGTCCTGCTGTGGAAGAACTGTTGAGGTGTGCCGATCAGGAGGAGGCCAAGGATCAGGTTTTCGGGAAACCGTTTGTTTGTGAGCAAGGAAACAATCTTCTTCGATTGTCGGCACATGATTTGTAACACTATTGGTCTGCCTGTCCGTTACCGATACCAACTTGAATGAATGCGATAATGCATGGGGGCTCGAATGATGTATTTGAGGTTTTGCTTCCTCAAGCTGGCGGACATTTTTGTGCGAAAGGAAACAATCTTCTTCGATTGTTTGCACATGACTTGTCACAGTATCAGTCTGCCTGTGTGGTGCCGACTTGAATGAATGCAACGACGCAGAGGGGTGCGAATGAAGTACTTGAGGCCTTGTTTTCTCAAGCTGACTGACATCTTTGTGCACAAGAAAACAATCTTCTTCGATTGTATGCACATGATTTGTAACAGTATCGGTCTGCCCGTGCGTTACCGATACCAACTTGAATGAATGCAACGATGCAGAGGGGTGCGAATGAAGTACTTGAGGCTTTGTTTCCTCAAGCTGGCTGACATTCTTGTGCGAAAGGAAACAATCTTCTTCGATTGTATGCACATGATTTGTCACAGAATCAGTCTGCCTGTGCGGTGCCGGTACCAACTTGACTGAATGCGACGATGCAGGAGGGCTCGATTGTAAGGATTGAGCTCGTAGAGTGAGGAACTCCACGAGCTGTCTGAGCGTAGGCAGAACGGATTCTGTTCGCCGACTCTCCCATGCCTTTTTGGACAGATTATCGAGACGTCGAACCACCATAGACACCACCGTGGTATCCTCGATGTCTTGCCCTAACTTTTTTAGAGCAGCGAAGTTCGTCAGGACTGTTTCCACCAATTCAAATAGAGACTGCGATGAAGCTGTCTGAATTGGTTTCAGGTCCTGAAGAGCAGCCAGATGTTTAAGAACAGTTTGTCTAAAATCATAACGGCCTAGAAGTCTTTCCCATGCGGAATTGTAGTTCTCGGGACTAAACTGAAAGAGTTCTATGACCCTAGCTGCGCTACCTACAAGTGCATTTTTTAGGTAACAAAATTTGTGAATTTCACTTAGTGCCGGGTTGTTGTGTACTAAGTGAGAAAAAGTGTCGCGGAATGCCACCCACTTAGTCCGGGAGCCATTGAAAGTTGGAATGACAACTGCTGGCTGCGTTAACCTGAACTGGTTAAGAATTGGTTTCCGCTGCGCTTCCGACTGATCTTTCAGCGCTAGTTTTGCTAGGTTGAGAATATTATAATAGTTATCCTCGAAAGCATCGACTTCTTCATCGTAACCCTCGGCATCTAGCAACCTGATTTGTTGCTGGACAGCAAGGAATCTGTCCAGCAGTGTATCAAAACTCTGATGTTTATCCCTTATCCTTTGGATATTGATGGGATCCGCGGTTAACAGTTTGCCAAACCTCGTTAACTCGCTTTTGAGGCACACCCTGTGGTTGATCAACAACTCCATGTTGTTGTTGACGGAAATTGATACAAATTATTTTAATGAATAAAAGTAAACGAACTGTTTTTTGGAGAGGAAGTTGGGTTAGGATGATCGACCCTAACCTTTCTCTCCTGCTGGATGCGACTGCTTCCCGGGACTCTGCGTCCTGGTGAGGCTTCACGTGGTGTGACGGCAGCTTCCTGGGGCTAGGCGTCCTGGTGAGGCTCCACGTGATTTGACGGCAGCTTCCTGGGGCGCGCATTTACCGGCGCTCCACTGCGTCAGTTTCGGGGACCAGCTGGTGGACCCGCTGGCTCGTGCTACGAGCGACTTGACGCTCCCAAATTGCGATTCTGCGAACTCCCAAAATGGCGGTCATTTTTGATTTGAAAAAATACCGTTACGGCAAACGGCGTGTTTTCCCAGGAGTGTCTCGACTGAGGCACCCGACTGGCGTATTGTCGTAACTTGACAGCTTGAGCGCTACTCGGCTCCGAGTCTCAAAGTTCGTCCACGTGGTGGACGTCTTTGGGGTTACGACGTTGTTTTTAGATTCAGACCTTCGCGACGTACAAACATCGTCTAACGAATCCGGGTCGAAGGACCAAAATGTTGCGTGTAGGGATACGCGTGCTGGTTAGTTCTTAGGTCAATCCAAAAACACGTGTGATTGTGTAACAGTTTTATTGAGCTCGGCGTGGTCCGACCGCTTTGTAACGACGATCGGAGCCGACTCACCTCAAAATTGGGTGCTTTCCCGAACGCCGTATGACGGCGTTCGCGAACGCGTACAAACGGCGAAACGGGCGTCAACACTAACAAACAGTACAGGTGAAAAACACAAGGTTATTGTTTATAAAAAAACCTACGTATTATATATTTAAAAAAATATTTATTAATATATTATATTTGTATAATATTAATGGCCATTAAAAATCTTAAATATAATAAATGCTTAATTTGACTTATACTCGTATAAAAGTGTTTTTTATCTAATATTTTCATAATTTAGCAATAAATGAGATATGCGTTAAAAATTTATTCATATGTCAAAATATAATATTAGGTACATCGTAATATTATATATAAATAATACATTTATTCATCTTCCATATATACATATATAAATTTGATTTTAATATAAATTTACTTAAAATAAATAATACTTATACCTTCAACGGACCGTGTAAGTTATCGACTTTTTTCGGTTCGTAGCCATATAAAAATATGGAGCTGATCACTAAGCACGTTCCCAGTGAGAATTGCAAAGTGAGAGTAAAGTCGAATAGGTATATTGACATGACGCAAGATATCAAAATGGCCAGGGATGTGGCGAATCCTTTCAATATGTTATCGGCGTATTTTACTACTACAGCCACTATCAACCCTCCTCCCGCTTGCAGCAAAACAAGGTACCAAACGAACAGGTCGTAACCTTTGAACAGATCGTCAGTTGTGCCTCCGCTCAGGAAATACGTGACGGTTCCAAAAGGCAGAGACAAAAGACTCAATTGGACATTTCTCATCCAAACCTAAAATAAAAATAACAATAACATAAATTTGTCTAGCTAGTTTATACAAATATATGAAGAATCTCAAAGTAAGAACAAGTCAACAGCTATAAATAAAGTTGCAAGTTATTAAGACAGCTGTATTTTTATAATTTATAACAAAAATACAGTTCTACTATCTACTTAAGTAGTTTTTTAGCAGTTTACTCACCTGCTTAACTATATTTGGTAGAATCAACAATCTATAGATTTAGATTGTAGAGTGGTGATATTGTTTCAATGAGGTAATACCACTAATATTGTACAATAAAGAGGACAATTTAAATGAGCAATATATAAAATATTTGTATCATAAAACGACTTATTGGGCAAATTATGTATCCTTTTCTTGAAAAGTTATTGTAATATAGTGATAAAAATTCCACTAAGTAATATACTACATGAAATTTCATGTTAAGAAAATGCTTTCAAATGTGATGTTTTGGTTTGTCGTTTATATCATGCCGTTGGATTTAAAACAAATTTATGTAAATTAACCCTTTGGTTCTCGAGAATTTTAATATTACTGTTTAAATATCAATGTATTATATTACATACAAAACAAATATATGTTCGGAAAATATGTTATTTTTTCATAAAGAAAATACCATACAGATTATTAAAATTGTATAAGATTCTTTCTTAAATAAAGGGTTAACACATTCTTGCTTTAAAAAAGTTTTAGTTATTTTGGTAAAAATGAATGAACATGTTCCAAGGGTCTTCATATATGTAGATTAAAATATTCTTTCATTTCTGATAAAGACTTTCAAACTGAGATCGACTGATATGAAAAGATAAGATTATTTGGTTTATTATTGTCTAATCCTTTACGATGATAAGCAAACGTGAGTAATTTTGCACTTGTTACTTACCGATATATCAGATCCTTTAAGCATTTTTTCGAAATAAATCCCCGCAAAGCCTGAAATAAAACAGGCAGCTAATGCAGCTGCAAAGCCTTTGATTTTGGACTGAGCTGGTGCGTTTGTGGTCACAAGAGGCGCCGTATCCGAAGACAGCTGCACCAGAGCGATACCTACTGCTAAAAATCCCAACGCCAACCATTGCCATTTTTTCAAAACACGTTTTAGCACCAAAACGGCAAAGAAAGCCGTCGTTAATATCTTGAGCTGATACGTAACCTATCACAGTAACGATTAAATACTTAAAAATCACACACACTAAAAAAATATTACTAAACATAAACATACTTGATACGTAGCTGCATCAAGGTTAGAAGCTGATATATAAAGTAGATTGTTTTGTATAATGTATAGAAATGAAGGAACGCATATTTTAAGCGTATCATAAGGATTATCGATCACAGTAGTTTTGATCGAATGCAATCCTTGGCGAATTCCATGCGATTCCAACGTGACTATTACAATACAAACCAACAATTTGACCAACTCGGCCATAAGGACGGCTGAAATGAAATATTTATTAATAACAATCATAATAATAAAGTGTAATAAAAGCTTACCGGAAGCCGAAGAAAACATATCTCCCTGTCGTGTCCTAGCATATCGCATGCTAAGCCCGAGAGCAGCATTTTGTACAGTCAATATAAATAAGCTCACGTATTTTATATTATCTGAAAAAAAAATCATTATATGTAACAATTTTCAACACAATGTAAACGAATCGAAATATATACCAGTGAAGAAATGCGCCTTATTGGTGTCTTTCTTCATTGCGGGTTATTAAATAAACAAATGTTATTTAGAAACCAGTGCCATCTGAAATTTTATTAGATGTTTCAATGAAACTTGTCGACGTGTAAAACAATAAAAGTGTATATGCATTTCTAATAGTTGTGCAAATTGACATTATATGTGTGAAACGTATGAATTTATGTATGGAAGGTGACGAAATTTAAGTGGATGATTGGCTTTTATTATTGTCGTGTCATACTTGCTTGTGTATTGTTACAAGATTCGTTTGCTATTCCACATTTGAAATCTGTCATTGATGACGTTGGCCATAGAGCTCTTCCTTTTTATTCTGTGTGTTGTCGTAAGAACAATTTTTTTGACCAAAACAACATTTTTTACTGAAATATAAAATAAATATCAGCTACTTCTCACAATTTTTAAATTTGAACCAAAAACCTTATACTATTATTGAATCTGTACAATAAATAATTTAATCAATTGTTTATTCACTATCTAAAAAGGTCATTGATAAAGAAAATCAAAACATTATAACATTTATGTAGTGGTAAATCCAAAAAACTGTAAAAAAACTATAAAAAAGTAACAAAATTCACACAATCTTTAAAATGAATATGTAATATAATAATAATTATATTATGAAAAATATATAAATAATACATTTGAATATTTATAAAAAAATTAAACTATTACAAATAAGCCATTTTTATTTCGAACTTTACTAATTTGAATTGTAAATATTAGTGTAGCGGGGCGAGAGGGGCGAGAGAGGGGGAGGCGAGCGACGGAGCGTGAGAGTCAGTCAGCGGTCAACCGCTACGTCGACAAGACGTAGGCACCCCCAAACTGGTGACCCCGACGCGATGCGAGAATGGAGTTTGAAGCGAGCGGCGGTTTTCCGCCATTTAACATAGACAATTGTGAATTATGGTTCGCGCAGATGGAAGCTGTTTTCCGGTCTAGGAAAGCGCTTACCGAGAGCGAAAAATTCGACGTGCTAGTTGGTGGACTGCGCGGAAAGGCACTCGCTGCGGTCGCGGATTTGATACTCGCACCGGATTCCGAGTTGCCGTACACGACGATAAAGAAGCGGCTCCTCGACGCGTTCACACCTTCGTTCGTAGAGCGGCTACGAAAGATGCAAGAGACGCCGATGGAGGGCAGGAAGCCGTCGGAGCTGCTCCGCCAGATGCGAACTTACGCCGGAAGCGCGATTCCGTCGGAGCTGGTCAGCGACACGTGGGTTCGGAAACTGCCCGAACGCGCACGCGCCAGCGTACTCAGTCTCCTGGTGACGCACGCGACAGTCAAAGACGACGCCAGGCTATTGTGTTGAATAAATTCATCCTTATGTAAAAATATGCGAAAACCGCTTTCGACAGGATGGTACGTGATGGCATTGCCCGGCCATCGAAGAGCAGCTGAATGAAAGACGGAGAATGGCGCCCGTGCGGAGACTATCGCGCGCTTAACGCACGCACGGTACCAGACCGTTACCCGGTGCCGCACATTCAAGACTTCGCAAGCCAGCTAAATGCTAAAGATCAGGGACAAAAGTGTTGCAGTGTCAATAGATCGCGTCAAGCCCGCATTCATCCAACCTGAAGACACACAGGAAGGCTACGTAGGACCCTACTTTTCCCCATCGAACGAGACTTCACTGACACCGCTGCAGCCGGAGATCAACCCTTTACCCCCGGAAACCGAGGATGAGCAAACAACGCCACGCAGCCCGTCCCCCACGACATCAAGACCGACCAGGACTCTACGAATACCCGGCCACCTGCAGGATTTCGTCTTGGGTTCGCCTTAATCGTGAACTGCTCACGGCTAGTTCACTGGAGGGGAGTACTGTAGTGGGGCGAGAGGGGCGAGAGAGGGGTAGGCGAGCGACGGAGCGTGAGAGTCAGTCAGCGGTCAACCGCTACGTCGACAAGACGTAGGCACCCCCAAAGTAGTTATTGTTGTAGACTTTTTATTTATTTAATAAATATGATAAAAGTACAATAGGAGATAATTAATGACACTAATAAATTATAAAATAACGAAATCAATGAAATAATTTTGTATTATTTCAACTCCACACTTAAACGTTAACTTAAAATAAAAAATAAACTTGAAGTGGTTCAATGTGATCATATTATTCCACAAAGGATTGAATTATTTACTTGTAAATATGAAGTTAAACCAATGAATCACATATTAAAAATAATTTCATAAAATGTACAACACAAAAAATAGTTTTTGCAAAACAAATTTAACTTGCTGCTAATTTAAATCTAATTAAAGTGATGATTTCAAACCACCATGAAAAAATGTACATATGTTAGAGTATAAGTCGGCTATTTTTTTATATACCTACCGCCCACTTTTGTGTATTTCTTATGATAAAATTTCTTTACAGTCCACCAATATCGCAGTCACTTAATTTAATGCAAGTGTGAAATGTGTGTCTGATTTAAAGGAGCTACTGGTTTGACAAGTTTGCAGTATTTTTTACTAAATCTACCGATAAGAGGCATATGAAATACTTTCCACGGGATCGATCGTTGATTCGCCACTCATAATATTTATAAATGTATATCTTATAGGCATTGAAAGCCATAATATCAATGAGCTCCATAAATATTCTGAATGGCCAGTACGTCACTTTGTCTCCTAGCCTAGATCAACTCCGCCTTTTATTCCGTCATAAAATTTATATCATATGTACTTATATAATATGGATGTTTCGTGTGTTTATTACTCTTCGATGAATCAGAGATATTTTTTATTAAAATTTATTATTACTGCTTTTTTAATTAATAATTATTTCGAATGTAAATGTGAAAAATATTTACTTCGTAATTGCAATAATCTTCGTCTGATTCCGATTCGAACGTTTCAATTACGTCTTTGCTATCCGAGAGAAATTCTACACCTTTAAATTCGAGATTCGATTCAACGGAATCATTATATCTTTCGGACGTCGCTATAAATATTATTTAAACTAAAGTTAGCTCATATTAAAATTATTCAACGAAGTAAAAATATCAAGTATACTTGTTAAGTCAAAAAATAATTGAGAAGTATAGAAATATTCTGCGCTTCGACGTATTATCTCGACGACAAGCAAAGAAATATTTATGATAATTTTGTCAAAAAAAGAAAGATGTAAAATATGTTAATACTTATCTCTTGTAAATAGTAATAATATTTATATTTATAAATAAATAAAAACATTAGCTAAATATATTTATTTCTAAATTTATATGATGTTTATTTTTTATTTTTTGGGTTCTAATTATAGAGTAAATAGTAGCTTCACTTAATAAACATAATAAAATGAAAGATTACACTAATTTTTAATTGACTTTTATCTGTATTAATTTCGATACGCAATAAAATGTTTGTTTTTGACGCATGGCAGCATCGACAGCCGTCGTTTGACGTTTCTATCAGACGCCAAAATGGACGTGCAGTTGACGCAAGTGCCGCTGCGAGCGTTAAGCTCCAGCACGCACGGCGAGCTCGTCGTGCTCGACAATGTGCGCGCGTTGGCCGCGGAGAACGGATTCGCACGCGATTGGCGCGGATTGGCCGCCCTGGCGACTTTGACTAACGCAACAAGTGTCATAGCGGAATCGACCTCTCCCACGAAGAAGTTGCTTCAACTGTGGTCCGCGAGGCCCCTTCAGCAGGCTAACTTGCAGCTGCTCGTCGACTACTTGGAGCAAATCGACCGCTTCGACGTGCTAGAAGACGTCACGCGTCTATTAGGTATCTTGTATACAATTGTACTCGACTTTTTTTTTAACCTTTCATATTCCATGGTTTACATTTTTTGAGAACACCAGCTGCGTCATAATTTGATTAAAATATTATTATTAGATCAAATAAGTAAAAAAATATTTTATGCACTATTAATTTTTGGTTGAGCTCATCTGTTTGTGCTTAATAGACAAGTATAGATGATGCATTTTGTCACGCTCGGTGATTTATTTATTTTGTAAATGACAGAACAGAGAAGTTGTGTTCAATTTTCGTTAAAAATAGAATCATGTGCAGTGGTTTAAATGTTATTAAGATTTTGGCGAAGATGCTATGTCCAAACGAAGGGTTTATGAATGCTACGAACGCTTCCAATTGGGCAGTGAAGACATCAAAGATAACTGACAACTCAGATTGCTCCAATGCGTCATAATAGGTGACAAATCATCAAAATTATTTTTAATCGCCTCAATGGACCAAAAATATTACGTCAAGTTCGATCGAATGTCAAGGTTTTCCTTAATGTTTTCTTTGATTATGATATAGCAAACTATGAATTCTTACCATCAGATCGTACTGACAATAAGCCTTGCAGCTTTACGCCGTTTATGAGATATCCAAAGAAAATAACGGATTTGTAGGCAAACGTACCTGTTCACACTTCATCATTAATTCGTTAATTTTTAACTGTGTCGTTTAATGTCTATAGACAAATTTTTCCATTGTCTTACATCAAAACACCATGAACTATTAATTTTAGAAAATAACATATGGTTCACAATAAAAAAAATCCAAATCTAATATTTTATATTTCATAATCGTGATATTGAACTTCGATTCGAGTTGATAATGTATTTCACTATAATTTTGTTGTTTTAAGCATAAAGCGTTTCGAATTACTGGATATGCATAATCAAAAATATAACGATGGTGTTAGATTTGACACAAGACTGTACTTAAATTTTCCGTTTTGTATGAATGGATTGTCTTGGGTTATTAATATATACATATTTACAAATCCTCTTGGAACCCCCGATCCCGAGGGCTCGCATGCGCTGCCTGCCCCCGCAGCATAGAAGTTAAGCCACTGTCTTAACCTGATATGTAGCATCCATATCAACATTTTTTCTAAGAGTGATGATTAGTCACAATTGACAGACAGAGATTTGTCTCGTAGATAACTATTAACGAATACACAATAATATCATAGTTGAAATCTATTCCCTTATATTATTTTTAGAACAAAATTTAAGTTTTTTGCCATTTTTTTGAATTTCATGCTTTAGAAAAATATTTTAATGATTCACTACATATCATATTTATTGTAAATAAATGAAAGACAATATGTATTGTTAATTTTCATTAAACTTTTTCTTAGAGTACGATGCCACAACATATTTGAACAACAACCATGAGGTCAAGACAAATATAATGGAAACTTGCGAAGTCGTACTCGACGAACCGCTGACGATGCAAGATGTGCAGTACAATACGAGGCAGATATACGATGCCTTTGTTTTATATGCTGATGAAGACCATGAGTTTGCGCATGACGTTATCGATCGAATGGAAAAATATGGATTAACCGTAAAATTTTATTTCATTTTCTATTGTATTCTTATTATTATGTAATCATATTATAATAATTGACATATTGAATGGTTTTAGATGTGCGAAAAGGAAGATTTATTAGCTGGGAGCTTTCAACATTCGGCTATATTGCAGTTGATATCCGAAAGGTGTAATAAGCTTGTTTTGATATTGTCGCCGGACTTTTTTAACTCGCCGGCTAACACTTTCTTCATAAACTTTGCACAAGCGCTCGGAATAGGTATGCCATTTTATTAAATTTTCTAAAACCCTCGATTGATGTTTATTTTATTAATATTATACTTTTAGAGCAAAAGATAAGAAAAATTCTACCTTGCGTGTACAAGAGGTGTATTATACCATTCCAATTATCATATTACTTCTCTCTCGATTACAACAGAGCTCAAAAATGGAATTTTTGGGAGAAATTAAGGGATTCGATCACAATGCCTTTGCATTCACATACGTAAGTGCCTTTGATAATTATTTTTTATTTATTTTACAGAATGAGCTGTAACTTTGTCTGTATTGCAGTGGTACATCTCGTCAAATCGTATCAGAAAGAGTGAATCTCGCCATTAAATCTTCTCCGTCTAGCGTGCCTCAAATCAAAGAGTACGATCCCACAAAACACGATAAGATTTCGTGTCCGGTTTCTCAGAACAATCCAAATATGCTTCAAGTGTCCCAGCAACGTAAGGAAGTTGTCTCGTCTAGTATGAACAATCTGGACGATTTGAAGCATAAGAATTGCGAGTCCGAGATGATGACAGCCAGCACTAATCGCTTATGCATGGCGGAGACGTCGGCCATCGACGATCTGCTCAATCTTCCCAACGTACCGACCAACTCTATAGTGTATTCCAATAGCCTAAGCGACATATACCCGAAGCCAAAGTTAAAGAAGAAGAAGACGAAGCTGTTTCCGAAGATCAAGAAGTTCTTCGAGAAACCGCTGAAGGCGTGACTGACGTTGCCGGATATTGGAAAATTATTATGATCCTCATTTTTTTTATCTCTTTCCATTAGTTTTAGAGCGTCAATTATAAATATGTAATTTGTGTACGATGCCATATGTGTGAAGCGATTATCTGTCACAATCATCGTTTCTCAGATATAAATCTCAATTTCTATTTTTATTAGATATAACAAACGAAAAAACTGATTGATAAGTTGCGTAAGATTTGTACTTATATTTCTGTGTGTTGTGTTTATTGTGATAACAAATGTTAAAGAGTAAAAATATGATTCGTAAATAACTAACGGAACATACAGAACATTATTTAAATCGTTCATTCTACTGACAGAAAATTAAATTGAAATCCATTATATTTTATCAGAAGGATAAAGGCATTGAAATATGGTTTTCTAAAGGGCTAGAAATGTTTTATTCGCTAGCATTAAATAATACGAGAGTCAGTCAAATGAAAGTTTTTAAAAATTATCTTTTAAAGACGTAACGCAGAGTGCAGCCATTTGTGCACCGCCTGTTTCATCTCTTCATCAGAACTTAACCTCTTTCCTCCCAACACCTCTTTAGATAGTTTAAAGATGTAAACCACTGGGGGCGAGATTTGGTGAATTTGACTTTGTATCATTGCTACAAATGATTTTCTAAGAGATCTGTGTATATGTTTCAAAATTACCTCTCTTAATAAAAAAAATAGTGGAGTATCTTATCCGTTCTCTATGTTTCTGGCTTGTAGTTTTTACCCAACTACAAAACATTATAGATGATGTGATATTTATTCCATATCTTTGATTCACGGTTACTTGGTTTTTTAGTCCATTCATGAAGTAATAAACATGCGTCACCGTTCGTCGATGATTTTCAATGTGCTTCATTCTTTCTCATCTAAAAAAAACGAACGACAGCTCTGCTCATTACAAATGAGACGGCCTTTATTCACAGTGTAAGTGCTCGAAATTATTATTGTTGGAAATTTGTAATCACATATGTATGTTCAAAATATGTTTGATCGATTAATTTTAAATAATTTTTGTTTTGTGGTAATATGAATATGGATTAGCCTAAATCAATATGAGTTGTTTATATAGCGAACTTCTATTTTATTTGATTTGATTTCAAAAATAGAACCAGGTCTTTATTATTAAAGTTGTGAATTATGAGTCAAACGATGAGAGTTACATTTTTTATACATACAAATATTATGTATTAATGTATGGGTCAATAGTTTGTAAGGATTTTCGTGCTATTTGGATTCATTATTTTGAAATTTTAAACTCTGTGATATGAATGAATTAAACTGTTTATTTTAATACAGTTCGTTGAAAAGAATGTGCTTAAGTTATGATGCCATCACTAAATATACATATGTGCAGTTGAACTGTATTTATTTTAATTTTAAATTGTATTTAATACGTTCAGTTTGAATTTTATCGATTTTAATAAACGTTTTATACACTACGAATGATAAGAAATACTAATTGTATCCGTCGCATTGAATGCTCAATCTTTTAATTGAATGAAATGTTTTATATTCAATTAAATTTGTATTTTATACGGTCACTCCAATGTTATAAATTTTACAGATATGTGATATTAAGTGCCTATTATGCACATATGAGTCTCAGCATTTTATATCAAACGATGTTGCTTTTTGTTCAACTGAAATATTTTATCATTCCATAATAATGAGACTCATGTGTGTAAGTATTTTATATACGTATACATAATGTATCAAAATATACCATTTAATATTTTTAAAATATATATGTTAATATTTTCAATGTTGTGTTTTTTTTATCATATTCCAACAGTCTATCAGAGTTACTGAAAAATCGATGAACCATCAATTTTATGCCAACTTTCACTTAACCGGTGCTTTAGGGTAACTACCCACTTTATGAGGAATATCCTATTGGTTTAGCCATCATCGTTTGGCGAATTATGGTTATTATATGATACGAAAGGAAATGATGTTACTGCACTGCAGATTAGGATTTTGCGGATCATTAATGAGTACTAAAAATTATAAATAAAAAAGTAACGCCATCAAATTTCAGTAAAAACTACTCGATTGATTTCATAGAAAACAGTCAAGTTAAAAAAATATCTGAAAACCTTTTGATCTAATCGTTTTGCGCTTCGTGCTCATTCAAAGCAATTTTGTCTGACATTTTGAGCACGAAAGAGTAGTAGCTGATCTTCAGAAAAAAACAGGATCGGTAAAAATAATCACGAAACAATGGCCCAATCGTCTCAATGGAAGCGCCTTCACTGCGGTGGCGTGATTTTATTGCTTTTGGCGTGGATTCTAAACAGGTACGTCATGGCGGGGGGGGGGGGCAGGTAAAGTAATTTATATCAAACTTTTTTTTTTTAGTTTTTCAATTTATATTCTATCTGGGTGATCGTAATGAATGATTATTATATAATTATAATTCAGACTAATCATCACAGATTAAGTTTTTCTAGATTATCCTAATCTCATGGATGAATATTGTGACGATAAATTAAAAAAATAAAGTCGTGCATCTATTGATAAAATTAAATATGATATATCACTAATTTACAGAGTGATTTCAGTCTGGTGTCTCACTACGTACGTGACTGTTGATTGTGTTTACCCGGTTGTAACGCATTAGAACGCTCGTCATGTTACAACGAAATATTTACAATAAATAAATGTGACACTATTTCATATTATTATTATTATTATTATTATTTATAAAACCTTCAACAAGTGGCGAGAGAATTTTCGCTGTAGTGGGTATAGGTGCAGACCTCAACTCCAATAAACTTTATTACCACAATAAGTTCTTCCCTCCGGGCGAGACGTAAACACTACTCGAAAGTGGCACGTCGGAATCGTATAGTGCGCCGATAAAAATGGTGGAGAATGAGCTGTTACGTTCGCGACTTGGAATTTTTGCCACATAGCAGATTATCTGGTGGAAAGGTCGACGAAAAATCACAACGATTTGACATTATACTTAGTACATATATACTTAAATGTTTCTTTAGTATTGAAACTTTCAGGATTTGATGCCGAGTGATGCGTCTTTATCAGTCAGTGAAACATGTACCAGAAGATCTGTTGTAAATTTTTAATGAACAAGTTATTATTTATATCAATATATAGATACAAATCAGGTTGATATCGGACGGCGGTGTAGCATACGAAAGAGTTTGATTTATAACAGGCAGTCGAGAGTAATATAGAGTAGTCCTTGAAGTGGCAGTGTAATAGTAGAAGCAGTAGGGTCATTGAAGAGTTGATGTTCTTGTCTCTTATGGATGAGTGTGTTGTAGTGAGTTGCAAGCCGTTCTTTCACAGTATCTTAGACGAACGGGGAAAAACTTATTTGTACCAATTAAGTCGTATAGTCAAACTTCACCGCTCTATTGTACACCTCCTTCAATGAAGAATAAGTATGTCTCCACTAGGATGTTTTAATATGATAATTTCTTTCGAGGGTTCGCTTGTATACGATGTTTTCTAACTACCCTTCAAAGATTCTTAAGGCTGATTAATACGATGCCAGTCGGCGTGCCAGTTGAGGTTGCCAGTCACTAGATGCCAGCGACTAGCACCGTGTAAACGCTAAACGACAGTCACGCCAGCAGCTAGCAGCTCCAGCAGAACAAATATTTTTGTTTTACTGGCACGCTAGCTCCCCTTCCACCACACTGATTTACATGCTGCCAGTTGCTGGCATGCCAGCTGAGAATTGACTAGCGGGTCACTGGCACGCGACGACTGGCATTCCAGTCCACTGACGCCTTATTGTTTACACAGTGCCAGAAAGTGTTGTGAAAAAGCGCTACTCACCTTGCGCCAGTAGAGAGGCGAAGTTTGACTATACGGTCCAATTGCTCTGAATATTTTTTCTTATTCGTCCAAGTTTTTGAAAGAGAACATGTAAAAGGGTTGGCATTTTCTGGCTCGCTACAGGCAAAGACTCAAAGAGTGACTCAATTAAACACACGCACTTTGAAAGGCAGCAACATGGTATTTTTGCTCTAGGACATTATCACTTTTTCGACATCATCAAGGACCACTATTTATTGAAATCGACCGCTTGCTACAATTTTTATGATCGATCTTGCCTCTTCAACATTCGACATCGTACCCCGATTACGTCCGCATTTTGGTTTAAATAATAAACAGATCTTCTGACGTTTTATTAGCTGATAAAGTCATACCACTTGGAATTCAAACACGAAATGTTTAGTCATTTATTGTATATTGTAGTATTGCTAACTTTGTTAATTTTATCGATTTAAGGGTTCCGTATATTGCTAATATAAAATGTCTGATTATTTAATAGCTGTCAGTTTCTGCGCAGTGAGGTAGCGCGTACAGTTTATCATCCACAATGGAGCAGGGTTTCTTATTATGACTCAGAATTTAATCGATCGGCGTATTAAATGTGTCGCAAAATATTTTCTAACCGTATAATATACTTCAAAGGTAAACCAATAATATAGACGAAAATATTACCCCTTTACCAATTTATTAATTTTTATATAATACATAGCAAACTATTTTTAAGTTACAAAGTAATTTTTTTAATAAATTTATCCCTGCAATAAATTAATATAATTGTAGCGTTTTATTGCCAAATATCATAGGAAGATGTATCTTAAAATGCTTAAACAAAATAATGTATTAGGGCATCAAAAATCCTAGCAACGGATCTGTTGTATAAAACATTTTCTAAACGTGGATATCGTATGTGTGCCATTGTATGAATTATAAAGTTTACTCTTCCAAAGGTTTCAATATCGCGATCTCAAAGAGGAAACTGCAGTTGCACACGTTCCAATTCACTTTGAGATTGCAATTTTGGCACAGGAAAAACGTATTATCGATATTACTGCGCGGTATGTATACCTTTTATATTACATATACACATGTATAATATATACTATATGTCTATTATTTACCTTATATATTTATTTATTTTGTGGATAGTGTTCGAAAGCCTGGTTTCATCGCAATTAAGACATATTATTCGATATTTCAACAGTGATGCACCTGCCATTATCTCAAATTCGAAAAATAGCTGATATTAATTAAATTACATTACTGTTGAAAAAGCAATCTTTCGCGAACCTTTAAAGAAATATATTATTTTGTAAATATATATTTACATAATCTAAAAGCTAAACGTCAATGCAATATAAATTAAAATCAATATATACTATAGTAATAACACATATATATTAAATATATGTAACATGTTTATATACACATATAAAATATTTTTTAAAACAATAATCAGTTTATTAAGTTATAATAGTTTACTTTATTGATTCTGGATTTTGCAAATATTTAATTAATTACACCAATATCTGGTTTCTTCGTTTATATAATTTCTCTTTAATTGGCAGAATCAGAATTGATATTTTCCAATTGATTTAACAAAATATTTAAGGCCCTTTTGGCAGTCAGTAATAATCGTGAGACAATTGTAATTAGCAGCTACTGCTACATTACAAAAATAATATAAAAAAACCTTTTTGGATTATTGAAAAAGAAAAATAGCACTAAATTCGGCATTCTGCTGATTTCCATGCGTAATTTATTATTATCGGAGCGGGTTCTTAGATCACCAAAGTAAAGGTAAATCCGCCGGCCGGTTAGAATAATAAAAAAAAGCAATAAAAAATCGACATTAAAATACTTTCGATCTTCCGAGAAAGTATGCATATTATCAAACATCTGACACGAACACCTTCAGATAGGTTTCTTATCTGAGTGTCTTCTTTTATTACTTACGCAAAAATTAGGCGAGTTCGAGTGTTGAAATTTTATAAACAATTTTTTGATATTCCCAGACCCCTATTAAAGCTTTCCAAGAAGTATGCATATTAGGCATGAACCCGCCGTTACTTATGCAACGTTATAAAAAAGCCAGTGGTTGTTAACCTTTAAAAAATATTCGCACAAATTTAATTTTATATGATATAAAATACTTAATAAAATTTCTCGATAAATGTTAATTCACGATTTGACATATTTTTAAGAAATAATTCTCGAGAAGAAACACTAATAGTGACGCATTAGGGAAATCTGACAAGTCATGGTGATCAGATTCGCATTAAAAATAAGAGCAAAAATATATTACATATTTCAAGTTTTTAATGGCCGCATGTATGTATATCATTCATAAAGAGAAGAAAGAGCAGAGGACCCAAATTAGATCTCTGCGGTACTACAGTTTGTGTGGAATACTAGCGAAGCAACGTTAATTATATGATTACATTTAATTAACAGCAGTAATAAATTAATATTTTACTATATCAGGGGTCGTAATATATAAATGTTTGACTATAGTTTTTATTGCATTAAAATATCTTATGGGTGTAAAAGCTCAATTTCTTCAATAAACTACATTGGTTATCGTTGTATCAAGCCGCAATTTTCGCATAGCAAAAAAATCGAGTCGAGCATCCTACTTGTCCATTATTGTCATATTAAGTCGCCATCTCAACCCAAGGAAACTGCACCGATCGAAAGTCGGCCTCTAAACAAATCAGCTGACACAGATGTGCCACTACGATAAAAATTCACCCCGGTTCGAGTGTGTGTATGTTTGTGTGTGTATAGTAAAATAGTAGATCCCGGCAGGGGTGTAGCCTTGTGCGTGTCGGGCACTGCCCTGCAGCCCGGCTGTCCTAGTGACCCAGATCCCGTAGCCACCCCGTTCGCCCCATGACTCCCACCTCGCGTCCCGGACCCTACATACCATTAGGAAGCCGTTTCCAAAATCTGTGCTGCTCTCTGTCGATATTTTCCGTGTCGAATCTCGGCGTCGATGATAGTTGCGGTATGTGTTGAGAGGGTTGCAAAACTGATTGAGCTACATTAGGGTACAAGCATAGTTGAGATGCTATGAGTTCACAAACGCACCATGAAGTTAATAAATGAAATAAGTTTATCTCATAGAACCGGTTATTTTAAATGAGATTAGAATTTTTTTGCTAAAAAGTTCAACTATAATATAATTATAATTAATTATATCTGTATCATTAGTTTTTTCCTCTAATATGTTATCGGTATTTCACAAAAAATGATTTATTATGACAGACAATGATGTATAACATGTATTAAATTGATTAATAGTTGGATTTTGGGATTATTATATTAAAAAATAGCTATGAAAAATCTTAGTTTTGGTTGTCGTAATAATAATTATTTTTTTGCTAGCATATACAGGATTTTAGTTATAGTCGGTTTTATCATTTTTACCATCTACTTTTGACGGGTAAATCTAGTTAATCTAAGAATGCATTAACTAGGAAGATACTACAACATTCTATGCAATTTTATTACGAACTATGATATATAAAATATATTTAATTTATAAAAATATATGCTATGGACTCTAGATTAAATTAATATATGTTTTTTAAATAAACTAATCTCAATTTATATACAATGGAATCTCGACTTACGAGTTTTTTTAGATACGAACATTTTTTTAAATTTGACTCTACATACAAGCAACGTCTCGAAATACTATAAAAAAACCATAATGCGTAACTTGAAAGTAAACAATATCCATAATGTAGGTAGTATGTATTTACCATTTCAATTACCATTAATCCATTGCAATTCCATTAAAATGGACTAATGGTTTTTTAATTAAAATTAAATTATACAAACTGGATCAGCTTCTCGTAGCTGATATAATACAGACCAATGTGCAATGACGTATTAAGTGCGTATTGAGGAGCTAGATGGCGACAGCACGCCGGAGATCGCCGTTTATAGTATGGGAGAGTGGGGGGGACATGAGGTTAAAACTTAAGTCCTTGAGGGAGTGATCTCTCAGGCGACCGTCCGAGGTAGAAGCGCGAGGCAATACACATGACGAACAAAGCATAGCAGAGTAACGTAAGCAGAGCCAAAGGGCTCGGTCCCTTAGAGGTGGCTGAGGGCTAATGCATGCTCTACACTCTCTGGAAGTAGGCCATGGTTGGCCAAGGACGGAGAATATAATGGGCTACTTCGGTCGAGTTCGGTTCTGCCCGCTCTAAAACCTCTCGGAAGTTCTCCGAGGTTACCGAGAAAGGGAGGTAAAGTGGGGGTAATTTAGGTCGACTTGGCCAGCTTCGAGCGCTTCCGAACATTGTCGGCAAAACGACCGAAGTCAAAGAGATTGAAGTCGGAGCTACTCTTTCGAGCGCGAGCGGTGAGATACTTCCCCTTTCACTCTTTCGCGTGTTAAGAGACGAGAGTGAGAGAGATAATGATATGGTTTTTCGCAAACTGAGATAGAACGAGTAACTCGGTTCAATTTCAGTATGCGCGTAGCGTCTTATGGTGAACATGTATGTCGAGCGCTGCATCGTCACGTGGTCAAGTTATAATACCATATGCTTATCGGGGACTTCAACAGACTCTTACTGACATCTTTGAATATTTTAGGGCACCAAAAGGGATTAATTATATGTTTGATAGTATATTCTTCTAACAGATATCGTTTATATATTTTTTTTCATATAAAATTAAATAATTAGTGGTACTTGATTTTGTTAAAAAAAATCGTTTCGAATATCCTCATGTATTTTCCTAAATCGGTTTATATAAATGTCACATCATAACGAATTCTTATTTAGAATCGATGGCGACAAATTCTA